>NC_134700.1:207115678-207426511 GCF_043290135.1 Rhipicephalus microplus
CGTCTGAGGAGGGGGGCAATGCTGCGACAGGTTCGCCACATTCAAGTAGCCCGCCACAATCATCGTCACCAGCACCAGCAAGACCCAGCTCGGCTGGCATGCGCCACGCGTTCGGACGTTCAACAACGAGGAAGAGGAAGTTAGTCAGATCTGTGCCACTCGGCTACTCGAACTTGACGACCATAGTTTTTAGAATCGTGGGCACAAGTTCGCCCTAATAAAGACGCTTGTTTTTTTAACCTGTCGGCGTCAGCATCGCTACAATATTCAAAACCACACCAACGAGCGCGAACAGTCCCCACACTCTCAAAGACTGTAACATAGTTCGTTGCTCATGACACCTCACATTCACAATAGATCACTCAATACAGTTGTACATTGTAATTCAATCACACAACACATGAATTTAGCCACAGGTACATGAGTACAACACTCCTTCCCATATTCCCAAGAATACAAATGTACAAAGTTCTGTCTTAACAATAATTGTACAATCACATCACCGTAACAAACATTTTGACTCACTCGACATACAGTTGTGACACAGGATAACAACCACATTAACTTAACATATAGCACTGTAAAACACATTCCGAATCGACCTCGACACCTATCCTGTGCATTTCGAGCGGCGCTTGCGCCCTTTCTTGCGGTGCTCTCTGGATCTCTTCTTATTGTTTTTCCTCGTTTTGTTCCGGCGAGCCCCTTCCCACGACGGTATCTGAGGCGGCGTCTCAGCCATCGTTGTCACTTCCGACATTGTTAACGGGTCATGACGCTCAACTGATCATGCCCGGTTATTCACCCGCTTGTTCATGTCATGACATTTGGCCTGGCTGGCCGACTCCGTCACCTTTACACTGTCAGTCGGGTGAGGTCGTGCCGACGGAGGTCCAGCTGCCCAGCACGTGAACTCATTCAACACGATCATCTTCTCATTCACTGTCTCTTGCACCGCGGCTTCACCTTGGGCTCGAGTGAGATCCGTCACGGGATTTTTCTCCGCTGTATCTCGCGGCCCCGGTGTCGGCGGTGCTCCATCTTCGGGTCTTCCCCCAAACGTTCTGGTTCGTTCGGCTTTCGCGCCCCGTCGATGTTTCCGATGACGAGGTCGTACAGGGGGGTCGTCATACATAGAGCGGTAACCTTCCCGCTGAAGTACGGGGTTTCAACCTCGATCTCTGCTTCGGGAAGCATCCGAACCGTACTGTCAATTAGGGAAACTGGTTTCGTTTTGCATGTTAACTCCCTTTCTCGTACCAAATTTCTCCGCACGATAACAGTGGAGCTGCCGGTATCTCTTAACACCGTAACCTTCATGCCCGCAACATTTCCAGGCAGCGTTGGCATTCCCTTCGTAACACCGGTTGGCTGTTTTGTCATTACAGCACCCACAATAGGAAGTTTCTCCCCATTTTTCAACTCTACGAATCCGTCATTGACGGCATCACTATCGGATTTCGGTGCTGCTAGCACACAATACACCTGGTGAGTTTAACTCACTCCGTTCCGACAAGTGTCTGCTTTGTGCCCACTCTGACCACACTTGAAACATTTTACCACCGTAGGGCTCGTAAAGTTAGTACGACAGTTGTTCGCGCGATGACCCTCTCGGTTACACAGAAAACATCGCGGAACACTCTCCGGTGCACGCTTATTTTGTTCGGGTGCCGAATTTTTCAAATCTTCAGGACACTCCTTCTTGACCTTGGCCAAATTAGTGCCACCTTGCTCTTCCAAGAATTAATCCGCTAATTCAAGCATGTCTTCAAGTGACTTAGCTGTCCTCTCTTTCAAGTACAGCGACAGTCTTGGGTGGCAACTAGTAAGAAATCGCTCTCTAATTAGGAGCTCTCTAAGTTCACCGTACTCCTGCGCTGTCCTTGAAAGTTAAATCCATCTGTCGAAATAATGGCAAAGTCGGGCGGCATACTACGTAGCCGTCTAACCATCAGCTGGCTTTCCTAACCGAAATCTGTCCCGGAATCCTTTCACAGTAAATCTAAATCGCTTCAGTAAAGCAGATTTCACCTTTGCATAGTTGGCTGCGTCGGTCGGCGTCAGCCTACCGTACACACTGACCGCTTCACCACTCAAGCAAGTACTCAAAGCAGTTGCCCATTGATGTTCCGGCCAATTCTGGCTCCTTGCAATCGTCTCAAATCTGTGAAGGTACGCGTCAAGGTCGCCCTTCCTTTCATCAAACGCTACGAGCAGCTTGCTTGGGTTCAAGCGGAAGCCATGATCTTCCCGTTCGCTGCTTTCAACTCTAGCTTGGACGGGAGTTTCACTTCGCTGTTGCAAACGGAGCCACTCGAGTTCTATTTCGTGTTGCCGCTGCCGTTCCCTTTCAGCCATCTCCGCTTCTCTTTCTTCTCTCGCCCTTTCGGCTGCCAACTTTTCTCTCTCCAGCTCCAACTTCAATTGCTGCTCTCTTTCTTCTTTCAGCTGTCGCTCCTTTGCCTCTCTTTCTTTTTTCGCCATTTCAGTGGCCAGCCTTTTTCTCTCCAACTCAGCTGCTTTTTCTTCCTTGGCCCTCTGAGCTGCCAACCTCTCTCGTTCCAACTCAGTTGCTTTTTCTTCCTTGGCTCTCTCAGCTGCCAACCTCTCTCTCTCCACTGCCTCTTTCTCCTTCTGGCTTACCCACTTCTGTAGTTCGGCGCCAGAAAGACCCATCTTCTCCCGAAGAGCAACTAACTTTTCGAGATCCATGGTCTCTCGAAAATAAAGTCTTGCCGCGTGTAAAAAGTATCTGCCTAAATCAGTCTATTGGAACACTCCCCTGCACTCGTTAACGAGGACACTGAACAACACACAAAATCGTTCCGACAGCAGTATCAACAACTCCAGGCTCTTTCTCACTTCTTTGGACACACTGTGCACCAGAAGGTCCTTGTCGCGGACACCAGATTAATTGTCACGGGTCCCGTTAATTCGCGAGGCGATCGCCGGAATAATTCCAAGGGCCGAAGTATCGGTGCCCCGAACCGCACCACGAAAGCGTGGACAATTCAGAAGTGGTCCTTTTTGGCGCGCCAGCGGACGCCAGCTGTGGCCCAAAGAACAAGTCAGAGCCGAGAGTTGATAAACAAAACAAAATGATATTCTCAATAATGGCAGATCAAAAACAATACACAAATATGCACACTCCACAATAGTTGAATACAATATGTGTCCAATCAAACAACGTACTACACAGTACAATCAGCCACACTCGAAACAACGGACACAGACAACAATGCGTACTACAATGCAGTCGCATGCATCGAACAACCACGACACTTAAAGACTAAAGAGTTAGAAAACTTATTCAGTCCAAAGTTCTTGGAACAAAAGTCTGGATGATATTCTCCTGAGAATCACTCACTCAAAGTCCAACGTTGTTGTCGTTCCACTGCCCCCGAATTTTCTCTTCCAGGAAACCTCGCGTCTTCAATTGGCCACTCTCCAAGCTTCAACCTTCTTCGCCGGAAACACGTCGGCTTCCCACACGCAGCTGTTGCCACGCGTCTTCACTCGCTAGCGCTAGACACACACTCTTGCCTGTAGCTCGAGTCTTCACCCCTCAGGTGGAAATCCTCTTCTTCTCCTCCTTTGTCACGGAAGACAAAAGGCTTCGCCCGCAAGGCGGAACACCCCTACGCACTCTGGCGCATACTTTCTTCTTCTCCTGCTTTGTCACTACGGACAAAACTTTCACCGACTAGACGGTGGAATATCCTACGCGCTCTAGCGCTAACTTCCATCTTCTCCTGATCTCCCATCTCGGCTGCTCCATTAAATACCTTCCGCGCGAGATTCCAGAAAGTTCTCATCATTTCGTCGGCGCAATACGGAGCGAAGGCTGGGGAAAGGGCGAGACGGTACGAGGGCCGTCCGCGACAGATGACGCAACCCTGCATCACCACGCCCTTTTCCATCGAGAAATTTCCAGGGCTTGCTCTTCCACCGATGTGGGGTGAGGAGGTTCGTCGGCGAACCTACGCTTCCGAGAGGGGAGAGGGACGCGCAATCTGGGAGTCTTTGGATGCTTGTTTTCTTTTTTTCATCATTGACCTCTCGGCGCTTGGTCGCAAGAATTTGGCGGCGCGCCCTTTTTTTGAGCGCTCGTTTTGTGACAGTCATCAACTGGTTGCACTCTGCCGAGACATTCCCCTCCAACCAAGGTAACAGTGTACGGGGATGGGTTTGTCACGAAAATAGTGGCGTTGGCCTGGGTGATTTGCACGGTCGCAAAAGGTACTAGAAAACCCTTTCCTTCTGCAAGCACGGTCGGATGGCGAAAGGAGTGCAATTGTGTCGGAGAGACAGCGCAGTAGACCGATACACCCGTTGTCGAGCTTGGAGGAATTATGGTATCGTCTTTCACGAGAATCTCGCTCACTTTCGAGGGACTGTCTTCTGGCGTCAAATGCGAGAAAAATGAGAGTTAAATTTCGGCGGCGGCACAATTGATGACGGTGTCGTTGTGGGAGAGAAAATCCTATCACAGGATGACGTCATGAGAGCATGCTGGAATGATGATAAATTAGGCGACATACAGAACGTCCTGAACCACAACGCGAGCTGTGCACCCTGCCGTAGGATGGATACGATGTGAACAAGCAGTACGAAGGCACAACCCAGAAATCAGCGTCGTCACTTGTCGAAGCAAGCGGCAAAGGTTTTCGTCCATAACTTATACTGCAGCTCCAGTTTCAATAAGAGCAGATGCATGAACACGGTCAACAAGCACGTCATTGACATTAGATGGGCGGCTCTGAGGGCTTTCACAATGCGATAGCGTCGACGTCCTTGCCTCGGGGACTGCGACGACTAGTTTTTCCGCTCGTGAGCAGCTGGACTTGGCCGCATGGGGGACAGGGAACGACGTCGTGGAGACGGTGACCTTCGAGGAGATGGACGTCGGCGAGACGGCGGTTCTTCAAGATAGGGACGGATGAGCTGACCATAAACAGGCGAAGAAATCGGAGCCGGCTGTACGCGATGGCAATAACGGGCTACGTGACCGGCGTAACCGCAGGCAAAGCAGATGGACCGGTTATCGGGTGTGCGACATCTGTTCACCGGGGTAGGTCTCACCCATGTCGCAAGAGCCGATGGACGGAACGGTGGCTGAGGGTGGGCTCAAGCTGAGACGGAAGGGTTACGTCAACATGCGTAGTGGGCATAAACACTGCAGAGGACCGAGGTCGAGCGGCAGCTTCGGCGTACGTCAGAGGGGCGGGTGCTGGAACGACTTGAGGTGGCCTGGCAACCACTTGTGCGTAACTCAGGGGCGCAGGAGCTGGAGGCTGTTGGGGGTGGTACGCAGGCATTACCACCGCTATTTCCTGCTCAATCGCTCGACGGATAGGAGGGAGAAGGGTAGCATTCGATTGGCGAACAGCTGGTTGGAGGGCAAAGGGCAGGAGATAGAATATACGCGCGATTTCCTCACGAATGAGGGACTTTAGGTCTGCCATCAACGCCACTTGGTGACAACTGGCCTCCAAGCCAGCAAGCATTGCAGCTCGTGGTGGGGAGCGACGGGTCATCGAACGCTGCCGGCGGAGCTCCTCGTAGCTCTGGCACAGTGTGATGACCTCCGTCACTGTGCCGGGGTTTTTGGAGAGCAGTATCGTGAAGGCATCATCGTCTATGCCTTTCATGATGTTTCAAATCTTGTCAGACTCGGACATGATGTGATTACATTTGTTGCGTAAGTCCAGGACATCTTCAATATAGCTGGTGAACGACTCACCAGCCTCCTGAGCGCGTTCACGTAAGCTCTGCTCGGCTTGCAGCTTGTGAACAGCAGGGCGGCTGAAAACGTTGATGATAGCGGTCTTAAAATCGGACCAGGTTGCAAAATCGGACGCGTGGTTGTTGTACCACAAACTGGCAACACCCGTAAGGTAGACCACCAAGTTGGTCAGCTTGCCGTCCTCGTCCGATTTGTCGGGGACGCTCACGCGCTCGTAAATGGTGAGCCAGTCCTCCACGTCAGTGCCATCAGCGCCAGTGAAGATGGGCGGATCGCGGATGCTCGGGACACCGGGACAATGGGGTGGCATGGAAGGAGGCGTTTGCTGAGAGGCGTCGTGGGACATGGTTGATGGCAGGGTACTTGATCGTAGCTCTAAGGGCATCGAAGGGGATCGCAGCACCTCCACCAATTTGTTAAGGCTTATTATCCGGCAACCAGCGAGCGTACACATTGGTGACAGTCACAGCCAAGCAGGGACTCTCAGCGCGAGCGGCGTCCTTTTTTGGTTAGACCCACTAGAAGGCACATCATAGTTCGACCATTTTTAGTGTTCGGAGGTTTCTCTACACTATGACTTTTTGGATTGAAAAAATTGGCCTGAATCTACATGGTACACTGTAAATGTCGTCGAAAGACGAACGTCTTGTGTCCGGAGCGAGTGAACAAAACGTTTATTTGATGTTCTGTGCAAGAAAATCGGTGAATGGTATTTTGAAGGCACTGCGTTAGTAACGGAGGCAAACAAGCGCATCTAGGCACGTTAGACGCCAGCGCCATCTGGCAGTTATCTTCGAAAACGAAGGCGTGCGCGACCGCGGAAAAAGATGCGCGTCAGTCACGGAGGTGATAAGGTGTAGAATGCAAAGCGACGGGCAGGTTCCACCTTCGTGCCGTCTTAGCAAAGCGTTGGAAACACCTTCTTGAGCATCGCGTTGCACTGTCAGCGCAGCGCGTTAAACGCTACAGTCCTTAGAATTACTTGTGTGTGCCTCTTCTAGTATAAAGGCAGACTTATAAAACATAGACATGTTGTTATGGCGCCTCAGCTATGCGCAACATTTGCTTTTTTAATTGACAATCGCACAACTATGAACGCTAAACCTTGAGCAATATTGGTTGGCGGTGCGGATGTGGTTGGCCGTTTGGTGCCGTTTTAAGTATCGTTAGGGTGGACAAACAGACAGACAGACAGACAGACAGACAGACAGACCAAAATTTTGACGTCGAAGCTCCACAAGAAAAACGATCGTCTTCATAATAGGTTGGTCATGTGGGAGCCTGCTGAGTCTCCCAGAATGTTGTCTGATATGCTTGTCGTCAAACTTCTTTTGAAAGTATCGTTCGTCAATATGAAATTTGCGAATACGCTTGTTTGAAATTGCGCTGCCGCCGTGGTCTAGTGGCTAAGGTACTCGGCTGCTGACCCGCAGGTCGCGGGTTCGATTCCCAGCTGCGGCGGCTGCATTTCCTATGGAGGCGGAAATGTTGTAGGCCCGTGTACTCAGATTTGGGTGCACGTTAAAGAACTTCAGGTGGTCAAAATTTCCGGAGCCCTCCACTACGGCGTCTAGCTCTCATAATCAAATGGTAGTTTTGGGACGTTAAACCCCACAAATCCATCAATCGCTTGTTTGAAATCTCCCACTCACGCTTCCGAAAATTTTGAGAAAGTGTTCAATTCATATTTTCTCTTGTAATATTGGGCAAAGAATGGATATCACTTCAATGGGTGTTTTTGCGTTAAATTACTTTCAGGCCATTGAAATTTCTGAATGTTAACAGAAAATGTAACGAATTTGAGATAGCTTACAAAGAAAAAGAGAAAGAAAGCAAACAAGAGACAGAAAAAAAGAAAAACAATAGAAGAGAGCCAGAACGATAGAAAAAAAGCGAAAAATACAAGGAGAGAAAACAACGGACAAGATAGCAAAATAAAGATAGATCGAGAAAGAAACAGAGGGACGAGAAGAAACAAATGAACATGTACCAAGGCAAAAATTGCATGCACATAAAACAGAAGAGCATAAAAAGAACGAACGGACTGACTCGGGCCGATAGAAACAAACGTTACAAAAGAAAGCAGGAAAAATTGAATATTACGGGTACATCTCACACAGAGGCTTATATAATGAAAGACCTCTGGACAATACAACGCAGCACAAGCTTCAGCATGAAGAAGCATCGTTACAAATAGAAATGCACCCATAATCAAAAATTTCCTTTTTTTTCCTTTTTTTTACTGGCAAAGCTCCTTACGTCATGGGTCGTATGTCCCGTGTCGCCGTAGTCGTCGTAGTAGCCAGTTGCATCGCATTGCATGTCAATAAAAACGGTGTTACAGCATATCCATGGAGTGAATGATGATGAGTGGGGCGAAGCGTTCATCAGTCCGTCCATGCTTACGTGCATGCTTTCGTGCATTCTTCCGTACGTCCGTCCGCCCTCTCGTCATCATTCACCTCGTGGATATGCTGTGTTTTTTTTTTTTTTGAGGAGAGAGAGGAGATCGATGAACGCTGTTACAGAGAAAGAAAAGCGATGTTTCCGATACTTTCTTTTATGCCAGCATATGGAAGTTGTTGAATTTAGTGAGAGAAATTCAACATATACCGCGCCTGTTGGGAATCGTTTTCATCCGAAGCAGTCGACGAGCAATTATCTATGCTGACCTCCCCCCCCCCTTTTTTTTTTCTTCAAGAATCACGAGGTGGATCGACGTGTTTGTTTAATTGTAATGGGTGTAGGCATACGCATCGTGGGTTTACCAGGAACGTCGATTACACTAGCGGTGAAAATCAGAGACCTGTAAAAAGTCCACTCAATCGGCACCCCACCGCGTTACCGAACACATCGCCGACTTACGCTGTGATGAAGGGCGTAGTCAGCGAGTGCCACACCGGGCCCGTGTTTCCACCCCACCCCCCACCCTGAAATTGTTTTCACGCCTGTGCTTGCGCCGCTTATCTGTGCCAGACCAAACCCCTCCATGCGTTTTTCCGCCGGCTGTAGACGCAATGGAGGGGCCTTACGCCAGACCATCTCGGATCAAAGCAACCTTTCAGCACAAATAAATCAAATGACCATTCAAGTATTAGGTAATGCTTATAACCCGTGTTGCGGCGCGTAATGAAAGCGAAAGTACGTGTTTTCTACAATGGGTTGTTGAAGCAGCTTACGGAGAGCTTTGCAGAAGAATGCGATCGAGAAACGCTTGCCGGTGTGGCGTACACCTCCGAGCAACCCTGTACTCCCGCAGCCTATGTATTTGCTATCCGCACAGCACGCAAGCAATGCGGAAATGACACTACTTCCGGCTGCCTGGTGCACACGCGTGTGCCTCAGTGTGATGCTAAAGTTGAGCCGTTTTTTGCCCAACCTTCCGTTATGTTGTTTCATTGTGCCGTATTTGTGTGCAGCCATCGCACACAAATACCGCGATGCGCGATGCAGCGATAAGCGTAGTGGTTAGAGCATCCGCCTCGCATGCCAAAGGTCCATGGTTCAAATCCCGGTGCCACGCAGTTCCCAACCAGATAAAAAAGACATCCGCGTGTTGATGGAACTGCATTAAGAGGCCT
The DNA here is from genome assembly GCF_043290135.1 of Rhipicephalus microplus. Classification (NCBI taxonomy): domain Eukaryota; kingdom Metazoa; phylum Arthropoda; class Arachnida; order Ixodida; family Ixodidae; genus Rhipicephalus; species Rhipicephalus microplus. The sequence continues at coordinate 207,125,006 of NC_134700.1, forward strand.
GCGGTGCGGCCTCTCCGGCAACCACCGCCGGGAACGCACTCCCTCACCAGAGAAAGATTGGCCACCCTGGTGCAGTATCTCGCCACTACCTCCCACATGCATACGTCAAATAACTCACGGCCCTCAGTCCCCAGCAGCTGCGAAGCAACTGACCACGGCGGCGGTCAGATCTGCAACGCAGCAGAGAGTGCTAAGAATCTCTGGATCCGGACGGGCCGCCATTGAAACCTGAACTTGGCAACGTTTAACGCTAGAACCTTATCTAGTGAGGGAAGTCTAGCTGTACTACTCGAGGAGCTAGAGGGTGTTAAATGGGATATAATAGGGCTCAGTGAGGTTAGGAGAACAGATGAGGCCTATACGGTGCTACAGAATGGTCACGTCCTTTGCTATAGGGGCTTGGCTGACAGAAGAGAACTGGGAGTGGGGTTCCTAATTCAAAGAAACACAGCTGGCAACATAGAGGAATACTATAGCATTAATGAAAGGGTGGTAGGAATCGTAATTAAACTGAATAAAAGATACAAGATGAGAGCAGTACTCGGCTTACGCGCCTACATCCAGCCATGATGACGCTTCAGTTGAAAGTTTCTATGAAGCCGTGGAATCGGCAATGAGTAAGGTATACTATACTATGCTGATGGTACTATACTATGCAGAGTATACTATACTGATGAGAGTCTTTAATGCAAAGGTAGGGAATAAGCAGGCTGGAGACCAGGCAGTAAAAGATTATGGCATCGGTACTAGAAACGCCAGAGGAGAGCTACTAGTAAAATTTGCAGAACGCAATAATTTACGGATTTTGAATACCTTCTACCGAAAACGAGAAAACCGCAAGTGGACATGGAGGAGCCCTAATGGCGAAAATAAGAACGAAATATAATTTATAATGAGTGCACACCCAGGCATCGTGCAGGTTGTGGAAGTGGTTGGCAAGGTACGATGCAGTGAATGGTACGGTCTCGAATTCACCAAGACTTGAGGAAGGAACGACAGAAACTGATACGCAAGAAGCCAATCAATGAGCTAGCACTGACAGGGAAATTACAGGGATTCAGAGTCTCGCTTCAGAACAGGTCCTCGGCACTTAATGAGGAAACCAACCTTAGCGTAGGTGCAATGAATGATAATCTGACGAGTATCGTTACGTAGTGTGCAGTAGAAGTTGGAGGCAGGGTAGTTAGACAGGACACATGGCAAGCTTTCCGAGGAATCGAAGAATCTCATTAAGAAGCGTCAAATCATGAAAGTCTCAAATACAACAGACAAAACAGAACTGGCAGAGCTTTCGAAGTTGATTAATAGGCGTAAGGTATCCGATGTAAGGAGGTATAACATGGAGAGAATCGAACACGCTCTGCAAAACGGAGGAAGCGTCAGAGCAGTGAAGAGGAAACTTGGGATAGGCGAAAATCGGATGTATGCACTATGGGAAAAAGAAGGCAAAATAACTACCAATATGGATAGGATAGTTAAAATAGCGGAGGAGTTTTAGAGAGATCTGTACTGTAGCCGGGACAACCACGAATTTAATACTATAAGAACCAGCGGTAACCCAGATGATAGAAGAAGTCAGACAAGCTTTGGAGAGCATGCAAAGAGGCAATACTGCTGGTGAGGATCAAGTAACATCAGATCTGCTGAAAGATGGAGGACAGATTGTGTTAAAAAAACTAGCCACCCTGTTTACGAGGTGTCTCTTGACGGGAAGAGTACCAGAGTCTCGGAAGAACGCTAACATCATCTCAATACATATGAAATGAGATGACAAGGACTAGAAGAATTACAGGCCGATCAGCTTGCTCTCTGTAGTATACAAGCAATTTACAAAGGTAATTGCTAACAGAGTAAAGAAAACATTAGAATTCTATCAACGAAAGGAACAAGCAGGATTTCGAACAGGCTACTCAACAATCGACCACATTCACACTATCAATCAGGTAATGGAGAAATGCTTAAAATATAACGAACCACTATACATAGCCTTCATCGATTACGAGAAGGCGCTTGATTCAGTAGAAATATCAGCCGTCCTGCAGACACTGCGGAATCAGGGCGTCGATGAAGTATATATAAACATCCTGGAAGAAATCTACAGGGGATCAACTGCTACCACACTGCTTTATAAAGAAAGCAACAGAATACCAATCAAGAAGGTTGTAAGGCAGGGGGACACAATTTACCCAATGCCCCAGCCGTTACCTGCCATCACAACCGTTGGCTGCCGCCACGGAGGAAGGAAAAAGGTAAGGAGAGGGCATGCCCAGCCGGCGCAGGGCGTAAAAAATGTGGCGGAAATGACATCATGGCGGCCATATTCAGTAGGCACAATGGCGGCGTTGTTATGGTTACGTGTTGCGCAGTGAAGCTGGTCTAGCAGTGAGCGGCCGCGGCTGGCGGCGGAATGTGTGCCTTCCAGGTCTCGTGCTGAGCCGTGGCGGACAATATCTGTGCTCTGCGCCGCGTTATTGGTTACGCAGTGTTCGTCTGGCTGTTACATTACTCTTAGCAACGTTTACAAATCTCTTTGTCCATCACGGGGTTTCAACAGTACGTAGAACAAGCGCATATCCATGTGTCGTGCGGCGGATGACGCGGATGAAGCAGTTAGTGTTCAGCGAAATGGCGTTGGGCACCATGACGAAGCTGAATGACGACGAACGCCTTGTAGGTCAGTGACGGTTGAGCAGTGCTCCTGCTTGTGACAACGGACGACGCTGTTGAGCCCAGCAAGACGCCGTGAGGACCATGTGCACATACATAGTTTCGTGTTGTGTGTGTACAGTAACAACTTGCATGTGCGTATTAAAACTCATTTTCTGTTCCGCTTGGTACACTCTCCACCAGCATTGCATGTAATCTCAACGTAACAGTCCCCACGTTCAACTGTCACTAGCACCGTGCTCAAAGTCACCACGGTCGCAGAATGCTGACGCAGGTGAGTTTCACGCGGAACACGGACACAGTGGCAGGACGCTGCGTCAGTCGCGTGGCGGAATGCAACCGTAGAAGGCGCACGACCGATCGTGTTGTCTGTACAGTTGCTGAATTAATGACGTGAAAGCACTCGCCGTTGTCAGTGCATCTAGCGCGCGTTCTTTCGTAGTTGCTTCGTTGTCGGCGAACTGTTACTCTTTGTTATTACTCGGACGAAGCGATTTCGCTGAATGTCCCGCTGGCTCTGAGTGATGAGCCCAGTTCCATTAATTTCGGATCATCACGACACACGCGCTGCGCAGCCCACGTGCTTTCCGAGCCGGAGAGGGAGTCGCGCCTTCTGCTTCGCATTCATATGTAAACAAGAGAGGAGACTTTGCCTACTCAATATGGCCGACTTCCGGCTTCATCGCGGCTTCACAACGAGTGACGTCAGGGCCTCTCCTTACCTTTTCCTTCCTCCGTGGCCGCCGCAAACTTTGAAATGAGGATAATGATGTCGATAGGCTGCTACTGACATGGAGTCAGCTGGAGCAAAAACTATTAAAAAAAGTTGATGACGCAGCACATGTTTAAGAAAAACTACTTGCTCAAAGAAAAAATTGTTTTTTTAGTGTAGCGGTACGCAAACATGTAGTGTTTGTTCATTTTAAAATAAATTTTGGCCTCGACGAAGGCGCTTCTACAAGAAAGTGCAATAGCGCGAGTGGCGGGAGAGGTTAGTAGATGCACTCTGGGTGTTTAAAGCAGAAACACGCCGCGGTTCATTTTTTTGCCCCCTACAGGTGAGCACTTGAACTTGAGAGTTTCCGGGGCCTGCAACGGTTGCGATGGCAGGTAACGGCTGGCGGTACGTTCGGATGTGTCTCGGACTGTTTCGTTTCGCTGTAAATATTTCGAGCCTCTGCCGACCGGCACATTCTTTCGCATTCTGTTTATTTGACTCGTTCAAATGCTTTCGCGAAGGGAATTCAAGTGACTTTCGGGGAACGAAGCGACCGTCGAAGCTTTCATCGGATGAACACCCGTTGCAAGCCCGGGCCGGTGAGTAGAAACCACTTCAGTTTTTTAAGGATGGTTGCTTGCGGGGCTAGTTGGTTCATTTCAACATATGTATTTTTTTATCCTATGACTACGTACGCGTCCCACGGTTGCAGCGCATTGTAATATTAAATTTTAAAAGTTTTAACGTCTCAACCGGAAAAACGTGCGTTACATGCGGCGTGCATGGCTTCGCTGTGGAACGAGTCGCTAACTCAATAGTTAATTCTGAAATTCTATCACCAGGTAACACCAACCAGGCCGTTGCGATAAAAGAAGGCAAATAAATCACTGTCGCCCCGAATGTGTCTTCTTAGCTAGCCCATATATTAGTGCTAAAAACCTACTAGTGTACGCGACTGCCTCAAATCTTCCAAGTTTTGTTTTATTTCTTTCTTTTTGCGTGTGTTGTGCCGTGCGAGTGTCCGTTGGTCACTCGAGGGGGCCGTCCTCCTTGTTTACGGGCAGCAGTGATCGGCGAGCCTCCCAGACGTGCGGGCGCCGGGTCAGCACAAAGGCGGCGGCCCGCTTTACTGCACCTTGCGAGTTCGGGTGCAAGAAGAGGGAAACGTTCCGCTTTGTGCATCCGTGGCCTGTGGGACGTTCGACACTGTTTCCCCGAATGGCTAAGCGACGGACTTTCCCCACTGACTTCGTGGAACAATTTGTGCACGTGCACGTGTGTGTGTGTGTGTGTGTGGTGCGTGCGCGTTTGTGTCAGCGTGCGCGTATGTGTACTCGTATCTGTGGTCGACAGAGGAGAGCGAGAAAGCGCGGGAAGAGCGAGAGACGCAGCGAGAACGGCGAGCGAACAAGCGTCTGCGAATTGCGAGCGACTTGAGCGGTTGTGCGTTGTGCGATGTGCGGAATTGAACGGATGCGCGAGTAATAATTGTAACCTAGTTTTTTTAATTAAATACAGCCTTCTTTTGTTTACATTTTCTTAACAGTGCGTGAGTCGTGTGTTGTGTCTTCTATCAATTTTCTCCTTTTTATGGCCATACTGGCGACACCCTAAATTTTACCAAAGCGGAATAGAGGACGCTAACATACATCAGAAGTGGGATTTGACCGATTTTAGAAAACGTTCGGAACGAGTTTGAAAAACCTTAGCGAGGAGTGCGATTGCGTCAGTGCGAGAACAAAGCAATGGTGGACTTCCAGTGAGCGGGCACTTCCAGAGATCTAACATCAGCCATGCTGGACGGATCATCGCCGGAGGAGAGTGGTCACCGTGATGACGACGACTGTGCTGGGCTCACCAAGCGGGAACTTTTCGACGCTTTGCGCGAGAAAGACCGCTTGTTGGCGGACCTGCTGCGGCAGCTGCCTCAGCCGGAGTCGTCGGGGGCTCCACACCAGGCGGCCATCAACACGTTTCAGGTGATGCCCGATTTGAGCAGAAATATTGCAGACTTTTCCGGTGATGGTTGCGCGTCAGCAGCCCGGGAATGGATGGAAAGTTTGCGCCAGACGGCTACGCTTCACCGGTGGCCAACGCCATTCCTGCTCGAAACTGCCAAGTGTCACCTGGTCGGCGCCGCAAAAGATTGGTACCGTTCGAGAGCTGCCGAAATTTCATCGTGGGACGATTTCGAGCGGATGTTCGGGCGGACTTTCTACAGCCAGACACGGGCGGCGGAGCGATGGAGGCGTATGCAAGAGCGAATGCAGCAGCGAAATGAGAACACGGCTGCATACTTCCACGAGAAGGTGCGCCTTTGCAGAGAGGCACATTAAGATTTCTGTGATACGAGGGAGCAGGTGCTGACCGGTCTGCGATCACGGGAGTTATGCACAATGCTTCTTGGAAGGTCGCACGAAGACGCGGATGACCTGTTGCACGACATTCAGGAATTTGAGAGGATCGACCGTGAGCGACGGGAACGCTTCGGGCCAGCGGCTGAGCGAAGAGCGACAAGCGATGCACCTCGTATGCAACCTGCACCCAAGGCACCGCTGCAGGGTGCGTCCGGGTACGACAAGCGGGACCAGCGACCACCTATCACAAATCAGAACGGTGAGCGAAAATGTTATAATTGTCTTAAATTCGGACACATTTCGCGGGATTGCCCAGAGGAAAGACGAATAGAAAAATGTCTAAAATGTGGGAGGACTGGGCATACCCAAAAACACTGCCAAGCAAAAGGCCCCAAAAATGAGACGAACGCTGTGTCTGGAGAGAAAATTGACCCTGGCGTGCTTTTGAAGCACGTTAAATGGAATGGCAATGAGACTTTGATTGGCATGATAGACACAGGCAGTTCCGGTTGCTTACTGCGCGAATCAGCGGCGGTGCGGTGCGGAGCGGAAGTGCTGGAAGATGCGACAGCTCTGTATGGTTTCGGCAGTCAAGGAGTTCCAGCTTCTCGTGCGATTGGCAGGTGCCGGGCCGACTTGCTGATAGATGGCGTCGTTGGCAAGAACATACAGATACTTGTTGTACCCGACGAGGTCCTGTCGGTCGATTTGCTTGTCGGTCGCACGTTTACCGAGCTGCCATATGTGACCTACGCTAAGCTGGGCGACAGCTTGCAATTCTGGCATAGAGACGAGTGCCCATTCTCACATCTCGAACCCTTCGTTTCATGTCCGAAATTACGTTTGAAAACTGCTGAAGAGACCCCACTGCAGGCCAATGTTATAAATTGGGTGAGACTGTCATCGCAGTCTAACGTCACTGGTGCAGTGCTATTCAACAACTGTGGGTGCGAAATTCTTGTATACATGGAGGACGGAGAGGTTACTGTGCCGGTGTTTACGAGCGGAAATGATGACGTAGTTCTACGTAAAGGACAAAGACTTGGCCACGCGACAGAGGTGGACATCCCGGGTTGCGAGATGAAGGAAATAAATGAGTGCAGAGAGAAGTGCAGCACGGCGAAGCCAGAACAAATTCTGGTTACGGAGGCGCGACGGCCGATCGGGTGCGAGGAAATTAAAATGGGCCCCTCCGTAACAGAGGAGCAGCGTCGTGAGCTCGCGTGCCTCCTAAATGAGTACCGGGATTGTTTCGCCGCCAATCTCAGCGAACTTGGCTGCACACCTGCCCTTTCGATGGACATACAGGAGATACCTGGTAGCGCACCCGTGGCTGTTCGGCCCTACCGCACGAATGCAGCAAAGCGAGAGGCTATACATGACATCGTCGGAGAGCGGAAAAGAGAGGGAATCGGAACTGAGACACATTCCGAGTATGCGAGCCCAGTCATTACTACATCGATGGTCGATACAGAGCAGCGAGATTGGGACGAAAAGCTCAGTGAGGAAGAGTGCAGCGTGAACAACGCTGTAAACAAGGCGACCGGGAAGACTCCCTTCGAGATGTTACACGGTTATCGACTGGAGTTTCACAGCGTGGCACTGAAGCGCTTGGTTGAATCGAAAGCGTCAGAGTGGGAGGAGTCCGGCGGGCTGCGCGAACGTGTACAGCAGCGCCTCATGAGCGAGCAGAAGATGAAGGTCGCTTACGACAAGCGCCACTTCCCGGCTAAAATGTACGGTGTCGGTGACGTGGTCTTCATGAAGAGGGCTCCAGAACAGACGGGAAAGCCTGCCAAAGCCCAGCCAAAATATAGGGGCCCCCTTGTAATCACGGCAGTGTTGCCAGCTGACACGTATCGAGTTGCCGACCTTGACCAAACAAGGGCGAGCCGCTTCGCGACAACTGCGCACGTGTCGCAGTTGAAGTGCTGGACAACGACCAATCCGCATTCACACCTTGATGACGACGGAGAGTCTGCGGAGGAGTCGGACGCCCCCGAATGTGAGGTGCAGCGACTGAGACGTTCGGCCCGTAGCTGCGCCAAGACCCATCCCTATGCGAGTGCGCCATAGTTGCGTTGGCGTCTGTTGAGAACTTCAGTGCGTGCCGGGATTTACCGAGTGAACTGTGCGTACTTAAACAGTTGCCTTTTTTTATTTCTTGTCTTCTTCGACGAAGGAAACAATTCTGTTTGTGTGTTGGCGTGTGGGTTTGTTTATGATTTTTTTTCCATTAACGAGGACGTTAATGACTGTCAGGACGACCGAGTGTACGCGACTGCCTCAAATCTTCCAAGTTTTGTTTTATTTCTTTCTTTTTGCGTGTGTTGTGCCGTGCGAGTGTCCGTTGGTCACTCGAGGGGGCCGTCCTCCTTGTTTACGGGCAGCAGTGATCGGCGAGCCTCCCAGACCTGCGGGCGCCGGGTCAGCACAAAGGCGGCGGCCCGCTTTACTGCACCTTGCGAGTTCGGGTGCAAGAAGAGGGAAACGTTCCGCTTTGTGCATCCGTGGCCTGTGGGACGTTCGACACTGTTTCCCCGAATGGCTAAGCGACAGACTTTCCCCACTGACTTCGTGGAACAATTTGTGCACGTGCACGTGCGTGTGTGTGTGTGTGGTGCGTGCGCGTTTGTGTCAGCGTGCGCGTATGTGTACTCGGATCTGTGGTCGACAGAGGAGAGCGAGAAAGCGCGGGAAGAGCGAGAGACGCAGCGAGAACGGCGAGCGAACAAGAGTTTGCGAATTGCGAGCGACTTGAGCGGTTTTGCGTTGTGCGATGTGCGGAATTGAACGGATGCGCGAGTAATAATTGTAACCTAGTTTTTTTAATTAAATACAGCCTACTTTTGTTTACATTTTCTTAACAGTGCGTGAGTCGTGTGTTGTGTCTTCTATCAATTTTCTCCTTTTTACGGCCATACTGGCGACACCCTAAATTTTACCAAAAGCGGAATAGAGGACGTTAACACTAGTTAATAATTTACTGCAGTCGCGTTTGAGAAACATCACATAATTATGGGTCTGGTTTTCCTATAGTGTGACAAAGGAAGCGTCACATAAATGAGAAATACTTCTTTTTCTGCCACAGCCTCCTGGCCCACCTGACATGGAAGCAAATGTGTACAATGGGCAAGGAACCTGCTACGTGACATGCCTTGAGAAGAAGCAGCCCTGAGTGATGTACGTGTTATGAGGTACCACTACATATATGCATAAAATGCTGCTGTTTACTAATTAACTGACTTTATTTGTTTACTTTGGAAAATTTCATGCATTGATTATGCATTGATTTCATGCATTGATATCTGGTGATGTTACTTGTTTTTCCAGACTGCCATGCAATGACAGGATGACTACCCCCGAATGTCCGCTCTGCAAGCACGTTGAAACATCTGAATGTCCACTACAACAGGTCATCTCTAACCTCACACATGTAACGCTGTATTTGTGAATGTTTTACCGCGTATATCGTGGAGAGGTGCTTTAGATTGGCTACAAGCATTGCCTACCTACCGTGGTATGGAATCTACACTTCAATAATGTTGAAACTGTAACACTATTAGGTAGATTGTGTGGCGCTGCTGAGCTCAACAACACACTGTTTGATCCCAGCCACTGTAGCCATATTTAGATGGGGGTGAAACGCTAAGACGCTTGTGTGCTTAAGGGTTTGTTCGATTCGCCTGCACCACATGATCCATTTTACAAAGTGCTGCACCTCGCCATTCGTTTCAGTGGCGCAGCAATGGCATCTTCGAAATCTTGCCATTCATTTCAAAAAGCGCAGGAGAGGTACAGCACCAAAACTATTTCATGACTTTCCGGTACCTTCTGCTCTGACGGCGCTGGTTTGGTGCAGCCGCTCGGACAGCTAAACAAACAACATAGCATTAGACGTAGGTGCTGTACCCACCCCTATAAATCCGGCGTGTTTTGCCAAGATGTTTGCACCTCATTAAATTAAGCGAACAAAAATAACGATTCCACCTTGTCGGCACCTTGTCATTCACTTGTGATGCCGCACCGCACAACTTCTGCAGCACAAGTTCTGAACTTCTCGTGCACAGCTGTGAACCAGTTCGGATTGGTGCAGGTGAACTAAACTGACCCTTAAAAGATGGAAGCTGGAAAATATGAAAAATGTGTTAACATAAGAGGTCAAAGCAAATGTTTCGACAAGCAGTCTCGTCTCCCGTGAGCCTACATTGCCATTTGTTTGAACCCCTGGAAGTCAGAATCAACCTAATTTGCCCACTACTGTACGACTCACGATCACTTCATAGTTGGCATGTGAATCGTCGGAAATTATTATTTGCACTACATAACGAACACACCCACAGTGATGGGCATTAACGGGCTTTCCGACATTTAGTTGTGCCTTGTGACAGTTTACCAACAACACCCAGAACTGTTCTGTTTTAATTAACTGTGTTTAGCTCATACAAGTTTACAAAATGATGCACCAAAGCTCGTAAGACTGCACTCAATTGCTTTAGCTTTGCACATATGTTCAATGGGCTCCTAAAATAATAAATCATAAAGGTGATGAGCAGTTGCAGCACAGCTTCCTCAAAGACATGAATGCTGTCATGAGGAGCAAGATTGTGTTCATTGCATGTGGTACTGGGTTTTTTTTTTTTGCAGAAAAACGTTCCAGATTTCTTTGTGCACATCTGCTTCTGTTTAATTTAAGTTGTCATAACTATAGTGTCTACCACTACGAAGTGAAATTCTGTGCACTACGGTCATGCAAAAAACAAAATCTAGGAAATTGGACAGGTAGTTGAAACATACATGATCTTCGCTTGTCTATACAGCCACACTGCAAGATAGTACGTATTTCAAGTCCTAACCTCTAAAAGTAGCAGGGAGAAAACAACTTCATTTTCAACCACAAGTATACTGAAAAATAAATACAATAACAAGTGTGTAATAAATGTGACCTTTATTGATCCAGTATTCGGACAGATACACATCATGTACCACCAATTGATTTGAGGAGTGCTTGCTTGTAAGAGAGTACTGAAGTTCTATGGATATGTCTATGCAAAAAAAAAAAGAGATTGTGCTCAAGGCTGAGCAGATAGTGTGTTGTAAGAGTACCAACAAAGATGTACAGATAACAAAGTTGTACAATGCATACCTGAAGCTTATTTTCTTAGAATTGGGCTTTTTCGATCTGTAAGCACACACCTCATAAATGTCCCTTTAGCATACATGTTCGCTGTATACTTAGCAGACTGGTCATTACCTGCGACGAGAAATTCTAGCTGTGGTAACTTTGTAACTTAACTCTAACAATAAATGTAGCAAGCCTGAAATATTTTTGGCCCATCCCCTAAATATATAATACCTATGATATGGGCTCACGACTGAGTATTAAACTAGTGCCTACGCTCTCGACACGACACGACATTGCAGAATTGTGAAGTACTCAATGTAGCATTGCAGAGCGAGAAAGATTCAGAAATGCACGCATCCGCAATCGCTTATTTAACAAATTTAGCAAAACTACATTGCTCTCAATTTTCGAGCTATTTATCGGCAATGTCCAAGTTTCCTTTCCGGTTCCGCATCATGCATTCACTTCACTTGAAGATCAACACTACAGGGCAAGCGCCGCATCTGACGGCAGAATCCGACCCTTGTCTTGAAGCCACGCTATTAAACTCGAACGCCGCAACACGATGAAACCGACGCTCATTCAGCGATCTCGATGTTCAGTAATATGCATATGCTTGTTAGCTTTCCAAGAGTCTTTACACATGGATTGAAAGCTTTCAATATGTATGAGTGACTTGTTTTGTTCGGACCCGACCGTTTACATTGGTTGTACCGGCTTGGACACTCGCAATAAACGATGCAAAGCTTACTTGATTGACGTTGTTTTTTGCCAGTCGAAGCCAACTAGGTCACCTGGCGATAATTACAGACGCGAAGCGCGATTTAGCAACGAAAAAGAAAATACCAGAGGAAGCGAGCAGTGCGAACCACCCCACCTGCAAAAAACAAAACGCGTCCGTTTATTGATTATGATAGTACTACCCGTGCCATCTAGCCTCGCGGTATGGCAGTTCCGTACGCCGCCGCTACGTATTTGCATGATATTGTGATACAACAGACCACAGGCACAGTTTCCATTCTCTAAACTGGTAGGGTTTCTGCGGTATTAAGTACTCGGAATCTTTCTTTCGATACAATATTAGGGGGATAGCGCGAACGCAGTCCCCCACTACCAAAAATTGCATGCCCCATCTGCCCCAGTTTGGGGTAGTGGCAGGGGTCAGCACGAGCGCAGTGCAATGCCCGCGCCTCTCCCTGGGGGCACCGCCTAGTTTATCACGGTTACCCCGGCACCAGGTAAGTATGCCGTTGAAACGTTTTGAACTCGGTACCCACTGATAGCGACCCGCTAGGAAGCGCATGGGACTTGTGGAAGATGGCGTAAGGTTTCTCCTCTTTTTTAATATGAATATGTGAAGCCATCGCATTGAGGACACCCAGTCCGCAAATTCACACAATCCTGTTATATCAAATTGCTTTTCGCTCACACAAATATTGATAAAGGCTTGAAATTTGAGCGGGTATCACTCCAGCATTCGCAGAACCAGCGAGAACATTCTGTACACCGCCGGAGGCGCCACTGCAGTGGTAATTTGTATCTGTCTAATGGTCATGAACAGGACGTACGATTCATCGGACTAGCTGTCCTGAAATCCTAAATATCCAATTGTGATCGCGAAGAAAAAAAATGTTATAGCATTACCTTGGCAAACAAAACAAATCAATAAAATAAAAACAAAATATAAAAGAAAAAAAACTGCGTCGGCCGGGAATCGAACCCGGGCCACCCGCGTGGCAGGCGAGTATTCTACCACTGAACCACCGACGCAATACTACACAAATACTTTTATGCAAAAGTGGGAGACGTAGTAAAGTCGTGTAGGCGTACATTTGCGCCTCCCATGTACAAATATACAGGGCTGCAGGAACTTCATTATCGCAAAATGGGCTAAGGTATACAAAGATTGCTCAATTAGATCAAATATTACGCGCGTATATCGATTACATTGAGCATTTAGATGCGAAACTTTTATGTAACAAGCGAAAATTTTCTAGCGAAGAGTTAACTGCCGGACAACACGGAAGTTACTCAATTTGGCTGTTTTTAGCAGTCAAGTAAGCAGCACAGTTATTTTGAGAAAGCTTACCATGGAAGAAGAAAAATGTACGCACAAGCATCACATAGTCCTTAGAATACATTCTAGAGCATGACGATAGTTATAGCGCGAGAACAAAACGACGACACAGAGACAAGAAGGACACGAAAGACACGAGCGCTCGTGTCTTTCGTGTCCTTCTTGTCTCTGTGTCGTCGTTTTGTTCTCGCGCTATAACTATCGTCATGCCATACCAACTAGCCCAAGCTGCCACACATTCTAGAGACCATAGCATGAAGCACAAGGCTCAAGAAAAAAAAAAAGAAACAATGCTGGCCGAGAACAGAAAAGTGTCACAACGAGGCCTGGTCACAATCAGCAGGAGCTCTACATCTCCGGATACTTAACTAAAGGTTATAATTAAAATGAACGTGCCCACGCCGCGGTGGTCTAGTGGCTAAGGTACTCGGCTTCTGACCTGCAGGTCGCGGGTTCGAATCCCGGCTGCATTTCCGATGGAGGCGGAAATGCTGTAGGCCCGTGTGCTCAGATTTGGGTGCACGTTAAAGAACCCCAGGTGGTCGAAATTTCCGGAGCCCTCCACTACGGCGTCTCTCATAATCATATAGTGGTGTTGGGACGTTAAACCCCACATATCAATCTATCAAAGAACGTGCAAATATAGAGCTTTTTTGCTGATTTCTCCATTGATCGATAAGTGACAGCCCAGAACACGAAAACGTTGGCACCAGCACTAGTGCCAGGCATATCAAACAAGAACTTCCAGCCGCAACAACACATAAGCTATGCGAGAACCGCCTGCTTCAGCATCTGATTTTCGATTTCCACATTAGGCCCTGCCCAAACGGGCAAGGCCTCCCAAAAATTGGCCTATAGGCTCATTGGAGTGCCCCAACCCACGGAAATCTATAGTAAAAGGCGAAAGATTAATTCGCAAAACCTGAGGTGAGGCCTGAGCAATGACTGACAATGAGCGCGGTTAGACACCTCACTTACAAAGGCCGTGCCAGGAGGACCAGTACTCTTTTACAATGAAAGCAATATTTTGTCAAATAAGCCAAAGTATATACATAAACCTTAAGGTTTTTTCTTTTATCAATTCATTTAAATCATATCTTTTAACAAATAATGTTATAGTAAACGTGTACGCGTGCAAGAAATCTAATTTTAACATAGCAATATTGCGCTTTCATGGTTTTCAGACGCGATCATACGTTGTGAGCCAATAGATGGCGCAAGCACGCGGTCAAAAAAAAAAGAAACTGAAAATGAAAATGAGCAAACAGAGTCAGTGTGTCGGCTTTAGTGACGAATGTAATGAATTGAGTCTAACCTCGATTAGTATACACCTTTTCACGTGAAGGAAAGAAACACCGCCATGACGGGCGGTGCGCGGGAGCACAAAGGCTAAGGGCGCAGTGTTGCCAGTGCATTTTCGGGGGGACGCGCCGATTTGCGCAGCCCAAGGAAGGCTATGGCGGTGCCCAGGGAGGCGTTTAAGAAAAGGTGAATAGTCCCTTTGTCGGGCCTCCCTGGTTTGTACGCCGGGAGGTAGGCCGCGTCTGTTTGGCGCCTGGCGCCGAACGGTGGCCCCCTTGCCAGCAACGTTTCTAGAACTAGGTAAGTTGCAAAACTGAGCGATGTGGCGCGGCGCTGCCGCTGCCAGCGACAAATGGGGCGTTGCTGTCGCATCCGGATTCACTCACTGCATGCTCGCTCGTGTCACTGCCGTAACATCCGTCGCCTGTGCATGTTGCAGTACGTCGATATCTGTGGAGGCTTCTTTCTGCGTGAACAGTTTTGTGCTTCAGCGTGCCCTGTTCTGCTTTGTATTCGTTGCGTGTTTCCATCATGCCCATATGTTGCGTTCTCGGCTGTAGAGTAGCTACAGGAAATGAGAGAAACCATGGCATTTCTTTTGTGCCCACGTGTACCTGAGCAGCGAGAGGTATGGCACCACGCTATTCCTCGTGCGGATAAGAAACTGTCCAACAACTCGCGTGTGTGTGATATGCACTTTCGTGAGAAGTACATCCTGAAGACTTTCACGCACGTCTTATGGTAAGAAGGTACAAATCGCAAGAGAAAAGTGGGACCTCGTCGATGGATGCGTTCCACGAATATTCCCGAAGTTGCCCGCTTACCTTTGTCGCGGGGCCCTCGATAAATAAGCGAAAGCTGCCCTATAGGAGTGGGGTACTTTCCAGAATATTATCGGCGAAAAAGAATAGACTATCTCTGAGCACTGAGCTCGAAGACAGTGAAATAAGTCCCGACATGCCGTCAACTAGCGGCGTCATTTCGCTTCAAGACATAGAAAACGTTTGTTTGCATGCTGACGGAAAGTTGTTGAGAACGGCGAGACAAGACGTCTGGTGGTGTTTGTAGGGCTCAAAAAAAAAGCGCCATTTGTGGATAAAGGCGTCGTAGTCGCAGAAGACATGGCATTCACCATTAGCAGCCGTCACCATCGCTTGGCCAAGTAACCCGGCAAGGCAGATACCATCTACCGATATGCGGAACTTCTAGAGGACATAGAAAAGCTGAAAGTGTGTTCATGTTGTCCCATTGCGTCAGCAGGCAGACTCGTGAGAAAATGACTACGTAGTGCTCACCGATACCCCAAAGTGCGGTCTCTGCTTGTAGCTTTGGTTGCAGCTGTGTTAACAGGTTTCATTAGAGGAACTCCAGAAAAAGCAGAGGAAAGACATGCTCAAGAAAATGGCCGCACGCGTAGCTTTTCGACGGTATAAGTTGCTAAAGAATGTGACTGACATGAAAAAAAAAGGCTGACTACATAACCAGACAAAAGCCACGAGATTGCGTCACATAGTTGTAATTTATTTTCAAGCACGAAAAACACAGCCACAAAAAAGGATTGAAGACATTGTAATTGCGTTTTCGCGTCTAAAAATCTGTTGGGAACGTACACCAACTAGCAACTAACTGACAGACTCGCATGTTATGCTATATATCAAGCATTGTTTATTGTGGGCAGTTCAAAGAATCATAATTATTTTGTATTTGCCTTACACCGCTAAATATTGCGCAGTATAAGGTTTCTGCGGCAGCACAAAAAATCTCGATAATATACTGTTGGCAAAGTTCAGAACAGCCCCCACGACGACTACGCGTTTTCGTCTGCTAGCGGAAGCTTGTTGCGCCGCCAGTTCCACCAAACCGGAAGCTATCCCGGCACCGTGTGACGAGAAGTCTTACGCGGGGAGTTTTTCAA
Source organism: Rhipicephalus microplus (assembly GCF_043290135.1). Classification (NCBI taxonomy): domain Eukaryota; kingdom Metazoa; phylum Arthropoda; class Arachnida; order Ixodida; family Ixodidae; genus Rhipicephalus; species Rhipicephalus microplus. Next base: position 207,141,167 of record NC_134700.1, read on the forward strand.
CTTACCTAGTCTAGAAACGTTGCTTGCCAGGGCATGGCCGTCTGCCCGAAACAAAACGTCCCGCCCACACGACCCTGGGGGGGGGGGGGGAAGCAGTGCCGGGACAGACGTAGGATGATGATGGGTTGATGAGTTAAGTGTAACTCTGGGACAAAGCGCTTCGGCGCCGCGTCTCCTTTTTATCTGACAACGGCACCTCGATTAGTGGTTCTCTAGTCACGTACGGTACGGTCGCGTACGGTCAGATTAGTCACAGGACTTTGCCCTACGTAAGCTCTCTGTTCTGGATGCAACTTAACGCAACTTGAGATGGACGCCCACACGAAACAGGCCGTGATGAGCTCTTTTCGACTATCGAGAGTGTCATTTCAGCAGCGTGGCTTTTGTCTATACTTTTCTTCTCGTTTGTGTGCATGTGTGTGATGTCTGATCGCATAAATTAATTTCTAGCGGTTTTTTGTGTGAATCATAGAGTTTATTTGCGCTGGTTATGAGCGAAAAATTGCAGCAATAACGTAAATATATGTTAATTACCACCTATTAATACATCTCTGGTTTTCACTGTGAGAAATAACTCCGTGTAACTTATTCGGTCAGGTGAAACTGCGTGGATTACAAAGAGGTATCTAGGGTTTGCAGCACACACTTGGTTAGAAACGTACTGTGACATCACCCCTCGCCCATCATATGTGCTTCTATGCAGTCTACGCGAGAATAGATAGAGAGAAAGCACCTGACTTACTCATGCTGTCAAAACTACAAGGACAGTATTGCCATGAGATGAGCTTCTCCCAAAATACTGGCTTACTACTTGTGGTGTACACTTATCCCGAAGGAGTACGGCCACCAGCGTGGGTCCGGTCTTAGCGAGCCGCAGGGCACGCGTTAACCGTCGCCGTGACGAGAACACGATACTGCTCAAAGTCGCAACACTTTATTAGGGAGTTTTAGTGCTGGGTACCCAAGCGGCTTGCGTACGCAGGACGTTGGGGCGGCGGAATTGCGCATGCGCGAAACCACAAACAGATGCGTCGCAGGATCGCTGGGGCGATGGGGCCATGCGTCCGCGCGGTCCACCTTCGCAAGAACTCACGGTATCCGCACTGCGGATACTCTAGACGTCGAGTTAAAATAAGCCAAAGTGCGAGCATTTATAGCGATTACACGGTTTCAGCCAGATTTCCAAAGCTAGAATAGCCTGGAACATAGAAACTAAAAAGCATATGCCAGCCCCCCAACCAGCTGAATAGGTGGCGCCATCTAGCGTGGCCATAGTAAATCAGACAACCACAACTTTGTTATTGCAGAAACGTTGTGCATTGTACATCTGGTGCAAAAACTGCACAGCGACAATACTACAAATGAGTAACCTCTTTATTTATTCATTTTCACCACAAAAACATTACGCGTAAGCTAACATGTTCATGACTGCAGTTGCACGAAGTGTCACAAGATGTCGACACTGTCGTTACAATAACCTTGTATTTCACTTCTTTGCGTATACCAGATTACTGTACACAATAAAAAAGTGTCCTGGTCACTATGTATGTTTAATTGAACAGTTTAAATCATAAAAAGATTTAAATAATACTTACGAGACAAGACGCTATGGCTCTGCGAGCGCGTGTGAACTTCGTGCGGCTTGCGTTTGCGTGCGTGCCACCGTGGCGCCAACTAAAAGGCATTCCGGTTGGGTATGGGTTGGGCATGCAACGCCGCGCCCTCCCAAGCCAGCAAAGCTCCAAGAGAATGCGTACCCTGCACTAAAACTCCCTATTGTGGCAACACCAAACGCAGTACAGCCCGTTGCAAAAAGTCGCTGCGGGAAAGCAAATAGGCTTATCCACGCCACGGGTGCAAAGTACTACACAGGGTGCCATGAGCACGTCTCCACGGTAAAGGTAATCCACGAGACACCGGGACAAAGGCCCGGTTGCTCGAGCGAGGGCAAAGGCGCTCGCGTTGGCTTCGGAGGGAGACGGGTCGGCGTAGCTAGGCCACGCACTAGGACACCGTACCGCCCTCGGCCATGCGTACGCAGCGGGGAAACAAAAGGTGAGCGTTCGCCTCAGGCGCGAGGCGCCGTCAGCGAAGTCCGACGAGCCCCCGAGCGACGGGAGTCGACGGACGGAAAAGATAGCGTGGCTCACCGTTTGCTGTCCCGGAGAGTACTGTCCGCCCGCTCCCGACGCAGCGCGCGAAAACCTCTCGGGAGTCCCCACGCGCGGCGCCACAGTCAACATCCGCTTCCGTGTGAGGGAGTTAAAGATCACTCTGCTCTCCCACCACGGCTGACAGCAAAGGAGGGCAGACATGTCGGGACATGAGAATGGCAGAAAAGGCGGCAAAGTCCGCGCAAAGGCAGCGGGCTAGCCTCAATTCCCACATACTAGAATACAGAGAATACTGGCTTACTAAAAATATTGATGTCAGGTGACTTAAAGTTTGGGACAAGGAGTTCGAAAGTGTAGAAGTATTTGAAGAAGGAAAAGTGTCGTTTGTTTTTGATGCTCCCATGTAATGCTGAAAGTAGTGAGGTCGGTGAGGTATCTAGGGAAGACATGGATAAGGCAGCGTCTGCAGCAGGCGGGGCAGGAGAGGAGCAGACACACCACGGCCATGTGTGTGGGCAGTCTTGCACCCCAGTGTGGATCCGACCACAGCAGATGCAGCCTTCAGGCCAGGTGCAGCATTTCTTGACATGGACAAATTGGCCACGCTGCCCGCACTGGAGTGGTCGGGGCCTGGCCGGTCGTACAGGGAAGCGCATGTGATACAGCGTCACCTGCTCTGTGGGAACGGAACTCCGAACAGCAGGGTGACTGTGTGCCCCTCCCTGGTGTCCGACAGCACAATCATCGTGGACAGGAGGCCAGGCAGCAGGGACCCCACCTCCGGGCCTCTGTCAGCACCATGCAGGTAGCCGGTGCTTGTCCGAAGGTCTGCCGGCTCCTTGGCAGTGACCGGTATGCTTTGCAGCTCCGAGATGGCCAGGAGCTCTTCCAGGCCTTTCCTGGTGGTCGCGTCCACCGCCACGATGTTCTGGCGATGGTTCACCCTGACTTCAGCGACTCCGCGGTGTGACGACAGTGCCTGAACAAAGCTCAGGCGGGGGATGCCGCGTGAGGAGCCCCCGAGAGCTGAGGGCCGGTAGAGCGCCGTCTACACGACCGCAGGGCTGACTGGCAGCCAGCAGCAGCCAGTCTTTTGGCATGCCGGAGTGCAGCCTCCGATCATACCTGCTGGAAAGACCCTTCGGCATCTGGCTCGTCCTCCGGGACACTGGGGACGGCAGAGCGATGGACTGGTGGCCTCCCTGAGGTTGCTGAGCCTGCTGGAGAAACCCGAGGTCCCTGAGAGAGTGGATGACAGGAGTACCCGCGGGTGCAGCAGGCGCCCTCCTGACTGTGTTTGCTTTGTTTGTGTGATCGTGGTTTTTTCGCAAAAATGACTATATGCTGAAAGATCGTCGTCAGAACTCTCTTTTGACTTACGATAAAAGCTTCTAATTTGGTCATTTCATACGAAACATATCAGCCATTTCGGCGACTATTTCAAAAGCAATCAGGCGTTTACTAGCCGGAAACCAGCGAGCATACACAAGGGCGACAGTCACGGCCATGCACGGACTCTCAGCGCGAGCGGCGTCCTTTTTTGGGTAGACCACTAGAAGGCACTTGAGAGTTCGACCGATTTCACTGTTCGGAGGCTTCTCTACAATTACCCCGGGGTCGAAGAGGGAGACGCCTAGTGACCTAACAGCTTGTCATTATGAGCGGGTCATAGTAAGCCTTCAGGTGCTCCACGTTGACTATGTCGCACCCGCGACAGCGCATGTCCGAAGATTGTTCAATTGGTTCGATAAGATAGTTGACCATCACGGATACTCTTCTGCCGCTCTTGCTCATGCGTCGTAAAAGTCTTGGCAAGCTCGCGATACTCTTCAGCAAAGCTGGCTGTCTCAGAAATAGGTGCACACTCAGATGGATCCGGCGTGTACGGCGGTATCGTGTCGATGGTGTGTGACGGGTGCCTTCCGTACAGCAAGAAAAAAGGTGAAAAACCGGTTGTGCTCTGAGGGGCGGTGTTGTAGGTGTAGGTGACGAAGGGCAGTATAATATCCCAATTCGTGTGGTTGGCGGCGACGTACATCGAAAGCATGTCGCCGAGGGTGTGGTTAAAGCGTTCGGGGAGACCATTCGTCGGCGGGTGGTAAGCAGTAGTTTTGCGGTGGACAGAACGGCACTCCGTGAGAATGGCTTCGACGACTTCTGACAAGAATACATGGCCTCGATCACTGAGAAGCTCCTGGGGTTAACCGTGGCGCAGTATGAATCGATGCAGTAGGAAGGACGCAACATCACGCGCTGTAGCCGAAGGGAGAGCAGCGGTTTCGGCGTATCGCGTTAAATCACCTTCAGCGACGATGGCCCAGTGGTTACCAGCCGACGTCAGAGGAAGTGGTCCATACAAATCGATACCTATGCGCCCAAACGGACGCTCAGGGCAAGGTAACGGTTGCAGACCGGCTGGCGACATGTGTGCTGACAATTTGCGGCGTTGGCAAGCGAGGCAGGAGCGAACGAACTGTTGCACGTAGTGGTACATCCCGCGCCAGATGTAGCGTTGTCGAATGCGATGGTAGGTTTTGAATACCCCAGAGTGCGCGCATTGCGGATCAAAATGGAAAGATTCTGATATCTCCGACCGCAGAATGCGATGTATCATGAGTAACCACTGCCGGTCATCGGCGTCGTAATTGCTTCGGTGTTGGTGGCCGTCACGAATGGCAAAATGGTGAGCTGGACGACGCAAGGCACGCATGGATGGCGTTGCGGACGGATCAGAGAGCAATTCGATCAGTGGGGCGATCGAATTCTCCTTTCGCTGTTCGGTAGCGATGATGTACACATCAATGACAGAAACAGCAACCGAGGATAATGAGCAGAGCACGTCATGTTCAGGTAGAAGGGAGCGCGAGAGGGCGTTGGCGTCAGCATGCTGGCGTCTGTTGCGGTACAGCACGTGGAGGTCGTAGTCTTGTAAGCGAAGAGCCCAACGGGTGAGGCGGCCTGAGGGATCCTTCAATAATGAAAGCCAGAAGTGCATGATGATCGGTAACGACATCTAATGGGCGACCATACAAATAAGGTCGAAACTTTTAAGGGCCCGGACGATGACCAGGCAATCTTTCTCCGTGACGGTGTACTTTGTCTTGGCTCTCGTGAGCGTATGGCTTGGATATGCTACGACATATTGAGAAAATCCGGGTTTGCGCTGCGCCAGGACAGCGCCGAAGCCTACAGCGCTGACGTCCGTGTGCACCTCTGTTGGGCCGTAGGGTCGCAGTGGCGTAGAATGGGAGGAGACGTCAACAAAGGCGGAGCTTCACGAAGGCGTCGTCGCACTCGGACGACCACGATTTGAGAGGTCCGTTACTTCTAAGGAGCTTCGTAAGCGGCGATATGATCGTGGCAAAGTTTCGTATGAAGCGTCAGAAGTATGAGCATAGGCCCACGAATTTACGCAGTTCTTTGACGGACCCAGGTTTGGGGAATTCGGCCCCGGAGAAGCTTGGCTGGGTCAGGAAGAGTACCATCCTTGGACACGACGTACCCTAGGATGGTGAGTTTCTGTGCTAAAAAACGGCACTTCATCAGATTTATTTGCGAGCCAGCATTGCTCACCCGTTCGAAAACTCCTTTCAGACGTTGGAGATGCGTGGAGAAATCTGGAGCGAAGACGACAACGTCATTGAGGTAACACAAACACGTGAAATGCGCAGAACTCTGGCCATCATGTGCTCAAAGGTCGCAGGTGCATACATAGACCAAATGGCATGACGTTGAATTCGCACAGGCCGTCGGGTGAGATGAACGCAGTCTTCGGTCGAGCGTCATCAGCCATGGCAACTTGCCAGTAACCCGAGCACAGATGGAGAGAAGAAAAAAAATGGCAGCATATCCACGGAGTGAATGATGGGGAGTGGGGTGAAGCATTCGTCCGTCCATTCGTTCTTGCTTCCGTCCGTTCCTGCGTACGTCTGTGTAACCGTCCATGCGTCCTTCCACCTGTCCGTGCGTGCGTCTGTTCGTGCGTCCGTCCCTGCGTTCGTCCATGCATCCACGCCTGCGTCCGTTCATGCGTCCATCCATGCATCTGTCTGTGTGTCCGTTCGTCCATCTATTCAGCACTTCAAGTACCACCATTTTGCATCTTTTCATCATATATTCTCAATATAGAAGTACCGCCATCCAGCGGACATTTCAAGGACTAAACGGGAGGTGGCACATGCACACTTTCTTACGGCTTTAGCTTCGGGTTTACTTCCCTTCCCACCTTTAACCACCTCGAGTTCATGGTATATACTAGTTCACTTTATTCATGCCTATGCGGCCCAACTCTCGCTAAACCTTTCTAAAACCAAGGAGGTTGCACCCTGCGAGTCTAACGTAGCAACCCTTTCTTGTCAGATTGTGCTCAATGTACAAGCCAATAGCTGCTAATGGGGATCGCAGCGTGCGCGTTACCTAAAGGCCGAATGCTCCTGTCTCTCATTCCCCCTTAACAGCCATTAACATGTGCATTGAGCACTATCTTTTATTGTTCAGCAACGCACAGAAGAAATCTCTCACCGGAACCACCTTGGAGGTCAAAATCGTAAAGACCGCTATTTCGGGTATTTTCCCATGGTGGTTACGTACTACGAGGGACGCACAAGCCACGCCATAAGCGTAGGGGCCAAATCAACGTAGGGGCCAAATACATCAGGAGATGATGGATCAGAAGTGGAAGCAGCACCGATGGTACGTGAATGGAGACAACGTGAGTCATCGGGTACACCCAGAACTTGTGCGTCATTGTCACGGGTCCCGTTAATTCGGGAGGCGATCGCCGGGCTGATTCCAGGGGCCGAAGAATCGGCCCCCCGAACCCCACCACCAAAGCGTGGACAATTTAGAAGTGGTCCTTTTTGGCGCGCCAGCGGATGCCAGCTGTGGCCCAAAGAACAAGATAGAGCCGAGAGTTGATAAACAAAACAAAATTATATTCTCAATAATGGCAGATCAAAAACAATACACAAATATGCACACTCCAGAATAGTTGAATACAATATGTCACCAATAAAACAACGTACTACACAGTACCATCAGCCACACTCGAAACAATGGACACAGACAACAATACGTACTACAATGCAGTCGCATGCATCGAACAACCAAGACACTTAAAGACTAAAGAGTTAGAAAACTTAGTCAGTCCAAAGTTCTTGGGACAAAAGTCTGGATGATACTCTCGTGAGCATCACTCACTCAAAGTCCAACGTTGTCGTTCCGCTGCCCCCGAAGTTTCTCTTCCAGGAAACCTCACGTCTTCAATTGGCCACTCTACAAGCTTCAACCTTCTTCGCCGGAAACACGTCGGCTTCCCACACGCAGCGTTTGCCACGCGTCTTCACTCGCTAGCGCTAGACTAACACTCTTGCCTGTAGCTCGAGTCTTCACCCCTCAGGTGGAAATCCTCTTCTTCTCCTCCTTTGTCACGGAAGACAAAAGGCTTCGCCCACAAGGCGGAACACCCTACGCACTCTGGCCCATACTTTCCTCTTCTACTGCTTTGTCACTACGGACAAAACCTTCGCCGACTACACGGCGGAATACCCTACGCGCTCTTGCGCTAACTTCCGTCTTCTCCTGATCTCCCATCTCGGCTGCTCCATTAAATACCTTCCGCGCGAGATTCCAGAAAGTTCTCATCATTTCGTCGGTGCGATACGCAGCGAAGGCTGGGTAAAGGGCGAGACGGTACGAGGGCCGTCACGACGGATGACGCAACCCTGCATCACCACGCCCCTTTCCATCGAGAAATTTCCAGGGCTTGCTCGGCCGCCGATGTGGGGTGAGGAGGTTCGTCGGCGAACCTACGCTACCGAGAGGGGAGAGGGACGCGCGCCCAGGGAGTCTTTGGATGCTTGTTTTCTTTTTTTTATCATTGACCTCTCGGCGCTTCGTCGCAAGAATTTGGCGGCGCGCCCTTATTTTTGAGCGCTCGTTTTGTGACAGTCATCAACTGGTTGCACTCTGCCGAGACATTCCCCTCCAACCAAGGTAACAGTGTACAAGGATGGGTTTGTCACGAAAATAGTGGCGTTGGCCTGGGTGATTTGCACGGTCGCAAAAGGTGCTAGCAACACTTTCCTTCTGCAAGCACGGTCGGATGGCGAAACAAGTGCAATTGTGTCGGAGAGACAGCGTAGTAGATCGATACACCCGTCGTCAAGCTTGGAGGCACTATGGTATCGTCTTTCACGAGAATCTTGCTCACTTTCGAGGGACTGTCTTCTGGCGTCAAATGCGAGAAAAATGAGAAATCGATTTCGGTGGCAGCACAATGGATGACGGTGTCGTTGCGGGAGAGAAAATCCTATCACAGGATGACGTCATGAGAGCATGCTGGAATGATGATAAATTGGGCGACATACAGAACGTCCTGAACGACTACGCGAGCTGTGCACCCTGCTGTAGGATGGATACGATGTGAACTAGCAGTACGAAGGGACAACACAGAAATTGGCGTCGTCACTTGTCCAAGCAAGTGGCAAAGGTTTTCGTCCATAACTGATACTGCAGCTCCAGTGTCAATAAGAGCAGATGCATGAACACCGTCAACAAGCACGTCAATGACATTACATGGGCGGCTCTGAGGGCTTTCACAATGCCATAGCGTCGCAGTCCTTGCCTCGAAGACTCCGACGACAAGTTCTTCCGCTCGTGAGCAGCTGAACTTGGCCGCATGGGGGACAGGAAACGACGTCGTGGAGACGATGACCGAGGAGATGGACGTTGGCGAGACGGCGGTGGCATAGACGGCGGTTCTTCAAGATAGGGACGGATGAGCTGACCATAAACAGGCGAAGAAATCGGAGCCGGCTGTACGCGATGGCAATAACGGGCTACGTGACCGGCGTAACCGCAGGCAAAGCAGATGGACCGGTTATCGGGTGTGCGACATCTGTTCACCGGGGTAGGTCTCACCCATGTCGCAAGAGCCGATGGACGGAACGGTGGCTGCATGGTGGGCTCAAGCTGAGGCGGAAGGGTTACGTCAACATGCGTAGTGGGCATACCCACTGCAGAGGACGGAGGTCGAGCGGCAGCTTCAGCGTACGTCAGAGGGGCGGGTGCTGGAACGACTTGAGGCGGCCTGGCAACCACTTGCGCGTAACTCAGGGGCGCAGGGGCTGGAAGCTTTTGGGGGTGGTACGCAGGCATTACCACCGCTATTTCCTGCTCAATCGCTCGACGGATAGGAGGGAGAAGGGTAGCATCGGATTGGTGAACAGCTGGTTGGTGGGCAAAGGGCAGGAGATAGAATTGACGCGCGATTTCCTCACGGATGAAGGACTTTAGGTCTGCCATCAACGCCACTTGGTGACAACTGGCCTCCAAGCCAGCAAGCATTGCAGCTCGGGGTGGGTGGCGACGGGTCATCGAACGCTGCCGGCGGAACTCCTCGTAGCTCTGTCACAGTGTAATGACCTCCGCCACTGTGCCGGGGTTTTTGCGAGCAGCATCGTGAAGGCATCATCGTCTATGCCTTTCATGATGTTTCAAATCTTGTCAGACTCGGACATGATGTGATTACATTTGTTGCGTAATTCCAGGACATCTTCAATATAGCTGGTGAATGACTCACCAGCCTCCTGAGCGCGTTCACGTAAGCGCTGCTCAGCTTGCAGCTTGTGAACAGCAGGGCGGCTGAAAACGTTGATGATAGCGGTCTTAAAATCGGACCAGGTTGCAAAATCGGACGCGTGGTTGTTGTACCACAAACTGGCAACACCCGCAAGGTAGAACACCAAGTTGGTCAGCTTGCCGTCCTCGTCCCATTTGTAGGGGACGCTCACGCACTCGTAAATGGTGAGCCAGTACTCCACGTCAGTGCCATCAGCGCCAGTGAAGATGGGCGGATCGCGGATGCTCGGGACAATGGGGCGGCATGGAAGGAGGCGTTTGCTGAGAGGCGTCGTGGGACATGGTTGATGGCAGGGTACGTGATCGTAGCTCTAAGGGCATCGAAGGGGATCACAGCACCTCCACCAATTTGTTAAGGCTTATTATCCGGCAACCAGTGAGCGTACACACTGGCGACAGTCACAACCAAGCACGGACTCTCAGCGCGAGCGGCGTACTGTTTTGGGTAGACCCACTAGAAGGCACTTGATAGTTTGACCAATTTCAGTGTTCGGAGGTTTCTCTACACTATCACTTTTTGGATAAAAAAATTGGCCTTAATCTACATGGTACACTGTAAATGTCGTCGAAAGACGATAATCTTGCGTCTGGAGCGAGTGAACAAAACGTTTATTTGATGTTCTGCGCAAGAAAATCGGTGAATGGTATTTTGAAGGCACTGCGTTAGTAACGGAGGCGAACAAGCGCATCTAGGCACGTTAGACGCCAGGGCCATCTGGCAGTTATCTTCGAAAACGAAGGCGTGCGCGACCGCGGAAAAAGATGCGCGTCAGTCACGGAGGTGATAAAGTGTAGAATGCAAAGCGACGGGCAGGTTCCACCTTCGTGCCGTCTTAGCAAAGCGTTGGAAACACCTTCTTGAGCATCGCGTTGCACTGTCAGCGCAGTGCGTTAAACGCTACAGTCCTTAGAATTACTTGTGTGTGCCTATTCTAGTATAAAGGCAGACTTACAAAACATAGACATGTTGTTATAGCGCCTCAGCTATGCGCAATATTTGTTTTTTTAATTGACAATCGCACAACTATGTACGCTAAACCTTGAGCAATATCTGTTGGCGGTGCGGATGGGGTTGGCCGTTTGGTGTCGTTTGAAGTATCGTTAGGGCGGACAAGCAGACAGACAGACAGACAGACAGACAGACTGAAATTTTAACGTCGAAGGTCCCCAAGAAAGACGATCGTCTTCAAGATAGGTTGGTCATGTGGGAGCCTGCTGAGTCTCCCAGGATGTCGTCTGATATGCTTGTCGTCAAACTTCTTTTCAAAGTATCGTTCGACAATATGAAATTTGCGAATACGCTTGTTTGAAAATGCCCCGCCGCCGAGGTCTAGTGGCTAAGGTACTCGGCTGCTGACCCGCAGGCAGCGGGTTCGATTCCCGGCTGCGGCGGCTGCATTTCCGATGGAGGCGGAAATGTTGTAGGCCCGTGTACTCAGATTTGGGTGCACGTTAAAGAACCCCAGGTGGTCAAAATTTCCGGAGCCCTCCGCTACGGCGTCTCTCATAATCAAATGATACTTTTGGGACGTTAACCCCATAAATCCATCAATCGCTTGTTTGAAATCTCCCACTCACGCCTCCGAAAATTTTGAGAAAGTGTTCAATTCATATTTTCTCTTTTATTATTGGGCAATGAACGTATGTCACTTCGATGGGTGTTTTTGCGTTAAAATACTTTCAGGCCATTGAAATTTCTGAATGTTAACAGAAAATGTAAGGAATTTGAGATAGCTTACAAAGAAAAGGAGAAAGAAAGCAAACGAGAGACAGAAAAAAAAAGAACAATAGAAGAGAGCCAGAACGATAGAAAAAAAGCGAGAAATACAAGGAGAGAAAACAACGGACAAGATAGCAAAATAAAGATAGATCGAGAAAGAAACAGAGTGACGAGAAGAAACAAATGAACATGTACGTACCGAGGCAAAAAATGCATGCATATAAAATAAAGAGCAAAAAAGAACGAACGGACTGACTCGGGCCGATAGAAGCAAACATTACAAAAGAAAGCAGGAAAAATTGAATATTACGGGTACATCTCACACAGAGGCTTATATAATGAAAGACCTCTGGAAAATACAGGGCAGCACAAGCTTCAGTATGAAGTAGCATCGTTACAAATAGAAATGCACCCATAATCAAAAATTTCGTTTTTTCTTTTTTTTTAGTGGCGAAGCTCCTTACGTCATGGGTCGTATGTCCCGTGTCGCCGTAGTCGTCGTAGTAGCCAGTTGCATCGCATTGCATGTCAATGAAAACGATGTCACAGCATATTCATGGAGTGAATGATGATGAGTGGGGCGAAGCGTTCATCTGTCCGTCCATGCCTACGTGCATGCTTTCGTGCATCCTTCCGTACGTCCGTCCGCCCTCTCGTCATCATTCACCTCGTGGATATGCTGTTTTTTTTTTTTTGAGGAGAGAGAGGAGATCGATGAACGCTGTTACAGAGAAAGAAAAGCGATGCTTCCGATACTTTCTTTTATGCCAGCATATGGAAGTTGTTGAATTTAGTGAGAGAAATTCGACATATACCGCGCCTTTTGGGAATCGTTTTCATCCGAAGCAGTCGACGAGCATATATCTATGCTGCCCCCCCCCTTTTTTTTTTCTTCAAGAATCACGAGGTGGATCGACGTGTTTGTTTAATTGTATTGGGTGTGGGCATACGCATCGTGGATTTACCAGGAACGTCGATTACACTAGCGGTGAAAATCAGAGACCTGTCAAAAGTAAACTCAATCGGCGCCCCACCGCGTTACCGAACGCATCGCCGACTTACGCTGTGCTGAAGCGCGTAGTCAGCGAGCGCCACACCGGGCCCGTGTTTCCACCCCACCCCCCACCGTGAAATTGTTTTCACGCCTGTGCTTGCGCCGCATATCTGCGCCAGACCAAACCCCTCCATGCGTTTTTCCGCTGGCTGTAGACGCAATGAAGGAACCTTACGCCAGACCATCTCGGATCAAAGCAACCTTTCAGCACAAATAAATCAAATGACCATTCAAGTATTAGGTAATGCCGATAACCCATGTTGCGGCGCGTAATGAAAGCGAAAGTACGTGTTTTCGACAATGGGTTGTTGAAGCAGCTTACGGAGAGCTTTGCAGAAGAATGCGATCGAGAAACGCTTGCCGGTGTGGCGTACACCTCCGAGCAACCCTGTACTCCCGCAGCCTATGTATTTGCTATCCGCACAGCACGCAAGCAATGCGGAAATGACACTACTTCCTGCTGCCTGGTGCACACGCGTGTGCCTCAGTGTGATGCTAAAGTTGAGCCGTTTTTTGTCCAACCTTCCGTTATGTTGTTTCATTGTGCCGTATTTGTGTGCAGCCATCGCACACAAATACCGCGATGCGCGATGCAGCGATAAGCGTAGTGGTTAGAGCATCCGTAGTGGTTAGAGGTGATGGAACTGCATTAAGAGGCCTGGGGTGCGGCCTCTCCGGCAACCACCGCCGGGAACGCACTCCCTCACCAGAGGAAGATTGGCCACCCTGGTGCAGTATCTCGCCACTACCTCCCACATGCATACGTCAAATAACTCACGGCCCTCAGTCCCCAGCAGCTGCGAAGCAACTGACCACGGCGGCGGTCAGATCTGCAACGCAGCAGAGGGTGCTAAGAATCTCTGGTTCCGGACAGGCCCCTATTGGAACCTGAACTTGGCAACGTTTAACGCTAGAACCTTATCTAGTGAGAGAAGTCTAGCTGTACTACTCGAGGAGCTAGAGGGTGTTAAATGGGATATAATAGGGCTCAGTGAGGTTAGGAGAACAGATGAGGCCTATACGGTGCTACAGAATGGTCACGTCCTTTGCCATAGGGGCTTGGCTGACAGAAGAGAACGGGGAGTGGGGTTCCTAATTCAAAGAAACATAGGTGGCAACATAGAGGAATACTATAGCATTAATGAAAGGGTGGTAGGAATCGTAATTAAACTGAATAAAAGATACAAGTTGAGAGCAGTACTCGGCTTACGCGCCTACATCCAGCCATGATGACGCTTCAGTTGAAAGCTTCTATGAAGCCGTGGAATCGGCAATGAGTAAGGTATACTATTCTATGCTGATGGTACTATACTATGCAGAGTATACTATACTGATGAGAGTCTTTAATGCAAAGGTAGGGAATAAGCAGGCTGGAGACCAGGCAGTAAAAGATTATGGCATCGGTACTAGAAACGCCAGAGGAGAGCTACTAGTAGAATTTGCAGAACGCAATAATTTACGGATTTTGAATACCTTCTACCGAAAACGAGAAAACCGCAAGTGGACATGGAGGAGCCCTAATGGCGAAAATAAGAACGAAATATAATTTATAATGAGTGCACACCCAGGCATCGTGCAGGTTGTGGAAGTGGTTGGCAAGGCACGATGCAGTGAATGGTACGGTCTCGAATTCACCAAGACTTGAGGAAGGAACGACAGAAACTGATACGCAAGAAGCCAATCAATGAGCTAGCACTGACAGGGAAATTACAGGAATTCAGTCTCGCTTCAGAACAGGTCCTCGGCACTTAATGAGGAAACCAACCTTAGCGTAGGTACAATGAATGATAATCTGACGAGTATCATTACGTAGTGTGCAGTAGAAGTTGGAGGCAGGGTAGTTAGACAGGACACATGGCAAGCTTTCCGAGGAAACGAAGAATCTCATTAAGAAGCGTCAAATCATGAAAGTCTCAAATACAACAGACAAAACAGAACTGGCAGAGCTTTCGAAGTTGATTAATAGGCGTAAGGTATCCGATGTAAGGAGGTATAACATGGAGAGAATCGAACACGCTCTGCAAAACGGAGGAAGCGTCAAAGCAGTGAAGAGGAAACTTGGGATAGGCAAAAATCGGATGTATGCACTATGGGAAAAAGAAGTCAAAATAACTACCAATATGGATAGGATAGTTAAAATAGCGGAGGAGTTTTAGAGAGATCTGTACAGTAGCCGGGACAACCACGAATTTAATACTATAAGAATTAGCGGTAACCCAGATGATAGAAGAAGTCAGACAAGCTTTGGAGAGCATGCAAAGAGGCAATACTGCTGGTGAGGATCAAGTAACATCTAATCTGCTGAAAGATGGAGGACAGATTGTGTTAAAAAAACTAGCCACCCTGTTTACGAGGTGTCTCTTGACGGGAAGAGTACCAGAGTCTCGGAAGAACGCTAACATCATCTCAATACATAAGAAATGAGATGACAAGGACTACAAGAATTACAGGCCGATCAGCTTGCTCTCTGTAGTACGCAAGCAATTTACAAAGGTAATTGCTAACAGAGTAAAGAAAACATTAGAATTCTGTCAACCAAAGGAACAAGCAGGATTTTGAACAGGCTACTCAACAATCGACCACATTCATACTATCAATCAGGTAATGGAGAAATGCTCAAAATATAACGAACCACTATACATAGCCTTCATCGATTACGAGAAGGCGTTTGATTCAGTAGAAATATCAGCCGTCATGCAGACACTGCGGAATCAGGGCATCGATGAAGTATATATAAACATCCTGGAAGAAATCTACAGGGGATCAACTGCTACCACACTGCTTTATAAAGAAAGCAACAGAATACCAATCAAGAAGGTTGTAAGGCAGGGGGACACAATTTACCCAATGCCCCAGCCGTTACCTGCCATCACAACCGTTGGCTGCCGCCACGGAGGAAGGAAAAAGGTAAGGAGAGGGCATGCCCAGCCGGCGCAGGGCGTAAAAAATGTGGCGGAAATGACATCATGGCGGCCATATTCAGTAGGCACAATGGCGGCGTTGTTATGGTTACGTGTTGCGCAGTGAAGCTGGTCTAGCAGTGAGCGGCCGCGGCTGGCGGCGGAATGTGTGCCTTCCAGGTCTCGTGCTGAGCCGTGGTGGACAATATCTGTGCTCTGCGCCGCGTTATTGGTTACGCAGTGTTCGTCTGGCTGTTACATTACTCTTAGCAACGTTTACAAATCTCTTTGTCCATCACGGGGTTTCAACAGTACGTAGAACAAGTGCATATCCATGTGTCGTGCGGCGGATGACGCGGATAAAGCAGTTAGTGTTCAGCGAAATGGCGTTGGGCACCATGACGAAGCTGAATGACGACGAACGCCTTGTAGGTCAGTGACGGTTGAGCAGTGCTCCTGCTTGTGACAACGGACGACGCTGTTGAGCCCAGCAAGACGCCGTGAGGACCATGTGCACATTTATAGTTTCGTGTTGTGTGTGTACAGTAACAACTTGCATGTGCGTATTAAAACACATTTTCTGTTCCGCTTGGTACACTCTCCACCAGCATTGCATGTAATCTCAACGTAACAGTCCCCACGTTCAACTGTCACTAGCACCGTGCTCAAAGTCACCACGGTCGCAGAATGCTGACGCAGGTGAGTTTCACGCGGAACACGGACACAGTGGCAGGACGCTGCGTCAGTCGCGTGGCGGAATGCAACCGTAGAAGGCGCACGACCGATCGTGTTGTCTGTACAGTTGCTGAATTAATGGCGTGAAAGCACTCGCCGTTGTCAGTGCATCTAGCGCGCGTTCTTTCGTAGTTGCTTCTTTGCCGGCGAGCTGTTACTCTTTGTTATTACTCGGACGAAGCGATTTCGCTGAAGGTGTCCCGCTGGCTCTGAGTGATGAGCCCAGTTCCATTAGTTTCGGATCATCACGATACACGCGCTGCGCAGCCCACGTGCTTTCCGAGCCGAAGAGGGAGTCGCGCCTTCTGCTTCGCATTCATATGTAAACAAGAGAGGAGACTTTGCCTACTCAATATGGCCGACTTCCGGCTTCCTCGCGGCTTCACAACGAGTGACGTGAGGGCCTCTCCTTACCTTTTCCTTCCTCCGTGGCCGCCGCAAACTTTGAAATGAGGATAATGATGTCGATAGGCTGCTACTGACATGGAGTCAGCTGGAGCAAAAACTATTAAAAAAAGTTGATGACGCAGCACATGTTTAAGAAAAACTACTGGCTCAAAGAAAAAAAATGTTTTTTATGTGTAGCGGTACACAAACATGTAGTGTTTGTTCATTTTAAAATAAATTTTGGCCTCGACGAAGGCGCTTCTACAAGAAAGTGCAATAGCGCGAGTGGCGGGAGAGGTTAGTAGATGCACTCTGGGTGTTTAAAGCAGGAACACGCCGCGGTTCATTTTTTTGCCCCCTACAGGTGAGCACTTGAACTTGAGAGTTTCCGGGGCCTGCAACGGTTGCGATGGCAGGTAACGGATGGCGGTACGTTCGGATGTGCCTCGGACTGTTTCGTTTCGCTGTAAATATTTCGAGCCTCTGCCGACCAGCACATTCTTTCGCATTCTGTTTATTTGACTCGTTCAAATGCTTTCGCGAAGGGAATTCAAGTGACTTTCGGGGAACGCAGCGACCGTCGAAGCTTTCATCGGATGAACACCCGTTGCAAGCCCGGGCCGGTGAGTAGAAACCACTTCAGTTTTTTAAGGATGGTTGCTTGCGGGGCTAGTTGGTTCATTTCAACATATGTATTTTTTATCCTATGACTACGTAGGCGTCCCACGGTGGCAGCGCATTGCAATATTAAATTTTAAAAGTTTTAACGTCTCAACCGGAAAAACGTGCGTTACATGCGGCGTGCATGGCTTCGCGGTGGAACGAGTCGCTAACTCAATAGTTCATTCTGAAATTCTATCACCAGGTAACACCAACCAGGCCGTTGCGATAAAAGAAGGCAAATAAATCACTGTCGCCTTGAATGTGTCTTCTTAGCTAGCCCATATATTAGTGCAAAAAACCTACTAGTTAATAATTTACTGCAGTCGCGTTTGAGAAACATCACATAATTATGGGTCTGGTTTTCCTATAGTGTGACAAAGGAAGCGTCACATAAATGAGAAATACTTCTTTTTCTGCCACAGCCTCCTGGCCCACCTGACATGGAAGCAAATGTGTACAATGGGCAAGGAACCTGCTACGTGACATGCCTTGAGAAGAAGCAGCCCTGAGTGATATACGTGTTATGAGGTACCACTACATATATGCATAAAATGCTGCTGTTTACTAATTAACTGACTTTATTTGTTTACTTTGGAAAATTTCATGCATTGATTATGCATTGATTTCATGCATTGATATCTGGTGATGTTACTTGTTTTTCCAGACTGCCATGCAATGACAGGATGACTACCCCCGAATGTCCGCTCTGCAAGCACGTTGAAACATCTGAATGTCCACTATAACAGGTCATCTCTAACCTCACACATGTAATGCTGTATTTGTGAATGTTTTACCGCGCATATCGTGGAGAGGTGCTTTAGATTGGCTACAAGCATTGCCTACCTACCGTGGTATGGAATCTACACTTCAATAATGTTGAAACTGTAACACTATTAGTTAGATTGTGTGGCGCTGCTGAGCTCAACAACACACTGTTTGATCCCAGCCACTGTAGCCATATTTCGATGGGGGTGAAACGCTAAGACACTTGTGTGCTTAAGGGTTTGTTCGATTGGCCTGCACCACATGATCCATTTTACAAAGTGCTGCACCTCGCCATTCGTTTCAGTGGCGCAGCAATGGCATCTTCGAAATCTTGCCATTCATTTCAAAAAGCGCAGGAGAGGTACAGCACCAAAACTATTTCATGACTTTCCGGTACCTTCTGCTCTGACGGCGCTGGTTTGGTGCAGCCGCTCGGACAGCTAAACAAACAACATAGCATTAGACGTAGGTGCTGTACCCACCCCTATAAATCCGGCGTGTTTTGCCAAGATGTTTGCACCTCATTAAATTAAGCGAACAAAAATAACGATTCCACCTTGTCGGCACCTTGTCATTCACTTGTGATGCCGCACCGCACAACTTCTGCAGCACAAGTTCTGAACTTCTCGTGCACAGCTGTGAACCAGTTCGGATTGGTGCAGGTGAACTAAACTGACCCTTAAAAGATGGAAGCTGGAAAATATGAAAAATGGGTTAACATAAGAGGTCAAAGCAAATGTTTCGACAAGCAGTCTCGTCTCCCTTGAGCCTACATTGTCATTTGTTTGAACCCCTGGAAGTCAGAATCAACCTAATTTGCCCACTACTGTACGACTCACGATCACTTCATAGTTGGCATGTGAATTGTCGGAAATTATTAATTGCACTACATAACGAACACACCCACAGTGATGGGCATTTACGGGCTTTCTGACATTTAGTTGTGCCTTGTGACAGTTTACCAACAACACCCAAAAATTTCTGTTTTAATTAACTGTGTTTAGCTCATACAAGTTTACAAAATGATGCACCAAAGCTCGTAAGACTGCACTCAATTGCTTTAGTTTTGCACATAAGTTCAATGGGCTCCTAAGATAATAAATCATAAAGGTGATGAGCAGTTGCAGCACAGCTTCCTCAAAGACGTGAATGCTATCATGAGGAGCAAGTTTGTGTTCATTGCATGTGGTACTGGTTTTTTTTTTTTGCAGAAAAACGTTCCAGAATTCTTTGTGCACATCTGCTTCTGTTTAAATTAAGTTGTCATAACTATAGTGTCTACCACTACGAAGTGAAATTCTGTGCACTACGGTCATGCAAAAAAAAATCTAAGAAATTGCACAGGTAGTTGAAACATACATGATCTTCGCTTGTCTATACAGCCACACTGCAAGATAGTACGTATTTCAAGTCCTAACCTCTAAAAGTAGCAGGGAAAAAACAACTTCATTTTCAACCACAAGTATACTGAAAAAGTAAATACAATAACAAGTGCGTAATAAATGTGACCTTTATTGATCCAGTATTCGGACAGATACACATCATGTACCACCAATTGATTTCAGGAGTGCTTGCTTGTAAGTGAGTACTGAAGTTCTATGGATATGTCCATGCAAAAAAAAAAGAGATTGTGCTCAGGGCTGAGCAGATAGTGTGATGTAAGAGTAAGAGTTCAAGTACAATGCATACTTGAAGCTTATTTTCTTAGAATTGGGCCTTTTCGATCTGTAAGCACACACCTCATAAGTGTCCTTTTAGCATACATGTTCGCTGCATACCCAGCAGACTGGTCATTACCTGTGACGAGAAATTCTAGCTGTGGTAACTTTGTAACTTAACTCTAACAATAAATGTAGCAAGCCTGAAATATTTTAGGCCCATCCCCTAAATATATAATACCTATGATATGGGCTCACGACTGAGTATTAAACTAGTGCCTACGCTCTCGACACGACGCGACATTGCAGAATTGTGAAGTACTCAATGTAGCATTGCAGAGCGAGAAAGATTTAGAAATGCACGCATCCGCAATCGCTTATTTAACAAATTTAGCCAAACTACATTGCTTTCAATTTTCGAGCTATTTATCGGCAATGTCCAAGTTTCCTTTCCGGTTCCGCATCATGCATTCACTTCACTTGAAGATCAACACTACAGGGCAAGCGCCGCATCTGAGGGCAGAATCCGACCCTTGTCTTGAAGCCACGCTATTAAACTCGAACGCCGCAACACGATGAGACTGACGCTCATTCAGCGATCTCGATGTTCAGTTATATGCATATGCTTGTTAGCTTTCCAAGAGTCTTTACACATGGGTTGAAAGCTTTCAATATGTATGAGTGACTTGTTTTGTTCGGACCCGACCGTATACATTGGTTGTACCGGCTTGGACACTCGCAATAAACGATGCAAACCTTACTTGATTGACGTTGTTTTTTGCCAGTCGAGGCCAACTAGGTCACCTGGCGATAATTACAGACGCGAAGCGCGATTTAGCATCAAAAAGGAAATACCAGAGGAAGCGAGCAGCGCGAACTACCCCACCTGCGAAAAAAAACGCGTCCGTTTATTAATTATGATAGTACCACCCGCGTCATCTGGCCTCGCGGTATAGCAGTTCAGTACGCCGCCGCTACGTATTTGCATGTTATTGAACAGACCACAGGTACAGTTTCCATTCTCTAAACTGGTAGGTATTCTGTGGTATTACGTACCCGGAATCTTTCTTTCGATACAATATTAGGGGGATAGCGCGAACGCAGTCCCCCACTACCAAAAATTGCATGCCCCATCTGCCCCAGTTTGGGGTAGTGGCAGGGGTCAGCACGAACGCAGTGCAATGCCAGCGCCTCTCCCTGGGGGCACCGCCTAGTTGATCGCGGTTACCCCGGCACCAGGTAAGTATGCCGTTGAAACGTTTTGAACTCGGTAACCACTGATAGCGACCCCCTAGGAAGCGCATGGAAGTTGTGGAAGATGGCGTAAGGTTTCTCCCCTTTTTTAATTTAAATATGTGAAGCCATCACATTGGGGACACCCAGTACACAAATTCACACAGTCCTGTTATATCAAATTGCTTTTCTCTCGCACAAATATTGATAAAGGCTTGAAATTTGAGCGGGTACCACTCCAGCATTCGCAGAACCAGCGAGAACGTTCTGTACGCCGCCAGAGGCGCCACTGCAGTGGTAATTTGTATCTAATGGTCATGAACAGGACGTACGATTCATCGGACTAGCTGTCCTGAAATCCTAAATATCCCATTGTGATCGCGAAGAAAAAAAAATGTTATGGCATTACCTTGGCAAACAAAACAAATCAGTAAAATAAAAACGAAATATAAAAGATAAAAAACTGCGTCGGCCGGAAATCGAACCCGGCCCACCCTTGTGGCCGGCGAGTATTCTACCACTGAACCACCGACGCCACTTTTTTTTTCGCGGTATTTATTAAAGTACTTGAGCAATAAAGACAAAATCAAACGAACAAAAGTACAATCAAATTGCCAAAGTAAGCGCTCAAGCGTTACTCATAAACGCTAAATGGCTAACACAGCGTGAGTTCCTCACATGAAGAGTTCTTCACATCGTGTTATACAAACAAAAAAGGGGTGAGGTAATACAGTTCTCTAAGACGGAGTACCAGTCCTGTCTAAAGTCTAGCTTGTCGTAAATGTTTTTTAGGTGGATAGCCATTTGAATGAAGTGTGCGCTTGAAGAGGTGGTGGGCTCTGCATTGCGGTCTTGCATTCGTGTCTTCCACAAGCTGTGTAAACCCACGAGGAAAAACATATCATATGGTACTTCATCAAGTGTTGCTGGCAGAAGATAACGTATTGTGTGAGAATTAATGACGAAACGTTTTTTTATCAGTGCTCGCTGAAGGACATCCCAAAATAGTATGGCATCTTTGCAGCTAACAAAGCAATGTTCAATCGTTTCCGGCACATCACATAGACGGCAGTTAACAGACGGAACCTTTTCTTTCTAACCATGTGTTTACCGCCAATGTTTCAGAGTGGAGTTTATAGAAGAATGTTTTTGAATTCGGTGGAATGTACATTTTGCGCACTCGCTTCAACACATCGTGACCAGGAAGATTGGCGTACAGTGAACGGTACAATGGAGGTGGGAAGAGTGTACTCAGTAGGTCCTTATACAGCACCTTGCGCGATACTGAGTACAGGTATTCTACAGAGAAGCGAGCTTTGAGGAACTGAACTGCGAGGTAAACTTCCTGCATGAATCCCCGCAAGCATGGGCGTTCGGAGAAGTTGGATGAAACAATTAAATCTGGTAAGCAATCAACAAGTGTAACCTGCAAGAAGGAACGGAATACAGGATGGGAATTGTCTCGAAAAAAGAAGAATCGGGACACTATTTGCCATAGATAAAGGTGTTTTAGTCCTAACCCACCCTCACTAACTGGCTTGAATATATTATCACGACGCATTGGCTCAAAAGTCGAAGACCATATGAAAGTAGCGAAAATCCGATGAAAGCGGTGTATATAGAATCTTGCGCAATGAATAAGTTGCAATACATAGTAAAGTTTTGTCGCTAAGAAAGTATTGCAAGCTTCAGCTCTCTCAAATATCGAAAGTCGATAGGGCACAAATGTCTGGGCCTGTCGTTCAAGCTTAGGGACACATTCCTTCCAGTAATGCGCACTGAATCTATATGAATGCAATGGTACACCGAGGTATGTTGGAGGAGTTCTTGTCCAATTAATCCCTGCAAAGTGGTTCGGTGTGCTACCCCACAAGCCAAACCACAGTCCTAAACTTTTATAGGCATTTAAACGAGCTCCTGATACTACGCCAAACTTTTCAATAGTATATACCACATTTTCGACACTTGGTTTATCTGTGCAAAAGAATGCGACATCGTCTGCATAAGCCAATACTTTAATGTCACTGCCTAATATTCTAAAGCCATGAATGCAACTCGACTGTATTATGCTTACGCACAGTGGTTCTAGATAAAGTGCAAATAAAAGAGGTGACATCGGGCATCCCTGTTTTACAGAAGAACGAATAGAAACTGGCTTGGACAGTTGACAATTAACTATCAGACGAGTTGAGCATTCATTATAGCATAGTTTAACGCCTTTAAGAACAACTTTGCCAACATTAGCTTGTTCGAGAAGAGAAAAAAGGAAGGAATGACGAACACGATCAAAAGCTTTTGCAAGGTCTACCTGTAGCATTGCAAGATGTTTTTGAGAACCATGACAGTATATAAGCACTGTTCGAGCGACATGTGCACTGACACTTTTACGCACAAACCACTATGAAGTGGAAGACGTAGTAAAGTCGTGTAGGCGTACAATTTCGCCTCACATGTACAAATGTACAGGGCTGCAGGAACTTCATTATCGCAAAATGGGCTAAGGTATACAAATATTGCTACATTGGTATACAAATATTGCTCATTATCGTAAAATGGGCTAAGGTATACAACTATCGATTACATTGAGCATTTACATGCGAAACTTTTATGTAACAAGCGAACATTTTCTAGTGAAGAGTTAACTGCCGGACAACACGGAAGTTACTCAATTTGGCTGTTTTTAGCAGTCAAGTATGCAGCACAGTTATTTTGAGAAAACGTACCATGGAAGAAGAAAAATGTACGCACAAGCGTCACATAGTCCTTAGAATACATTCGAGACCATAGCATGAAGCACAAGGCTCAAGAAAAAAAAAACAATGCTGGCCGAGAACAGAAAAGTGTCACAACGGAGCCTGGTCACAATCAGCAGGAGCTGTACATCTCCGAATACTTAACTAAAGGTTATAATTGAAATGAACGTGGAAATATAGAGCTTTCTTGCTGACTTCTGCATTGGTCGATAAGCGATAACCCAGAACACGAAAACGTTGGCACCAGCACTCGTGCCGGGCATATCAAGCAAGAACTTCCCGCCGCATTACACATAAATTATGCGAGAACCACCTGCTTGAGCATCTGACTTCCGATTTCAACATTAGGCCCTGCCCAAACGGGCAAGGCCTCCCAAAAATTGGCCTAAAGGCTCATTGGAGTGCCCCACCCCATGGTAATCTTTAGTAAAAGGCGAAAGATTAATTCGAAAAACCTGAGGTGAGGCCTGAGCAATGACTGACAATCAGCGCGGTTAGACACCTCACTTACAAAGGCCGCGCCAGGAGGACCAGTACTCTTTTACAATGAAAGCAAGATTTTGTCAAATAAGCCAAAATATGTACATAAATCTTAGAGTTTTTTATTTCATCAATTCATTTAAATCATATCTTTTAACAAATAGTAAACGTGTATGCGTGCAAAAAAGTTAATTTTACGATATCAATATTGCGCTACCATCGTTTTCAGACGCGACCATACATTGCGAGCCAATAGATGGCGCAAGCACGCGGTCAAAAAAAAAAAAAGAAAGTGGAAATGAAAATGAGCAAACAGAGCCAGTGTGTCGGCGTTAGTGACGAATGTAATGAGTTCAGTCTAACCACGATTAGTATACACCTTTTCACAGGAAGGAAAAAAACACCGCCATGATGGGCTGTGCGCGGGAGCACAAAGGCTAAGGGCCTAGCGTTGCCAGTGCATTTTCGAGGGTACGCGCCAATTTGCGCAGCCCAAGGAGGGCTATAGCGGTGCCCAGGGAGGCGTTTAAGAAAAGGTGAACAGTCCCTTTGTCGGGCCTCCCTGGCTTGTACGCCGGGAGGCAGGCCGCGTCTGTTTGGCGCCTGGCGCCGAACGGTGGCCCCCTTGCCAGCAACGTTTCTAGAACTAGGTAAGTTGCAAAACTGAGCGATGTGCCGCGGCGCTGCCGCTGCCAGCGGCAAATGGGGCGTTGCTGTCGCATCCGGATTCACTCACTGCATGCTCGCTCGTGTCACTCCCGTAACATCCGTCGCCTGTGTATGTTGCAGTACGTCGATATCTGTGGAGGCTTCTTTCTGCGTGAACAGTTTTGTGCTTCAGCGCGCCCTGTTCTGCTTTGTATGTGTTGCGTGTTTCCATCATGCCCATATGTTGCGTTCTCGGCTGTAGAGTAGCTACAGGAAATGAGAGACACCGTGGCATTTCTTTTGTGCCCATGTGTACCTGAGCAGCGAGAGGTATGGGACCACGCCATTCCTCGTGCGGATAAGAAACTGCCCAGCAACTCACGTGTGTGTGATATGCACTTTCGTGAGAAGGACATCCTGAAGACTTTCACGCACGTCATATGGTAAGAAGGTACAAACCGCAAGAGGAAATTGGGACCTCGTCGAAGGATGCGTTCCACGAATATTCCCGAATTTGCCCGCTTACCTTTGTCGCGGGGCCCTCAATAAATAAGCGAAAGCTGCCCTATAGGAGTGGGGAATTTTCCAGAATATTATCGGCGAAAAAGAATAGACTATCACTGAGCTCGAAGACAGTGAAATAAGTCCCGACATGACGTGGCCCCGCCGCGGTAGTCTAGTGGCTAAGGTACTCGGCTGCTGACCCGCAGGGCACGGGTTCGTATCCCGGCTGCGGCGGCTGCATTTCTGATGGAGGCGGAAATGTTGTAGGCCCGTGTGCTCAGATTTGGGCGCACGTTAAAGAACCCCAGGTGGTCTAAATTTCCGGAGCCCTCCACTACGGCGTCTCTCATAATCATATAGTGGTTTTGGGACGTTAAACCCCACATATCAATCAATCAATCAATCAATCAATCAATCAATTGATCCCGACATGACGTCAACTAGCGGCGTCATTTCGCTTCAAGGCATAGAAAACGTTTGTTTGCATGCTGACGGAAAGTTGTTGAGAATGGCGAGACAAGACGTCTTGTGGTGTTTCTAGGGCTCAAAAAAAGTGCCATTTGAGGATAAAGGCGTTGTAGTCGCAGAAGACATGACAGTCACCATTAGCAGCCATCACCATCGCTTGGCCAAGTAACCCGGCAAGGCGGATACCATCTTCCGATTCGCGGAACTTCTGGAGGACATAGAAAAGCTGAAAGTGTGTTCATGTTGTCCCAGTGCGTCAGCAGGCAGACTCATGAGAAAATGACTACGAAGTGCTCACCGATATCCCAAAGTGCAGTCTCTGCTTGAAGCTTTGGTTGCAGCTGTGTTAACAGGTTTCATTAGAGGAACTCCAGAAGAAGCAGAGGGAAGACATGCTCAAGAAAATGACCGTACGCGTAGCTTTTCGATGGTATAAGTTGCTAAAGAATGTGACAGACATGAAAAAAAAAAGGCTGACTACATAATCGGACAAAAGCCACAAGATTGCGTCACATAGTTTTAATTTATTTTCAAGCATAAAAAACACAGCCACAAAAAAGGATTGAAGACATTGTAATTGGGTTTTCGCGTCTAAAAATCTATTGGGAACGTACACCAACCAGCAACTAACCGACAGACTAGCATGTTATGCTATATATCAAGCATTGTTTATTGTGGGCAGTTCAGAGAATCATAATTATTTTGTATTTGCCTTACACCGCTAAATATTGCGCAGTATAAGGTTTCTGCGGCAGCACAAAAAATCTCGATAATATACTGTTGGCAAAGTTCAGAACAGCCGCCACGACGACTACGCGTTTTCGTCTGCTAGCGGAAGCTTGTTGCGCCGCCAGTTCCACCAAACCGGAATCTATCCCGGCACCGTGTGACGAGAAGTCTTACGCGGGGAGTTTTGCAACTTACCTAGTCTAGAAACGTTGCTTGCCAGGGCATAGCCGTCTGCCCGAAACAAAACGTCCCGCCCACACGACCCTGAGGGGGAGGCAGTGCCAGGACAGACGTAGGGTGATGATGGGTTGACGAGTTAAGTGTGACTCTAGGACAAAGCGCTTCGGCGCCGCGTCTCCTTTTTATCTGACAACGGCACCTCGATTAGTGGTTCTCTAGTCACGTACGGTACGGTCGCGTACGGTCAGATTAGTCACAGGACTTTGTCCTACGTAACCTCTCTGTTCTGGATGCAAATTAACGCAACTTGAGGTGGACGCCCACACGAAAGAGGCCGTGATGAGCTCTTTTCGACTATCAAGAGTGTCATTTCAGCAGCGTGGCTTTTGTCTATACTTTCCTTCTCGTTTGTGTGTATGTGTGTGATGCCTGATCGCATAAATTAATTTCTAGCGGTTTTTCGTCTGAATCAAAGAGTTTTTTTGCGCAGGTCATGAGCGAGAAATTGCAGCAAAAACGAAAATAATTGTTATTACCATCCATTAATACATCTCTGGTTTTCACTGTGAGAAATAACACCGTGTAACTTATTCGGTGAGGTGGAACTGCGTGGATTCCAAAGACGTATCTAGGGTTTGCAGCCAACACTTGGTTAGAAACGTACTGTGACATCACCCCTCGCCCATCATATGTGCTTCTATATGCAGTCTACGCGAGAATAGATAGAGAGAAAGCACCTGACTTACTCATGCTGTCAAAACTACAAGGACAGTATTGCCATGAGATGAGCTTCTCACAGAATACTGGCTTGCTACTAGAATACAAATAATACTGGCTTACTAAAAATATTGACGTCAGGGGACTTAAATTTTGGGACAAGGAGTTCGAAAGTGTAGAAGTATTTGAAGAAGGAAAAGTGTCGTGTGTTTTTGATGCTCCCATGTAATGCCAAAAGTAGTGAGGTCGGTGAGGTATCTAGGGAAGACATGGATAAGGCAGCGTCTGCAGCAGGCGGGGCCGGAGAGGCACACACACACCACGGCCATGTGTGTGGGCAGTCTTGCACCCCAGGGTGGATCCGACCACAGCAGATGCAGCCTTCAGGCCAGGTGCAGCATTTCTTGACATGGACAAATTGGCCACGCTACCCGCACAGGAGTGGTCGGGGCCTGGCCGGTCGTACAGGACAGGGAAGCGCATGTGAAACAGCGTCACCTGCTCTGTGGGAACGGAACTCCGAACAGCAGGGTGACTGTGCCCCTCCCTGGTGTCCGACAGCACAATCGTCGTGGAACGGAGGCCAGGCAGCAGGGACCCCACCTCCGGGCCTCTGTCAGCACCATGCAGGTAGCCGGTGCTTGTCCGAAGGTCTGCCGGCTCCTTGGCAGTGACCGGTATGCTTTGCAGCTCCGAGATGGCCAGGAGCTTTTCCAGGCCTTTCCTGGTGGTCGCGTCCACCGCCACGATGTTCTGGCGATGGTTCACCCTGATTCAGCGACTCCACGGTGCGACGACAGTGCCTGAACAAAGCTCAGGCGGGGGATCCCACGGGAGGAGCCCCCGAGAGCTGAGCGCCGTCTACACGACCGCAGGGCTTACTGGCAGCCAGCAGCAGCCAGTCTTTTGGCATGCCGGAGTGCAGCCTCTGATCATACCTGCTGGAAAGACCCCTCGACATCTGGCTCGTCCTCCGGGACACTGGGGACGGCAGAGCTCTGGACTGGTGGCCTCCCTGATGTTGCTGAGCCTGCTGGAGAAACCCGAGTCCTCTGAGAGAGTGGATAACAGGAGTACACGCGGGTGCAGCAGGCATCCTCCTGACTGTGTTTACTTTGTTTGTGTGATCGTGGTTTTTTCGCAAAAATGACTATATGCTGAAAGATCGTCGTCAGAACTCTCTTTTGACTTACGATAAAGGCTTCTCATTTGGTCATTCCACGCGAAACCTACCAGCCATTTCGGCGACTATTTCAAATGCAATCAGGCGTTTACTAGCCGGAAACCAGCGAGCATACACAAGGGCGACAGTCACGGCCAAGCACCGACTCTCAGCGCGAGCGGCGTCCTTTTTTGGGTAGACCCACTAGAAGGCACTTGAGAGTTCGACCAATTTCAGTGTTCGGAGGCTTCTCTGCAATTACCCCGGGGTCGAAGAGGGAGACGCCTGATGACCTAACAGCTTGTCACTATGAGCGGGTCATAGTAAGCCTCCACGCGCTCCACGCTGACTATTTCGCACCCGTGACAGCGCATGCCTGAAGAGTGTTCAATTGGTTGGATAAGATAGTACCGGAGATGTGCGCTCGATGACACGGTATAGGGGCCTTCGTATTTCGGGAGTAGTTTGGAAGAAAGGCCAGCTACAGAGGTCTGGAATGAGAGTCATATCGGAGAACCAGGAAGGAACGTGGGCTCAGAAGTGGCGGAGCCATCACGGATACTCTTCTGCCGCTCTTGCTGATGCGTCGTAAAAGTCTTGGCAAGCTCGCGATACTTTTCAGCAAGGCTGGCTGCCTCAGAAATAGGTGCACACTCAGATGGATCCGGCGTGTACGGCAGTATTGTGTCGATGGTGTGACGGGTGCCTTCCGTACAGCAAGAAGAAAGGTGAAAAATTGGTTGTGCTCTGAGGGGCGGTGTTGTAGGCGTAGGTGACGAAGGGCAGTATAGTCTCCCAATTCGTGTGATTGGCGGTCGTGTGGTTGGCGGCGACGTACATCGAAAGCATGTCGCCGAGGGTGCGGTTAAAACGTTCGGGGAGACCATTCGTCGGCGGGTGGTAAGCAGTAGTTTTGCGGTGGACAGAATGGCACTCCGTATCGCGTTAAATGATCTACAGCGACGATGGCCGAGCGGCTACCAGCCGACGTCAGAGAAAGTGGTCCATACAAATCGATACCTATGCGCCCAAACGGACGCTCAGGGGAAGGTAACGGTTTCAGACCGGCTGGCGACATGTGTGCTGACAATTTGAGGCGTTGGCAAGCGAGGCAGGAGCGAACGAACTGCTGCACGTAGTGGTACATCCCGCGCCAGATGTAGCGTTGTCGAATGCGATGGTAGATTTTGAATACCCCAGAGTGCGCGCATTGCGGATAAGAATGGAAGGATTCACATATCTACGACCGCAGAATGCAGTTTATCATGAGTAACCACTGCCGGCCATCGGCGTCGTAATTGCGTCGTTGTCGGAGGCCGTCACGAATTGCGAAATGGTAAGCTCGACGACGCAAGGCACGCGTGGATGGCGTTGCGGACAGATCAGAGAGCAATCCGATCAGCGGGGCGATCCTATTCTTCTTTCGCCGTTCGGTAGCGATGATGTACACATCAATGACAGAAACAGCAACCGAGGATACTGAGCAGAGCACGTCATGTTCAGGTAGAAGGGAGCGCGAGAGGGCGTTGGCGTCAGCATGCTGGTGTCCGTTGCGGTACAGCAGGCGGGGGTCGTAGTCTTGTAAGCAAAGAGCCCAACGGGTGAAACGGCCTTAGGGATCCTTCAATAATGAAAGCCAACATAGTGCATGATGATCGGTGACGACATCGAATGGGTGACCATACAAATAAGGTCGAAACTTTTAAGGGCCCGGACGATCACCAGGCACCCTTTCTCCGTGGGGGTGTACTTTGTCTCGGCTCTCGTGAGCGTATGGCTTGCATATGCTACGACATATTCAGAAAATCCGGGTTTGCGCTGCGCCAGGACAGCGCCGAAGCCTACAGCGCTGGAGTTCGTGTGCACCTCTGTTGGGCCATAGGGTCGCAGTGGCGTAGAATTGCAGGAGACGTCAACATAAGGCGGAGCTTCGCGAAGGCGGCGTCGCACTCGGATGACCACGATTTGAGAGGTCCGTTACTTCCAAGGAGCTTCGTCAGCGGCGATATGATCGTGGCAAAGTTTCGTATGAAGCGTCGGACGTATGAGCACAGGCCCACTAATTTACGCAGTTCTTTGACGGACGCAGGTTTGGGGAATTCGGCCCCGGAAAAGCTTGGCTGGGTCAGGAAGAATGCCATCCTTGGACACGACGTACCCTAGGATGGTGAGTTTCTGTGATACAAAGCGGCACTTCATCAGATTTATTTTCGAGCCGGCATTGCTCACCCGTGCTAAAACTTCTTTCAGACGTTGTTGATGCGTGGAGAAATCTGGAGCGAAGACAACTATGTCATGAGGTAACACAAGCACGTGAAATGCGCAGAACGGTGGCCATCATGGGCTCAAAGGTCGCAGGTGCATACATAGACCAAATGGCATGACGTTGAATTCGCACAAGCCGTCGGGTGTGATGAACGCAGTCTCCGGTCGAGCGTCATCAGCCATGGGTACTTGCCAGTAACCCGAGCGCAGACGGAGAGAATAAAAAAATGGCAGCATATCCACGGAGTGAATGATGGGGAGTGGGGCGAAGCATTAGTCCGTCGATTCATTCTTGCTTCCGTCTGTTCCTGCGTACGTCTGTGTAACCGTCCATGCGTCCTTCCACCTGTCCGTACGTGCGTCTGTTCGTGCGTCCGTCCCTGCGTTCGTCCATGCATCCGCGCCTGCGTCCGTTCATGCGTCCATCCATGCATCTGTCCGTGTGTCCGTTCGTCCATCTATTCAGCACTCCAAGTACCACCATCTCGCATCTTTTCATCATATATTCTCCATATAGAAGCACCGCCATTCAGCGGACATTTCAAGGATTAAACGGGAGGTGGCACATGCACACTTTCTTACGGCTTGCGCTTCGGGTTTACTTCCCACCTTTAACCACCTCGAGTTCATGGTATATACTAGTTCACTGTATTCATGGCTATGCGGCCCAACGCTCGCTAAACCTTTCTAAAACCAAGGAGGTTACACCCAGCGAGTATAACGTAGCAATCCTTGTCAGATCGTATTCAATGTACATGCCAATAGCTGCTAATGGGGATCGCAGCGTGCGCGTTACCTAAAGGCCGAATGCTTCTGTCTCTCATT
Organism: Rhipicephalus microplus; assembly: GCF_043290135.1. Classification (NCBI taxonomy): domain Eukaryota; kingdom Metazoa; phylum Arthropoda; class Arachnida; order Ixodida; family Ixodidae; genus Rhipicephalus; species Rhipicephalus microplus. Next base: position 207,172,768 of record NC_134700.1, read on the forward strand.
CCCCCTTAGCAGCCATTAACATGTGCATTGAGCACTATCTTTTATGGTTCAATAACGCACAGAAGAAGTCTCTCACCGGAACCACCTTGGAGGTCAATATCGTAAGGACCGCTATTTCGGGTATGTGCCACTGCCGGTTTCGTACTACGAGGGATGCACAAGCCACGCCATAAGGGTCTCGTGGAGCGCGATAACGGCATCGTTTTTGCCTGGTCACCTACGTGACTTTATGTGGCGTCTTGGATGGAGAGTACTCCCAACACGGGACAGACTGTGAAGGTAGGGCATGGTCCCATCTCCCACTTGTCCTAACTGCCCGTTACAGGAGTCTAACCAGCATATGCTGCAGCAATGTGTCATTGCAAAGATGTTTTGGAAGTCAGTTAACACTAGTTTTCGCGGCCTAGGTGTTAATCGCTTTGTAACATCTGGTCGCTGCTCGCGTAGTCGCTTTGCACGCCTTCTAATAGCTGCGGGAGCTTTTTGTTTATGGCGTAATAGGTTCGAAGCTGTTGCGGCAGGTCATCGTCATCGTGCTCTTTTTCCGATACTGGAACGCCTCTACTCTGAACTCATATCGTTTCTGTCGGAGGAATTGTTCTTCCTTGGGGAGGAAGAATTTCTGCGACAATGGTCGTGCCGCTTTCTGTTCGTAGTTGACAGACGCGTTCAATTAGTCTTCCACCTGGCCTGGTTCCTATAGCCAGGTCACCTGTCAATGTCTGATTGGTGCGTGTAATCACTATGTGCTTACTATATTTATGTGTTTGTGTGTGTTTAATATGTGTGTGAGCTCTCCTATATATGCACTTCATTCTAACGCTGTAAGTTATGTAACCTTTATGAATATTGATAGCTGTTGTACATATTTTCTAACATCTTCACCAAGTCTTGTAAATTCTGTACATACATCATCATGTACATTGTCCATATTGTGATTAGTGCATTTACGTAGTATATGTACAGTTATTAGTACAACGGACTATGGACATCCTACGGACTTGAACCCTTTAGTTTAAATGTGTAGTGTATGTTGTGCTTTGTCTTTTGTTTGTTATTGTGCCTGTTATACAGACGCTTGTCTCTTAGGTTTGTTGCGTCCCATGAAAGAATAAACTTTTTCTAAACAGGAGCTTCGCCCCTAAAATTCGGCTCCGTGAAGGCTCTCAATTGCGTCATCGATGCGTGGCAATGGATAAACATCTTTGCGAGTGATTTTATTGAGCCGTCTGTAGTCCACACAGAACCGCACATAACCGTCTTTCTTCGCAACAAGAACAACAGGAGACGCCCATGGGCTGTCCGAGGGCCGAATAACGTCACGTCGGAGCATATCGTCAACCTGCTCGTTGATTTCCGACGTTCAGCAGGCGACACGCGGTAAGAACGTTGCCGTAGTATTGGATGCGCACCAGTGTCGATACGATGTGTATCAGTGGGCGCGCGACCGAGAGAACCTCGCCCGACATCGAAAGAAGAAGGATATTCTTGTAACAGATCCAGAAGCTGGGAACGCTGTACTGATGTTGTCATCAATGTAGGGGCCAAATACATCAGGAGATGATGGATCAGAAGTGGAAACAGCACCGGTGGTACGTGAACGGGGACAACGTGAGTAATCGGGTACGTCCAGGACTTGTGCATCATTGTCACGGGTCCCGTTAATTCGGGAGGCGATGGCCGGGCTGATTCCAAGGGCCGAAGTATTGGCCCCCCGAACCGCACCACGAAAGCGTGGACAATTTAGGAGTGGTCCTTTTTGGCACGCCAGCAAATGCCGGCTGTGGCCCAAAGAACAAGTAAGAGCCGAGAGTTGATAAACAAAACAAAATTATATTCTCAATAATGGCAGATCAAAAACAATACACAATTATGCACACTCCAGAATAGTTGAATACAATATGTCACCCATCAAACAGCGTACTACACAGTACAATCAGCCACATCCGAAACAACGGACGCAGACAACAATACGTACTACAATGCAGTCGCATGCATCGAACAACCAAGACACTTAAAGACTAAAGAGTTAGAAAACTTATTCAGGTCAAAGTTCTTGGAACAAAAGTGTGGATGATACTCTTCTGAAAATCACTCACTCAAAGTCCAACGTTGTTGTCGTTCCGCTGCCCCCGAAGTTTCTCTTCCAGGAAACCTCACGTATTCAATTGGCCACTTTCCAAGCTTCAACCTTCTTCGCTGGAAACACGTCGGCTTCCCACACGCAGCTGTTGCCACGCGTCATCGCTCGCCAGCGGTAGACACACACTCCTGCCTGTAGCTCGAGTCTTCACCCCTCAGGTGGGAATCCTCTTCTTCTCCTCCTTTGTCACGGAAGACAAAAGGTTTCGCCCACAAGGCGGAACACCCTACGCACTCTGGCGCATACTTTTTCTTCTCCTGCTTTGTCACTAAGGACAAAACCTTCGCCGACTACACGGCGGAATACCCTACGCGCTCTAGCGCTAACTTCCGTCTTCTCCTGATCTCCCATCTCGGCTGCTCCATTAAGTACCTTCCGCGCGAGATTCCAGAAAGTTCTCATCATTACGTCGGCGCGATACGCAGCGAAGCCTGGGGAAAGGGCGCGACGGTGCGAGGGCCGTCCGGGACGGATGACGCAACCCTGCATCACCACGCCCCTTTCCATCCAGAAATTTCCAGGGCTTGCTCGGCCGCCGATGTGAGGTAAGGAGGTTCGTCGGCGAACCTGCGCTTCCGAGAAGGGACAGGGACGCGAGCCCGGGGAGTCTTTGGATGCTTGTTTTCTTTTTTTTATCGTTGACCTCTCGGCGCTTCGTCGCGAGAATTTGCGGCGCGCCCTTTTTTTGAGCGCTCGTTTTGTAACACTGCCCCCCCCCCCTTTAAGAATATTATCTCATAATAATCAAAACCACACCAACGACCGCGAACAGTCCCCACACTCTCAAAGACTGTAACATAGTCCGTCGCTCATGACACGTCACATTCACAATAGATCACTCAATACAATTGTACATTGTAATTCAATCACACAACACATGAATTCAGCCACAGGTACATGAGTACAACACACCTTCCCATAGTCCAAACAAGACAAATGTACAAAGTTCTGTCTTTACAACAATTGTACAATCACATCACCGTAACAAATATTTTGACTCACTCGACATACCGTTGTGACCCAGGATAACAACCACATTAACTTAACATATAGCACTGTAAAACACATTCTGAATCGACCTCGACACCTATCCTGTGCATTTCGAGCGGCGCTTGCGCCCTTTCTTGCGGTGCTCTCTTGATCTCTTTTTATTCTTTTTCCTCGTTTTGTTCCGGCGAGCCCCTTCCAACGACGGTATCTGAGGCGGCGTCTCAGCCATTGTTGCCAGTTCCGACATTGTTAACGGGTCATGACGCTCAACTGATCCTGCCCGGTTATTCACCCGCTTGTTCATGTCACGACATTTGGCCTGGCTGGCCGACTCCGTCACCTTTACACTGTCAGTCGGTTGAGGTTGTGCCGACGGATGTCCAGCTGCCCAGCACGTGAACTCATTCAACACGATCATCTCCTCATTCACTGTCTCTTGCACCGCGGCTTCACCTTGGGCTTGAGTGAGATCCGTCACGGGATTTTTCTCCGCTGTATCTCGCGGCCCCGGTGTCGGCGGTGCTCCATCTTCGGGTCTTCCCCCAAACGTTCTGGTTCGTTCGGCCCTCGCGCCCCATCAATGTTTCCGATGACGAGGTCGTACAGGGGGTCGTCATACATAAAGCGGTAACCTTCCCACTGAAGTACGGGGTTTCAACCTCAATCTCTGCTTCGGGAAGCATCCGAACCGTACTGTCAACTAGGCAAACTGGTTTCGTTTTGCCTGTTAACTCACTTTCTCGTACCAAATTTCTCCGCACGATAACAGTGGAGCTGCCGGTATCTCTTAACACCGTAACCTTCTTGCCCGCAACTTTTCCAGGCAGCGTTGGCATTCCCTTCGTAACACCGGTTGGCTGTTTTGTCATTACAGCACCCACAATAAGAAGTTTCTCCCCATTTTTCAACTGTACGAATCCGTCATTAACGGCATCACTATTGGATTTCGGTGCTGCTAGCACACAGGACACCTGGTGAGTTTGACTCACTCCGTTCCAACAAGCATCTGCTTTGTGCCCACTCTGACCACACTTGAAACATTTTACCACCGTAGGGCTCGTAAAGTCACTACGACAGCTGTTCGCGCGATGACCCACTCGGTTACACAGAAAACATCGCGGAACACTCTCCGGTGCACGCTACTTTTGTTCGGGTGCCGAATTTTTCAAATCTTCAGGACACTCCTTCTTGACCTTGGCCAAATTAGTGCCACCTTGCTCTTCCAAGAATTAATCCGCTAATTCAAGCATGTCTTCAAGTGACTTAGTTGTCCTCTCTTTCAAGTACAGCGATAGGCTTGGGTGGCAACTAGTAGGAAATTGTTCTCTAATTAGGAGCTCTCTAAGTTCATCGTACTTTTGCGCTGTTCTTGAAAGTTCAGCCCATCTGTCGAAATAATGGCAAAGTCGGGCGGCATACTGCGTAGCCGTCTCACCATCAGCTGGCATTCCTGTCCGATATCTGTCCTCCCACAGTAAATATTAATTGCTTCAGTAAAGCAGTTTTCACCTTTGCATAGTTGGCTGCATCGGTCGGCGTCAGCCTAGCGTACACACTGAGCGCTTCACCACTCAACCAAGTACTCAAAGCAGTTGCCCATTGATGTTCCGGCCAATTCTGGCTCCTTGCAATCGTCTCAAATCTGTGAAGGTACGCGTCAAGGTCGTCCTTCCTTTCATCAAACGCTACGAGCAGCTTGCTTGGGTTCAAGCGGAAGCCATGATCTTCCCGTTCGCTGCTTTCAACTCTAGCTTGGACGGGAGTTTCAGTTCGCTGTTGCAAACGGAGCCACTCGAGTTCCATTTCGTGCTGCCACTGCCATTCCCTTTCAGCCAACTCCGCTTCTCTTTCTTCTCTCGCCCTTTCGACTGCCAACTTTTCTCTCTCCAGCTTCAACTTCAATTGCTGCTCTCTTTCTTCTTTCAGCTGTCGCTCCTTTGCCTCTCTTTCTTCTTTCGCCATTTCAGCGGCCATCCTTTCTCTCTCCAACTCAGCTGCTTTTTCTTCCTTGGCCCTCTCAGCTGCCAACCTCCCTCGTTCCAACTAGGCTGCTTTTTCTTCCTTGGCTCTCTCAGCTGCCAACCTCTCTCTTTCCACTGCCTCTTTCTCCTTCTGGCTTACCCACTTCCGTAGTTCGGCGCCAGAAAGAACCATCCTCTCACCAAGAGCAACTAACTTTTCGTGATCCATGGTGTCTCGCAAAAAAGTCTTGCCGCGTGTAAAAAGTCTCTGCCTAAATCAGTCTATCGGAACACTTCCCTGCACTCGTTAACAAGGATACTGAACAACACACAAAATCGTTCCGATAGCAGTATCAACAACTCGAGGATCTGTCTCACTGCTTTGGACACACTGTGCACCAAAAGGTCCTTGTCGCGGACGCCAGATTAATTGTCAGGGGTCCCGTTAATTCGCGAGGCGATCGCCGGGCTAATTCCAAGGGCCGAAGTATCGGCCCCCCGAACCGCTCCACGAAAGCGTGGACAATTTAGAAAGAAGTGGTCCTTTTTGGCGCGCCAGCGGATTTGTTCTTTGGGCTGTGGCACAAAGAACAAATAAGAGCCGAGAGTTGATAAACAAAACAAAATTATATTCTCAATAATGGCAGATCAAAAACAATACACAAATATGTACACTCCACAATAGTTTAATACAATATGTCACCAATCAAACAACGTACTACACAGTACAATCAGCCACACTCGAAACAAGGGACACAGACAACAATACGTACTACAATGCAGTCGCATGCATCGAACAACCAAGACACTTAAAGACTAAAGAGTTAGAAAACTTATTCAGTCCAAAGTTCTTGGAACAAAAGTCTGGATGATATTCTCCTGAGAATCACTCAAAGTCCAACGTTGTTGTCGTTCCGCTGCCCCCGAATTTTCTCTTCCAGGAAACCTCGCGTCTTCAATTGGTTACTCTCCAAGCTTCAACCTTCTTCGCCGAAAACACGTCGGCTTCCCACACGCAGCTGTTTCCACGCGTCTTCACTCGCTAGCGCTAGACACACACTCTTGCCTGTAGCTCGAGTCTTCATCCCTCAGAAGGAAATCCTCTTCTTCTCCTTTGTCACGGAAGACAAAAGGCTTCGCCCGCAAGGCGGAACACCCTGCGCACTCTGGCGCACACATTTTTCTTCTCCTGCTTTGTCACTACGGACAAAGCCTTCACCGACTAAACGGTGGAATACCCTACGCGCTCTAGCGCTAACTTCTGTCTTCTCCTGATCTCCCATCTCGGCTGCTCCATTAAATACCTTCCGCGCGAGCTTCCAGAAATTTCTCATAATTTCGTCGGCGCGATACGGAGCGAAGGCTGGGGAAAGGGCGAGACGGTATGAGGGCCGTCCACGACAGATGACGCAACCCTGAATCACCACGCCCCTTTCCATCGAGAAATTTCCAAGGCTTGCTTGGCCACCGATGTGGGGTGAGGAGGTTCGTAGGCGAACCTACGCTTCCGAGAGGGGAGATGGACGCGCGCCCGGGAAGTTTTTGAATGCTTGTTTTCTTTTTTTTTATCATTGTCCTCTCGGCGATTGGTCACAAGAATTTGGTGGCGCGCCCTTTTTTTTGAGCGCTCGTTTTGTGACAGTCATCAACTGGTTGCACTCTACCGAGACATTCCCCTCTGAAGTGGTTCTTGAGAGAAAAGAAGAGAAAAGTGAGCCCCGTTATTGTCTGCTTCAGTGAGCGACACCGCCACAGAGCTCACAAAGGGATGGGGGTAAGGAGGGATAAAAGGGGTAGAAGTAAAGGTATAGGAAAGAGGAAGAAGAAGCAACAACAAACTGAGGGGATAGGAGAGACAGGAAAGATGGAAGGAAGAACGGTCACTGGAGTCCGAGGACGGGGTACACTTGCGTGAGATGGTGTCGGCGTCTGTAGATGGCGTAGAGCAGGACCAGTAAATCAGAGCTGCGCTGTCGTCGAAGGTCGTCGGCGACAGGAGATGACGTAGGACGAGCCCAGTCGGCCAGCGCTACGATGACGCCGAAGGTCGCGAGCGCGCGGAGCGCGCGGGCGCACAACCGGTCGGCACGAAATCCAGGGAGCGTCTCCGAGACATTCCCCTCCAACCAAGGTAACAGTGTACGGGGATGGGTTTGTCACGAAAATAGTGGCGTTGGCCTGGGTAATTTGCACGGTCGCAAAAGGTACTAGCAACCCTTTCCTTCTGCAAGCACGGTCGGATGGCGAAACGAGTGCGATTGTGTCGGAGAGACAGCGCAGTAGACCGATACACCCGTCGTCGAGCTTGGAGGCACTATGGTATCGACTTTCACGAGAATCTTGCTCATTTTCGAAGGACTGTCTTCTGGCGTCGAACGCGAGAAAAATGAGAGTTCTATTTCGGTGGCGGCACAATGGATGACGGTGTCGTTACGGGAGAGTAAATCCCAGCACAGGATGACGTCATGTGAGCATGCTGGAATGATGATAAATTAGGCGACATACAGAACGCCCTGAACGACAACGCGAGCTGTGCACCCTGCTGTAGGATGGATACGATGTCAACAAGCAGTACGAAGGGACAACCCAGAAATCGGCGTCCTCACTTGTCGAAGCAAGCGGCATAGGTTTTCGTCTATAACTGATACTGCAGCTCCAGTGTCAATAAGAGCAGATGCATGAACACCGTCAACAAGCACGTCAATGACATTAGATGGGTGGCTCTGAGGGCTTTCACAATGCGATAGCGTCGCAGTCCTTGCCTCGGGGACTGCGACGACTAGTTTTTCCGCTCGTGAGCAGCTGAACTTGGCTGCATGGGGGACAGGGAACGACGTCATGGAGAAGCGACCTTCGAGGAGATGGACGTCGGCGAGACGGCGGTGGCATAGACGGCGGTTCTTCAAGATAGGGACGGATGAGCTGACCATGAACAGGCGAAGAAATCGGAGCCGGCTGTACCCGATGGCAATAACGGGCTACGTGACCGGCGTAACCGCAGGCAAAGCAGATGGACCGGTTATCGGGTGTACGACATCTGTTCGCTGGGGTAGGTCTCACCCATGTCGCGAGAGCCGATGGACGGAACGGTGGCTGCATGGTGGGCTCAAGCTGAGGCGGAAGGGTTACGTCAACATGCGTAGTGGGCATACCCACTGCAGAGGACGGAGGTCGAGCGGCAGCTTCGGCATACGTCAGAGGGGCGGGTGCTCGAACGACTTGAGGCGGCCTGGCAACCACTTGTGCGTAAATCAGGGGCGCAGGAGCTGGAGGCTGTTGGTGGTGGTACGCAGGCATTACCACCGCTATTTTCTGCTCAATCGCTCGACGTATAGGAGGGAGAAGGGTAGCATTCGATTGGTGAACAGCTGGTTGGTAGGCAAAGGGCAGGAGATAGAATTGACGCGCGATTTCCTCACGGATGAGGGACTTTAGGTCTGCCATCAACGCCCCTTGATGACAACTGGCCTCCAAGCCAGCAAGCATTGCAGCTCGTGGTGGGGAGCGACGGGTCATAGAACGCTGCCGGGGGAGCTCCTCGTAGCTCTGGCACAGTGTGACGACCTCCGCCACTGTGCCGGGGTTTTTTGGCGAGCAGCATCGTGAAGGCATCATCGTCTATGCTTTTCATGATGTTTCAAATCTTGTCAGACTCGGACATGATGTGATTACATTTGTTGCGTAAGTCCAGGACATCTTCAATATAGCTGGTGAACGACTCACCAGCCTCCTGAGCGCGTTCACGTAAGCTCTGCTCGGCTTGCAGCTTGTGAACAGCAGGGCGGCTGAAAACGTTGATGATAGCGGTCTTAAAATCGGACCAGGTTGCAAAATCGGACGCGTGGTTGTTGTACCACAAACTGGCAACACCCGCAAGGTAGAACACCAAGTTGGTCAGCTTGCCGTCCTCGTCCCATTTGTCGGGACGCTCACGCGCTCGTAATTGGTGAGCCAGTATTCCACGTCAGTGCCATCAGCGCCAGTGAAGATGGGCGGATCGCGGATTCTCGGGACACCGGGACAATGGGGTGGCATGGAAGGAGGCGTTTGCTGGGAGGCGTCGTGGGACATGGTTGATGGCAGGGTACGTGATCGTAGCTCTAAGGGCATCGAAGGGGATCGCAGCACCTCCACCAATTTGTTAAGGCTTATTATCCGGCAACCACCGAGCGTACACATTGGGGACAGTCACAGCCAAGCACGGACTTTCAGCACGAGCGGCGTCCTTTTTTGGGTAGACCCACTAGAAGGTACTTGATAGTTCGACCAATTTCAGTGTTCGGAGGTTTCTCTACACTATGACTTTTTGGATAAAAAAAAATGGCCTGAATCTACATAGTACACTGTAAATGTCGTCGAAAGACGATAGTCTTGCGTCCGGAGCGAGTGAACAAAACGTTTATTTGATGTTCTGCGCAAGAAAATCGGTGAATGGTATATTGAAGGCACTGCGTTAGTTACGGAGGCGAACAAGCGCATCTAGGCACGTTAGACGCCAGCGCCATCTGGCAGTTTTCTTCTAAAACGAAGGCGCGCGCTACCGCGGAAAAAGATTCGCGCCAGTCACGGAGGTGATAAGGTGTAGAATGCAAAGTGATGGGCAGGTTCCACCTTCGTGCCGTCTTAGCAAAGCGTTGGAAATACCTTCTTGAGCATCGCGTTGCACTGTCAGCGCAGCGCGTTAAACGCTACAGTCCTTAGAATTACTTGTGTGTGCCTCTTCTAGTATGAAGGCAGACTTACAAAACATAGACATGTTGTTATGGCGCCTCAGCTATGCGCAATATTTGCTTTTTTAATTGACGATCGCACAACTATGAACGCTAAACCTTGAGCAATATTGGTTGGCGGTGCGGATGGGGTTGGCCGTTTGGTGCCGTTTGAAGTATCGTTAGGGTGGACAAACAGACAGACTGATAGATAGACCGACAGAAAGACAGACCAAAATATTTACGTCGAAGCTCCACAAGAAAGACGATCGTCTTCATAATAGGTTGGTCATGTGTGAGCCTGCTGAGTCTCCCGGAATGTCGTCTGAAATGTTTGTCGTCAAATTTCTTTTGAAAGTATCGTTCGTCAATATGAAATTTGCGAATACGCTTGTTTGAAAATGCCCCGCTGCCGTGGTCTAGTAGCTAAGGTACTCAGCCGCTGACCCGCAGGTCGCGGGTTCGATTCCCAGCTGCGGCGGCTGCATTTCCTATGGAAGCGGAAATGTTGTAGGCCCGTGTACTCAGATTTGGGTCACGTTAAAGAACCCCAGGTGGTCAAAATTTCCGGAGCCTTCCACTACGGCGTCTCTCATAATCAAATGGTAGTTTTGGGACGTTAAACCACACAAATCCATCAATCGCTTGTTGTAAATCTCCCACTCACGCCTCCGAAAATTTTGAGAAAGTGTTCAATTTTTATTTTCTCTTGTAATATTGGGCAATGAATGTATATCACTTCGATGGGTGTTTTTGCGTTAAAATACTTTCAGGCCATTGAAATTTCTGAATGTTAACAGAAAATGTAACGAATATGAAATAGCTTACAAAGAAAAGGAGAAAGAAAGCAAACAAGAGACAGAAAAAAAGAAAAACAATAGAAGACAGCCAGAACGATGGAAAGAAAGCGAAAAATACAAAGAGAGAAAACAACGGACAAGATAGCAAAATAAAGATAGATCGAGAAAGAAACAAAGGGACGAGAAGAAACAAATGAACATGTACGTACCGAGGCAAAAAATGCATGCACATAAAACAGAAGAGCAAAAAAGAACGAACGGACTGACTCGGGCCGATAGAAACAAACGTTACAAAAGAAAGCAGGAAAAATTGAATATTACGGGTACATCTCACACAGAGGCTAATATAATGAAAGACCTCTGGAAAATACAAGGCAGCACAAGCTTCAGCATGAAGTAGCATCGTTACCAATAGAAATGCACCCATAATCAAAAATTTCCTTTTTTTTTTTAGTGGCGAAGCTCCTTACGTCATGGGTCATATGTCCCGTGTCGCCGTAGTCGTCGTAGTAGCCAGTTGCATCGCATTGCATGTCAATGAAAACGATGTCACAGCATATGTATGGAGTAAATGATGATGAGTGGGGCGAAGCGTTCATCTGTGCGTCCATGCCTACGTGCATGCTTTCGTGCTCTCTTCCGTACGTCCGTCCGCCCTTTCGTCATCATTCACCTCGTGGATATGCTGTTTTTTTTTTGGGGGGGGGAGAGAGGAGTTCGATGAACGCTGGTACAGAAAAAGAAAAGCGATGCTTCCGATACTTTCTTTTATGCCAGCATATGGAAGTTGTTGAATTTAGTGAGAGAAATTACACATATACCGCGCCTGTTGGGAATCGTTTTCATCCGAAGAAGTCGACGAGCAATTATCTAGGCTGCCCTCCTCCTTTTTTTTTTCTTCGAGAATCACGAGGTGGATCGACGTGTTTGTTTAATTGTATTGGTGTGGACATACGCATCGTGGGTTTACCAGGGACGTCGATTACACTAGCGGTGAAAATCAGAGACCTGTCAAAAGTCCACTCAATCGGCGCCCCACCGCGTTACCGAACACATCGCCGACTTACGCTGTGCTGAAGCGCGTAGTCAGCGAGTGCCACACCGGGCCCGTGGTTCCACCCCCCCCCCCCCCCGAAATTGTTTTCACGCCTCTGCTTGCGCCGCATATCTGCGCCAGACCAAACCCCTCCATGCGTTTTTCCGCCGGCTGTAGACGCTATGGAGGGGCCTTACGCCAGACCATCTCGCATCAAAGCAACCTTTCGGCACAAATAAATCAAATGACCAGTCAAGTATTAGGTAATGCCGATAACCCGTGTTGTGGCGTGTAATGAAAGCGAAAGTACGTGTTTTCTACAGTGGGTTGTTTAAGCAGCTTACGGAGAGCTTTACAGAAGAATGCGATCGAGAAACGCTTCCCGGTGTGGCGTACACCTCCGAGCAACCCTGTACTCCCGCAGCCTATGTATTGGCTATCCGCACAGCACGCAAGCAATGCGGAAAAGACACTACTTCCGGCCGCCTGGTGCACACGCGTGTGCCTCAGCGTAATGCTAAAGTTGAGCCGTTCTTTGTGCCAACCATCCGTTATGTTGTTTGATTGTGCCGTATTTGTGTGCAGCCATCGCACACAAATACAGCTATGTGCGATGCAGCCATAAGCGTAGTGGTTAGAGCATCCGCCTCGCATGCCAAAGGTCCATGGTTCAAATCCCGGTTCCACGCAGTTCCCAACCAGATAAAAAAGACATCCGCGTGGTGATGGAACTGCCTTACGAGGCCTGGGGTGCGGCCTCACCGGCAACCACCGCCGGGAACGCACTCCCTCACCAGAGAAGGATTGGCCACCCTGGTGCAGTATCTCGCCACTACCTCCCCCATGCATACGTCAAATAACTCACGGCCCTCAGTCCCCAGCAGCTGCGAAGAAACTGACCACGGCGGCGGTCAGATCTGCAACGCAGCAGAGGGATCTAAGAATCTCTGAATCCGGACAGGCACCTATTGGAACCTGAACTTGGCAACGTTTAACGCTAGAACCTTATCTAGTGAGGGAAGTCTAGCTGTACTACTCGAGGAGCTAGAGGGTGTTAAATGGGATATAATAGGGCTCAGTGAGGTTAGGAGGACAGATGAGGCCTATACGGTCTACAGAATGGTCACGTCCCTTGCTATGTGGTATGTGGTATTTGCCATGTGGTATTTTGGCCAAACGGGGCGCTGCCTTAATGAAAGGCTAAAAGAGCACCATTATAATGTTCACAAAGCAATCCAAGGCCACATTGGGATTCACTGTCGCGATTGTGGATGTTCCCCCTTGTTTGATCAATGTGAAGTAGTTAAAAAGCACCCGTCACAATTAACTCGGGAAAATATAAAAGCGCATTGTATAGCAAGAGCTGGCAGCACGTGTATTAGCGCCCCGTCTTTGGTTTTATATGAACATGAAGTGGCCTTCCTCAATCAGCATAACCGCCTATGAGTCTGTGATATGTGACGGTGCGATGTTTTGTGTAATCTTGTCATTGCGTTGGGTGGTTTTGTATGCTTGCACCGGTCTACATATTTGATGCAGTTTGACGATAAAGCTCATTTGGAAGTTAGCGCTCTGTCCTCTTGTTTCGGTCTGCTCGGCAGTTTCTTCTTCCCTGTAATGCACTATACCAGTTCAAGTTCAAGTTCCTATAGGTGCTTGGCTGACAGAAGAGAACTGGGAGTGAGGTTCCTAATTCAAAGAAACATAGCTGGCAACAAAGAGGAATACTATAGCATTAATGAAAGGGTGGTAGGAATTGTAATTAAACTGAACAAAAGATACAAGATGAAAGCGGTACTCGACTTACGCGCCTACATCCAGCCATGATGACGCTTCAGTTGAAAGCTTCTATGAAGCCGTGGAATCGACAATGAGTAAGGTATACTATACTATGCTGATGGTACTATACTATGCACTGTATACTATACTGATGGGAGTCTTTAATGCAAAGGTAGGAAAGAAGCAGGCTGGAGACCAGGCACTAGGAGATTATGGCATCGGGACTAGAAACGCCAGCGGAGAGCTACTAGTAGAATTTGCAGAACGCAATAATTTACGGATTTTGAATACCTTCTACCGAAAACTAGGAAACCGCAAGTGGTCATAGAGGAGCCCTAATGGCGAAAATAAGAACGAAATAGACTTTATAATGAGTGCACACCCAGGCATCGTGCAGGATGTGGAAGTGGTTGGCAAGGTACGAAGCAGTGACCATAGAATGGTATGGTCTCGAATTCGCCTAGACATGAGAAAGGAACGACAGAAACTGATACGCAAGAAGCCAATCAATGAGCTAGCACTGAGAGGGAAAGTGCAGGAATTCAGAGTCTCGCTTCAGAACAGGTACTCGGCTCTTAGTGAGGAAACCAACCTTAGCATAGATACAATGAATGATAATCTGACGAGCATCATTACGGAGTGTGCAATGGAAGTTGGAGGCAGGGTAGTTAGACAGGACACTGGCAAGCTTTCCGAGGAAACGAAGAATCTCATTAAGAAGCGTCAAATCATGAAAGTCTCAAATACAACAGACAAAATAGAACTGGCCGAGCTTTCGAAGTTGAATAATATGCGTAAGGTATCCTACATAAGGAGGTATAACAAGGAGAGAATCGAAGACACTCTGCAAAACGGAGGAAGCGTCAAAGCAGGGAAGAGGAAAACTGGGATAGGCAAAAATCGGATGTATGCACTAAAGGAAAAAGAAGGCAAAATAACTACCAATATGGATAGAATAGGTAAAATAGTGGAGGAGTTTTACAGAGATCTGTACGGTAGCCGGGACAACCACGACTTTAATAATATAAGAACCAGCGGTAACCCAGATGACACCCCAGATCATGGAAGAAGTCAGACATGCTTTGGAGAGCACGGAAAGAGGCAATACTGCTGGTGTGGATCAAGTAACATCAGATCTGCTGAAAGATGGAGGACAGATTGTGTTAAAAAAACTAGCCACCCTGTTTACGAGGTGTCTCTTAACGGGAAGAGTACCAGAGTCTCGGAAGAAAGCATAAGAAATAAGATGACAAGGACTAAAAGAATTACAGGCCGATCAGCTTGCTCTCTATAGTATACAAGCTATTTACAAAGGTAATTGCTAACAGAGTAAAGAAAACATTAGAATTCTATCAACCAAAGGAACAAGCAGGATTTCGAACAGGCTACTCAACAATCGACCACATTCATACTATCAATCAAGTAATGGAGAAATGCTCAAAATATAACGAACCACTATACATAGCCTTCATCGATTACGAGAAGGCGCTTGATTCAGTAGAAATATCAGCCGTCATGCAGACACTGCGGAATCAGGGCGTCGATGAAGTATATATAAACATCCTAGAAGAAATTCACAGGGGATCAACTGCTTGATTGATATGTGGGGTTTAACGTCCCAAAACCACCATTTGATTATGAGAGACGCCAGGGGATCAACTGCTTCTATACTGCTTCATAAAGAAAGCAACGGAATACCAATCAAGAAGGGTGTAAGGCAGGGGGACACAATCTCCCCAATTCCCCAGCCGTTACCTGCCATCGCAACCGTTGGCCGCCGCAAACTTTGAAATGATGATAATGATGTCGATAGGCTGCTACTGACATTGAGTCAGCTGGAGCAAAAACTATTAAAAAAAGTTCATGACTCAGCACATGTTTAAGCAAAACTACTTGCTCGAAGAAAAAAATGTTTTTATGTGTAGCGGTACGCGAACATGTAGTGTTTGATCATTTTAAAATAAAACTTGGCCTCGCCGAAGGCGCCTCTACAAGAAACTGCAATAGCGCGAGTGGCGATAGAGGTTAGTAGATGCACTCTGGGTGTTTAAAACAGAAACGCCCCGTGATTGATTTTTTTGCCCCCTACAGGTGAGCACTTGAACTTGAGAGTTTCCGGGGCCTGCAACGGTTGCGATGGCAGGTAACGGCCGGCGGTACGTTCGGATGTGTCTCGGACTCTTTCGTTTCGCTGTAAATATTTTGAGCCTCTGCCAACCGGCACATTCTTTCTCATTCTGTTTATTTGACTCGTTCAAATGCTTTCGCGAAGGGAATTCAAGTGATTTTCGGGGAACGCAGCGACCGTCGAAGCTTTCATCGGATGAACACCCGTTGCAAGCCCGGGCCGGTGAGTAGAAACCACATCAGTTTTTTAAGGATGGTTGCTTGCGGGGATAGTTGGTTCGTTTCAACATGTGTAGTTTTTTTGCCAAAGACTACGTAGGCGTCCCACGGTGGCAGCGCATTGCAATATTAAATTTTAAAATTTTTAACGTCTCTATCTGTCACCGGAAAAACGTGCGTTACATGCGGCGTGCATGGCTTTGCGTGGGAACGAGTCGCTAACTCAATAGTTAATTCTGAAATTCTATCACCAGGTAAGACCAACCAGGCCGTTGCGATAAAAGAAGGGAAATAATTCACTGTCGCCTCGAATGTGTCTTCTTAGCTAGCCCATATATTAGTGCAGAAAACCTACTAGTTAATAATTTACTGAAGTCACGTTTGAGAAACATCACATAATTATGGGTCTGGTTTTGCTATAGTGTGACAAAAGAAGCGTCACACTAATGATAAATACTTCTTTTTCTGCCACAGCCTCCTGGCCCACCTGACATGGAAGCAAATGTGTACAATGGGCAAGGAACCTGCTACGTGACATGCCTTGTGAAGAAGCAGCCCTGAGTGATATACGTGTTATGAAGTACCACTACATATACATATAAAATACTGCTGTTTACTAATTAACTGAGTTTATTTGTTTACTTTGAAAAATTTCATGCATTGATTATGCATTGATTTCATGCATTGATATCTGGTGATGTTACTTGTTTTTCCAGACTGCCATGCAATGACAGGATAACTACCCCCCAATGTCCGCTCTGCAAGCACGTTGAAACATCTGAATGTCCACTACAACAGGTCATCTCTAACCTCACACATGTAATGCTGTATTTGTGAATGTTTTACCGCGCATATCGTGGAGAGGTGCTTTAGATTGGCTGCAAGCATTGCCTACCTACCGTGGTATGGAATCTACACTTCAATAATGTTGAGACTGTAACACTATTAGTTAGATTGTGTGGCGCTGCTGAGCTCAACAACACACTGTTTGATCCCAGGCACTGTAGCCATATTTCGATGGGGGTGAAACGCTAAGACGCTTGTGTGATTAAGGGTTTGTTCGATTCGCCTGCACCACATGAACCATTTTACAAAGTTCTGCACCTCACCATTGGTTTCAGTGGCGCAGCAATGGCATCTTCGAAATCTTGCCATTCATTTCAAAAAGCGCAGGAGAGGTACAGCACCAAAACTATTTCATGACTTTCTGGTACCTTCTGCTCTGACGGCGCTGGTTTGGTGCAGCCGCTCGGACAGCTAAACAAACAACATAGCATTAGACGTAGGTGCTGTACCCACCCCTATATATGCGGCGTGTTTTACCAAGATGTTTGCACCTCATTAAATTAAGCGAACAAAAATAAGGATTCCACCTTGTCGGCACCTGGTCATTCACTTGTGATGCCGCACCGCACAACTCCTGCCGCACAAGTTCTGAACTTCTCGTGCACAGCTGTGAACCAGTTCGGATTGGTGCAGGTGAACTAAACTGACCCTTAAAAGATGGAAGCTGGAAAATATGAAAAATGTGTTAACATAAGGGGTCAAAGCAAATGTTTCGACAAGCAGTCTCGTCTCCTGTGAGCCTAAATTGTCATTTGTTTGAACCCCTGGAAGTCAGAATCAACTTAATTTACCCATTACTGTACGACTCACGATCACTTCATAGTTAGCATGTGAATTGTCGGAAATTAATAATTGCACTACATAACAAACACACCCACAGTGCGCGCCTCACATGTACAAATGTACAGGGCTGCAGGAACTTCATTATTGCAAAATGGGCTAAGGTATACAAAGATTGCTCAATTAGATCAAATATTACGCGCGTATATCGATTACATTGAGCATTCAGATGCGAAACTTTTATGTAACAAGCGAAAATTTTCTAGCGAAGAGTTAACTGCCAGACAACACGGAAGTTACTCAATTTGGCTGTTTTTAGCAGTCAAGTAAGCAGCACAGTTATTTTGAGAAAACGTACCATGGAAGAAGAAAAATGTACGCACAAGCATCACATAGTCCTTAGAATACATTCTAGAGCATGACGATAGTTATAGCGCGAGAACAAAACGACGACACAGAGACAAGAAGGACACGAAAGACACGAGCGCTCGTGTCTTTCGTGTCCTTCTTGTCTCTGTGTCGTCGTTTTGTTCTCGCGCTATAACTATCGTCATGCCATACCAACTAGCCCAAGCTGCCACACATTCTAGAGACCATAGCATGAAGCACAAGGCTCAAGAAAAAAAAAGAAACAATGCTGGCCGAGAACAGAAAAGTGTCACAACGGGGCCTGGTCACAATCAGCAGGAACTGTACATCTCCGGATACTTAACTAAAGGTTATAATTGAAATGAACGTGCCCCCGCCTCGGTGGTCTAGTGGCTAAGGTACTCGGCTTCTGACCTGCAGGTCGCGGGTCCGAATCCCGGCTGCGGCGGCTGCATTTCCGATGGAGGCGGAAATGTTGCAGGCCCGTGTGCTCAGATTTGGGTGCACGTTAAAGAACCCCAGGAGGTCGAAATTTCCGGAGCCCTCCACTACGGCGTCTCTCATAATCATATAGTGGAGTTTGGACGTTAAACCCCACATATCAATCAATCAAAGAACGTGCAAATATAGAGCTTTTTTGCTGATTTCTCCATTGATCGATAAGTGATAACCCAGAACACGAAAACGTTGGCACCAGCACTCGTGCCAGGCATATCAAGCAAGAACTTCCCGCCGCATCAACACATAAGTTATGCGAGAACCACCTGCTTGAGCATCTGATTTTCGATTTCAACATTAGGCCCTGCCCAAACGGGCAAGGCCTCCCAAAAATTGGCCTATAGGCTCATTGGAGTGCCCCACCCCACGGTAATCTTTAATAAAAGGCGAAAGATTAATTCGAAAAACCTGAGGTGAGGCCTGAGCAAGGACTGACAATCAGCGCGGTTAGACACCCCACTTACAAAGGCCGTGCCAGGAGGACCAGTACTATTTTACAATGAAAGCAATATTTTTTCAAATAAGCCAAAATTTGTACGTAAAACTTAATGTTTTTTATTTACCAATTCATTTAAATCACATCTTTTAACTGATATCAATATAGTAAACGTGTATGCAAGCAAGGAATTTAATTTTAAGATAGCAATATTGCGCTACCATCGTTTTCAGACGCGATCATACCTTGTGAGCCAATAGATGGCGCAAGCACGCGGGCAAAAAAAAAAAGAAACTGAAATTGAGCAAACAGAGCCAGTGTGTCGGCGTTAGTGATGAATGTAATGAATTCAGTCTAACCTCGATTAGAATACACCTTTTCACAGGAAGGAAAAAAACACCGCCATGATGGGCTGTGCGCGGGAGCACAAATGCTAAGGGCGCAGCGTTGCCAGTGCATTTTTATTTACTTATTAATTTTTTTATTTTAATACATACTGCAGACCATGGTTAGGTCCAAGCAGGGGGGCACAAGAAGATAAAATGCAAAAATACAAACAATACAAGCAAACAAGGCACTTATACAGGGGGTAATTCATTCCACTCTTGTATCGTACGCGGAAAAAAAGAGTACTTGAAGGTGTCAGTAGCAGCAAAATATGGGGCGAAAGCATTCGGGTTGTGGTGCCTAGTAGGTCTTGTTTGTAACGGTGACAAGAACGGAGATGGGTCAATGGACAGTGCACCTTTACTTAGTGAAGAAAGGAAATCAAGACGGAAGCACTTTCTCCTGGATTCAAGGCTGGGGATTTTGTTAGCAAGCATTATTTGTGAGGGAGAATCAGTACGTGAGTATTTAGAGTAAATAAACCTTACAGCTTTTCTCTGAATTCTTTCTATTTTACGGATGTTGTGATTAGTGTAGGGGTCCCAGACTATACAGGCATATTCGAGCTTAGGTGTAATAAAAGTAAAGTAGCTGAGGAGCTTGACGTTAGAAGGGGAATTTCTGAGTTTGTGTTTTAAGAAGCATAGCTTACGAAAGGCAGATGAGCAAATATTGTCAGTGTGTAAATTCCACGAGAGATTGCTGGTTAGTGTGACACCGAGGTATTTATGACTGGTGACTTGTTTCAATGGCGATGTTCCTAGTGTGTATTGATAGTCGTACGGAACTTTCTTTCGTGTTATGCGAAGATACAGTGTTTTGTCGGCGTTCAGCACCATTCCCCAGTTCTTGCACCATTCAAGTATATTAGTGAGATTGGTATTAAGTTCACACTGATCAGCACAGCACGAAACATCCCGAAACAAGACTGCATCATCCGCGAACAACCGAATTTGCACACCAGTTGTAATTTCATTAACAATATCATTTATATACAGTATGAAAAGCAATGGACCCAGCACACTTCCCTGAGGAACTCCCGAAGTGACATCAAGATAGCCGGACCCTATTCCATCTATTATGACCAGTTGTTTGCGGTTTGTCAAGTAATTTGCAACCCATGTGACCAGAATTTCGGGGAGGCCAATATTTCGCATCTTAAGAATTAATTTGTCATGTGGTACCTTATCGAATGCTTTACTGAAGTCTAGAAATATTGCATCTATTTGACCGGTGTTGTCTAAGGTGTGTGCAAACGAATGAAATACTGTAGCTAACTGTGTGATGGTGGAGTACCCTTTCCTGAACCCGTGCTTGAAACCTGTTAGAATATTATGGTCGTTTAAGTATTCAAGAATGCGAGTGGCGACAATGTGTTCCATTAGTTTGCAACAAGAAGATGTTAGTGATATTGGACGGTAATTTTGAAAACATAGGCGGTCGCCCTTTTTAAAGATAGGTACAACCAGAGCTATCTTCCAGTCTTCGGGGAGCTCGCCATACATTAAAGAAGTACGAAATAAAACAACAAGAAATTTAGCCAGTGACTCAGCATAGCGACGAAGAAATATGTTTGGAATGCTGTCGGGACCACATGATTTTTTTGTATTAAGGTTCAAAAGCATAGATAACACACCAGAGTAAGAAATAAAGCCAACATCACTAGGACGATACACTGCGGTATGCGCCAACATACATGCGCAAGAATCAGAGAATACACTTTGAAAGTACTGGTTAAAATGCTGAGCAATTGCCTGCGGGTCTGAAATAAGAGAACCACCCACTACAATTTCCTTCACCGGCTTCTTTTTTTCAGAAATATAATTCCAATATTTACTGGGGTCATTTTTAATAAAATTAGGCAACAATGTTTTAAAATAATAGTCTTTGGAGCCACGAACCTCACGTTCCAAAGTATTCTTTATCTCTTCTACAACGGGTGATTGTACATGTCTTTTTTTTAAGCGTTTAATTCTTCGCTTAAGGTGAATTATCTTCCGGGTTACCCAAGGCGTGTGTTTATAGACTCGTTTGCGCTTGTTTGGCACAAAATTTTGTACGCAGTGTTGGCACATTTCTTTAAATTTATTCCAAAGGGCGCATACGTCGTCCCCATCAAAATCATCAAGGGAAGATTCCAAATGCTCAATTATACATTCATCGTTAGCTTGTGAATAATCCTTGAAAGAGCGTGATGAACATTTATCAGTACTGACAGACTGACCCAATGGCAGAGAGGTACAAACAAGATGATGATCTGACAAGCCCTTTTCTACTGTTACTGTACTCTCTCTAAAGTCGCGGTGAACGAATACAAGATCTAGTACAGAACTGGATGTAGCGTTGACACGAGTGGGTTCTTTAACTAATTGGATCAAGTCGTGAGTAAGCATTATATCAAACAAAATATGTATTTGTTTGTTGGATTCATAGTCTGTCTGGAACCGCTCCCAGTTGACTCCTAAGAAGTTGAAGTCACCAATCAGTATCATTTTGCTATTTTGGAACTGGAGCATGTGATCCCGTAATTTGGCAACATAATCAATTCCGGCATCCGGCGGTCTATAAAGAGCATAAAGAATGAAACTGAAGCCCCAACAAGACAATCTAAGACATGCGCACTCAAGCCCAAAAGGATTATCAACAAAGACGGCTTCTATTGATCTCTTGATCAAAACGGCAACCCCGCCCCCCCTAGATTCCCTATCTTTCCGGTATATATTGTAACCAGGGGGGAAAGCGTGGTCGTCACTTACATCACTGCGCAACCAGGTTTCAGTGACTACCGCAATGTGAGGGTCATGTTGAAGTAACAGAATTTCGAACTGTTCTGTTTTGTTATTGACACTTCGTGCGTTTAAATTGATGATTCGCAGCTGTCGTTCCTTGCAAATGTTTATGTTATTTTGTGCGCCGTGTTTGTTAAAGGGTATGAAATGGTTCGTTTGGTGTTTACTCTTGCCTAGTGTGATGACCCTATTGGCAATGCATGGAGCCGTGTCATTGGGCGGCTCCTGTTCATGGCGTCGTTTTTTTGTAGTGGTACTCGTTCATTTTTATCACTGTCCTAGACATAGGCTTTGTCGTTTATCTACAATTTGGTAAATGCTAATGCAACTTTCTCCTTTTTATCGCGATTCGGTTTGGCACTTTCCCACAGTTTCTTACGTACATTTCGTACTTTTTTTGAAAAATCCTCCCCAATTGAAAAATTAGTATTTTTCAATTTATGACCGTTCTTTAGTATACTGCTCTTATCTCTCATGTCAAGCAGTTTGAAGATTACAGGTCGTGTCTTGTTTGGATCCGGCCTTCCTAAACGATGAATCCGTTCAATTGCAACCGGATTCAGTTCCAGAGTGCCCTCAATGATTTCACTGTTCACTACGTGCTCTAGCCTTTCGTTGGTCTCTCTTTCAACCTCAGGTATGCCGTAAACAATCAAATTTGATCTCCTGCTGTAGTTTTCTAATTCCTCAATTCTATTCTCTAGAACCAGGATTTGAGCACTCATAGAGGCCACTTGTTCCTGGTACGCCTCGATCTTTTGTTCCAGTCGCGTGAGGGTATCCATTTTGCTTTCTCTGTTGACCAATCGGGTCTCTTTTATTTCCTTAATATCGCTAGCAATTCGAGGGGACGCGCCAATTTGCGCAGCCCAAGGAGGGCTATGGCGGTGCCCAGGGAGGCGTTTAAGAAAAGGTGAATAGTCCCTTTGTCGGGCCTCCCTGGTTTGTACGCCGGGAGGCAGGCCGCGTCTGTTTGGCGCCTGGCGCCGAACGGTGGCCCCCTTGCCAGCAACGTTTCTAGAACTAGGTAAGTTGCAAAACTGAGCGATGTGGCGCGGCGCTGCCGCTGCCAGCGACTAATGTGGCGCTGCTGTCGCATCCGGATTCACTCACTGCATGCTCGCTCGTGCCACTCCCGTAACATCCGTCGCCTGTGCATGTTGCAGTACGTCGATATCTGTGGAGGCTTCTTTCTGCGTGCACATTTTTGTGCGTCAGCGTGCCATGTTCTGCTTTGAATGTGTTGCGTGTTTCCATCATGCCCATATGTTGCGTTCTCGGCTGTAGAGTAGCTACAGGAAATGGGAGACACCATGGCATTTCTTTTGTGCCCACGTGTACCTGAGCAGCGAGAGGTATGGGACCACGCTATTCCGCGTGCGGATAAGAAACTGCCCAGCAACTCACGTGTGTGTGATATGCACTTTCGTGAGAAGGACATCCTGAAAACTTTCACGCACGTCATATGGTAAGAAGGTACAAATCGCAAGAGGAAAGTGGGACCTCGTTGAAGGATGCGTTCCACGAATATTCCCGAATTTGCCCGCATACCTTTGTCGCGAGGCCCTCGATAAATAAGTGAAAGCTGCCCTATAGGGGTGGGATATTTTCCAGAATATTATCGGCGAAAAAGAATAGACTATCAAATAGACTATAGGGCTCTATTCCCCTTTAGGACTATAGGGGAATAGAGTATAGGGCTCAAAAAAAGCGCCATTTGAGGATAAAGGCATTGTAGTCGCAGAAGACATGACAGTCACCATTAGCAGCCATCACCATCGCTCGGCCAAGTAACCCGGCAAGGCAGATACCATCTTCCGATTGGCGGAACTTCTGGAGGACATAAAAATCTGAAAGTGTGTTCATGTTGTCCCAGTGCGTCAGCAGGCAGACTCATGAGAAAATGACTACGAAGTGCTCACCGATATCCCAAAGTGCGGTCTCTGCTTGAAGCTTTGGTTGCAGCTGTGTTAACAGGTTTCATTAGAGGAACTCCAGAAAAAGCAGAGCGAAGACATGCTCAAGAAAATGGCCGCACGCGTAGCTTTTCGACGGTATAGGTTGCTAAAGAATGTGACTGACATGGAAAAAAAAGGCTGACTACATAACCAGACAAAAGCCACGAGATTGCGTCACATAGTTGTAATTTATTTTCAAGCACGAAAAACACAGCCAGAAAAAAGGATTGAAGACATTGTAATTGGGTTTTCGCGTCTAAAAATCTATTGGGAACGTACACCAACTAGCAACTAACTGACAGACTCGCATGTTTTGCTATATATCAAGCATTGTTTATTGTGGGCAGCTCAAAAAACCATAATTATTTTGTATTTGCCTTACACCGCTAAATATTGCGCAGTATTAAGTTTCTGCGGCAGCACAACAAATATCGATAATATACTGTTGGCAAAGTTCAGAACGGCCGCCACGACGACTACGCGTTTTCGTCTGCTAGCGGAAGCTTGTTGCGCCGCCAGTGCCACCAAACCGGAAGCTATCCCGGCACCGTGTGACGAGAAGTCTTACGCGGGGAGTTTTGCAACTTACCTAGTCTAGAAACGTTGCTTGAAAGGGCATGGCCGTCTGCCCGAAACAAAACGTCCCGCCCACACGACCCTGGGGGGAAAGCAGTGCCGGGACAGACGTAGGATGATGGTGGGTTGATCAGTTAAGTGTGACTCTGGGACAAAGCGCTTCGGCGCCGCGTCTCCTTTTTATCTGACAACGGCACCTCGATTAGTGGTTCTCTAGTCACGTACGGTACGGTCGCGTACGGTCAGATTAGTCACAGGACTTTGTCCTACGTAACCTCTCTGTTCTGGATGCAACTTAACGCAACTTGAGATGGACGCCCACACGAAAGAGGCCGTGATGAGCTCTTTTCGACTATCAAGAGTGTCATTTCAGCAGCGTGGCTTTTGTCTATACTTTCCTTCTCGTTTGTGTGTATGTGTGTGATGCCTGATCGCATAAGTTAATTTCTAGCGGTTTTTGTGTGAATCGAAGAGTTTATTTGCGCAGGTTATGAGCGAAAAATTGCAGCAATAACGTAAATATATGTTAATTACCACCCATTAATACATCTCTGGTTTTCACTGTGAGAAATAACTCCGTGTAACTTATTCGGTCAGGTGGAACTGCGTGGATTACAAAGAGGAATCTAGGATTCGCAGCACACACTTGGTTAGAAACGTACTGTGACATCACCCCTCGCCCATCATATGTGCTTCTATGCAGTCTACGCGAGAATAGATAGAGAAAAAACACCTGACTTACTCATGCTGTCAAAACTACAAGGACAGTATTGCCATGAGATGACCTTTTCACAAAATACTGGCTTACTACTTGTGGTGTACACGTATACCGAAGGAGTACGGCCACCAGCGTGGGTCCGGTCTTAGCGAGCCGCAGGGCACGCGTTAACCGTCGCCGTGACGAGAACACGATACTGCTCAAAGTCGCAACACTTTATTAGGGAGTTTTAGTGCTGAGTACCCAAGCGGCTTGCGTACGCAGGACGTTGGGGCGGCGGTATTGCGCATGCGCGAAACTCCCAACAGATGCGTCGCAGGATCGCTAGGGCCATGCGTCCGCGCGGTCCACCTTCGCAAGAACTCACGGTATCCGCACTGCGGATACTCTAGCCGTCGAGTTAAAATGAGCCAAAGTGCGAGCACTTATAGCGATTACACGGTTTCAGCCAGATTTCCAAAGCTAGAATAGCCTGGAACATAAAAACGAAAAAACATATGCCAGCCCCCCCGACCAGCTGAAGAGGTGGCGCCATCTAGCATGGCCATAGTGAATCAGACAACCACAACTTTGTTATTGCAGAAACATTGTGCATTATACATCTGGTGCAAAAACTGCGCAGCGACAATACTACAAATGAGTAACCTCTTTATTCATTTTCACCTCAAAAACATTACGCGTAAGCTAACATGTTCATGACTGCAGTTGCACGAAGTGTCACAAGATGTCGACACTGTCGTTACAATAACCTTGTATTTCCCTTCTTTGCGTATACCAGATTACTTTACACAATAAAAAAAGTGTCCTGATCACTATGTATGTTTAATTGAACAGTTTAAATCATAAAAAGACTTAAATAATACTTACGAGACAAGACGTTGTGGCCCTGCGAGCGCGTGTGAACTTCGTGGGGCTTGCGTTTGCGTGCCATCGTGGCGCCAACTAAAAGGCATTCCGGTTGGGTATGGGTTGGGCACGCAACGCCGCGCGCTCCCAAGCCCGCAAGGCCCCAAGAGAATGCGTACCCAGCACTAAAAGTCCCTATTGTGGCAACACCAAACGCAGTACAGCCCGTTGCAAAAAGACACGGCGGGAAGCAAATAGGCTTATCCACGCCACGGGCGCAAAGTACTACACAGGGTGCCACGAGCACATCTCCGCGGTAAAGGTAATCCACGGAGGCACCGAGACAAAGGCCCGGTTGCTCTAGCGAGGGCAAAGGCGCTCGCGTTGGCTTCGGAGGGAGACGGGTCGGCGTAGCTAGGCCACGCACTAGGACACCGTACCGCCCTCGGCCATGCGTACGCAGCGGGGAAACAAAAGGTGAGCATTCGACTCAGGCGCGAGGCGCCGTCAGCGAAGTCCGATGAGCCCCCGAGCGACGGGAGTCGATGGACGGAAAAGATAGCGTGGCTCACCGTTTGCTGTCCCGGAGAGTACTGTCCGCCCGCTCCCGATGCAGCACGCGAAAACCTCTCGGGAGTCCCCACGCGCGGCGCCACAGTCAACATCCGCTTCCGGGTGAGAGTGTTAAACGTCACTCCGCTCTCCCACCACGGCTGACAGCAAAGGAGGGCAGACATGTCGGGACATGAGAATGGCAGAAAAGGCGGCAAAGCCCGCGCAAAGGCAGCGGGCTAGCCTCAATTCCCACATACTAGAATACAGAGAATACTGGCTTACTAAAAATATTGACGTCAGGTGACTTAAATTTTGGGACAAGGAGTTCGAAGTGTAGAAGTATTTGAAGAAGGAAAAGTGTCGTGTGTTTTTGATGCTCCCATGTAATGCCGAAAGTAGTGAGGTCGGTGAGGTATCTAGGGAAGACATGAATAAGGCAGCGTCTGCAGCAGGCGGGGCCGTAGAGGCACACACACACCACGGCCATGTGTGTGGGCAGTCTTGCACCCAAGGGTGGATCCGACCACAGCAGATGCAGCCTTCAGGCCAGGTGCAGCATTTCTTGACATGGACAAATTGGCCACGCTGCCCGAACTGGAGTGGTCGGGGCCTGGCCGGTCGTACAGGGAAGCGCATGTGAAACAGCGTCACCTGCCCTGTTGGAACAAAACTCTGAACAGCAGGGTGACTGTGTGCCCCTCCCTGGTGTCCGACAGCACAATCATCGTGGACAGGAGGCCAGGCAGCAGGGACCCCACCTCCGGGCCTCTGTCAGCACCATGCAGGTAGCCGGTGCTTGTCCGAAGGTCTGCTGACCCCTTGGCAGTGACCGGTATAGTGACCAGGCCTTTCCTGGTGGTCGCGTCCACCGCCACGATGTTCTGGCGATGGTTCACCCTGATTTCAGCGACTCCGCGGTGCGACGACAGTGCCTGAACAAAGCTCAGGCGGGGGATGCCGCGGGAGGAGCCCCCGAGAGCTGAGGGCCGGTAGAGCGCCGTCTACACGACCGCAGGGCTGACTGGCAGCCAGCAGCAGCCAGTCTTTTGGCATGCCGGAGTGCAGCCTCCGATCATACCTCCCTCGGCATCTGGCTCGTCCTCCGGGACACTGGGGACGGCAGAGCGATGGACTGGTGGCCTCCCTGAGGTTGCTGAGCCTGCTGGAGAAACCCGAGGTCCCTGACAGAGTGGATGACAGGAGTACCCGCGGGTGCAGCAGGCGTCCTCCTGACTGTGTTTGCTTTGTTTGTGTGATCGTGGTTTTTTCGCAAAAATGACTATATGCTGAAAGTTCGTCGTCAGAACTCTCTTTTGACTTACGATAAAGGCTTCCTATTCGGTCATTTCATGTGAAACATACCAGCCATTTTGGCGACTATTTCAAATGCAATCAGGCGTTTACTAGCCGGAAGCCAGCGAGCATACACAAGGGCGACAGTCACGGCCAAGCACGGACTCTCAGCGCGAGCGGCGTCCTTTTTTGGGTAGACCCACTAGAAGGCACTTGAGAGTTCGACCGATTTCAGTGTTCGGAGGCTTCTCTACAATTACCCCGGGTTCGAAGAGGGAGACGCCTGGTGACCTAACAGCTTGTCACTATGAGCGGGTCATAGTAAGCCTTCAGGCGCTCCACGTTGACTATGTCGCACCCGCGACAGCACATGTCCGAAGATTGTTCAATTGGTTCGATGAGATAGTTGACCGGAGATGTGCGCTCGATGACACGGTATAGGGGCCTTCGTATTTCGGGAGTAGTTTGGAAGAAAGGCCAGCTACAGAGGTCGGGAATGAGAGCCATACAAGAGAACCAGGAAGGAACGTGGGCTCAGAAGTGGCGGAGCCATCACGGCTACTCTTCTGCCGCTCTTGCTCATGCGTCGTAAAAGTCTTGGCGAGCTCGCGATACTCTTCAGCAAGGCTGGCTGTCTCAGAAATAGGTGCACACTCAGATGGATCCGGCGTGTACGGCGGTATCGTGTCGATGGTGTGTGACCACTGATCTCCACTAGGGTCCTGGATGGCGCTTCGAGCTCTCCGGCGTGCGGCCGCCGGAAGTTCGAGCGCTCGTCCCGGAAGTCGGACAAATGGCCGCCGTTCCAGCATAGCGCGTGCTACGTATTGGCTGGTTTCGCGCGCATTCCGCTAAAAATGCCTGCTTGTTGCGCCGTCAACTGCACCAGCAGACCAGAGAAGTCGTCTGGGAAGACGTTCCAGTTGTAAGTATTACAATATTCTGTGCGACGTGCGTGATACGCAGCGAAACTCAAACGTCATATCAGTGTCGTTGTTAAGCTGTGGCTCTTGTTACGCAGGTTCTCCCGCTCTAAGCCGGATTTATACCGGTGTTGGGTGGTAAACTTAAGAAGGGACAAATGGACTCCATCCCCAAATAGCAGACTCTGCAGTGACCACTTTGCTGACAACTGTTTTGACAGAACGGGCGCACGAACTCGGCTACAGCCTGACGCCGTGCCCACCTTGTTTTCTTTCCCGAAGCACCTGGAAAAGGTATAGTACGACATCTCGGCATTTTGGTATAGCGGCCCGGAAAAAAAAAGCACACTGTTCGGCCATCGCAGTTCGCTCGTTTAGCGTTCGTATAACTACCCCTACAGTTGATGCTACGTTTATTAGACACTGAAATCGCCTGAATGGGCGCTACCTTCTTTCGTAGTTCATCTGCTGAGTCCCTTTAAAAATGACGCCCTACAAATTAGCTCGGAGCACAATAAAATCTACATGTAGCTGTGAGAAGCTGTGGTTGAGGAATTGTTTGGCAGACTTACTCTGAAAACCATGTACTGTAAGCAATGAAACGGAATTGGAAAAACATGTCCATTACGTTACAAAGCGCGAGGTCTTGAATTTTAAGTGCCCAATTTTTTCTTTCAATTTCTGAAATGCTCCTATCTGCGTTATATATCTCAGTGGTGCTATGATACCTGTCTAAGATGCTAGTGGTATAATTCAGAAACTGCTAGACTGCTATAATATGCTTGACGCCAGCATATTTTTTTACTTACAGCATTTTGCACTCGCAGTAATAAATAAGCATAACTGTGAATGAAACACGGCTGTTTCAGAGGACTGCTGAGAGAAAGCCGCCTAAGCAGAGAACTGCCATTGTGGATGTGACCCCAGTGGAACAGCCAAACGACAACACTCCAACCACGGTGCAAGAGAACTCAGCCCATGCAAGTTGCCTTTTTTTGTACTACGCTGCCCGAGTGCAGCTACTTGGTCCGTCCTCGGTTGAATGTAACTAGTCCGATGTTAGTCAGGCCACTTTCTTGCAATCTCGTGGTAACCAACACGATAACTTTGTATACATTATGCACACCAGGATAGCATCCAATTTGAATCAAGGTAGTAGTCCTGGTATGTTCTGTAGTCATAGCAGAACATTGGTTTTATTCATGGCTGCAGCACCAGTTTTTCTAATCCAGGGAAAATATTGAAATTCCTGTCTGATGTGGCATTTCTCGAGTGCACCGGTAAATGAAGGGGACAAAGTTAATTTCTAAACTCCCCTGTGCACCTGGTTGCTTATTTTCTGCGTTAAACCACGTAAGCTACGAACAGATGCCTGCTTTACAAAGACTGTCATATGATGAGTGGTTTTTGTGAAAGGTGTCATTTTCAACAGCTTTAACTTTCACTGTTTTGTTTTCAGGTCGCCGAGCACAGCTATGCAGTCCTTGATACGCCAAAAACACTGAAGAGGAAACTGGATACTTGCACAGATTCAGCGGCTACAGTGAAAAGAAAGCTGAAGCTCAGCCTTGAATGAGAACGTCGGTTAAGAAGGAAGGTCAGCTCATTTAATGAAATAATTGATGACCTCAAGCACAAGCAGCTCATTTCAGAAGATGCCTCGGCAATGCTTGAAAGGTGCTTCACGGGGATCCCCTTGGAAGTTACGAAACGGTTTCTCAAGCAAACATCCAGTGAAGGCGACAAGTCGTCTGTTAAGTTAAGCCGAGACAAATATTCTCCTGCACTGCGTGCATTTGCACTCACGCTACAGTTTTACTCGACAAAGGCTTATAACTATGTCAGAGAAACATTTCAATGTTCCTTGCCACATCCATCGACTATAACTAAATGGTATAGCTCCATTAACGGAGAACCTGGATTCACAAGCGAAGCAATCAACGCCATCCGAGCAAAAGCCAATGAGGCTAAGAAGAACAACAAACAGCTTCTCTGCAACCTTGTTGTTGATGAAATGGCCATTAGAAAGCACCTTGAATGGGACGGCAAAAAATTTCGAGGCTACGTGGATATTGGCAATGAAGTGGACGATGACAGTAACGCAGTTGCGTCTGAAGCCCTTGTTTTCATGCTCGTATCTCTGGACTCCCACTGGAAGGTACCGTGTGGCTATTTTTTGATCAATGGTCTTTCAGGAAAAGAGCGTGCGAACATTGTGAAGCTCTGTCTGATAAAGTTGGATGAGACAGGAGTGCACGTGACATCATTGACATGTGATGGTCTCCGTTGTAACTTTACAATGTTCAAAGACCTGGGGGGTTCCGTTGAAGATGCATCAGCGATGTCAACATCATTCCCTCACCCTGTAACACAAGAAAAGGTGTACTGCCTTTTAGACGCATGTCACATGGTCAAGTTAGTTAGAAATGCTCTTTCTGCTCTCGGGTGCCTCAGGGACGCATCAGGCGCATCGGTGAGCTGGGACTACATTGTCCAGCTTCAAGAACTTCAAGAAAAAGAAGGCCTGCATGCAGCAACAAAACTACGTGCTGCACACATTCAGTGGCAGAAACAGAAGATGAAAGTCAACCTTGCTGTCCAGACTTTAAGCACTAGTGTGGCTGACGCCATAGATTTTTGTCGTGAAGACTTGCAACTCCCACAGTTCAAAAATTCAGAAGGAACTGTGAAATTTATTCGAATGTTCGATAAACTGTTTGATTTCCTCAATTCACGCAACCCAGTGGCCAATGGTTTCAAAGCGCCGCTCCGACCTAGCAACAAGGGAACCTGGATGAACTTCTTCGAAGAAGTCAAGGAGTACATTCGGGGGCTGACTGACGGATCAGGTGTTCCCATGTTCAGGACGCCCAGAAGAACTCCATTTATAGGATTTCTGTTGACCATTGAAAGTGTCATCGGTCTGGCATCCGCGCTCCTCCTCTCGGACAATGCTCCACTCCGTTACTTTCTTACTTACAAGCTTTCACAAGACCACATTGAACTGTTCTTTGCCGCTGTGCGTTCTAAAGGGGGCTGGAATAACAATCCCACAGTCCCACAATTTGTGGCGGCATACAAGCGGCTTGTCACACACAACCAGGTGAAGGGTGGGCGAGGGAACTGTGAGTCTCTTGACAATACGCGCATACTGTACGTGAGCAATCAGTTTTGCTCCAACGATGAGCTCGACATGGCCACAGCAAAGCGAAGCGGCACACAAAACCTCATGCAAGGCATAGACCTACCCGACGAGAGCGAGCTGGATGTCATAGTTGAGGATCTCCCTGCACTGTCTCCGTACCTTGGAAACGTCGTTGGTTACATCGCAGGGTTTGTTTGCCGAATGGTCAAACGTAAAATACCTTGCGCAGTATGCTACTCGGCCACCATTGCCGAGACATGTGGTTCGGCACTCCTGAACAGAAAAAACCGTGGAGGTCTTTCCAAGCCGTCGTCATCGACAACGTACATCTGTCAGCTGACTGAAAAAGCTGTTCGACTGCAGGAGAAGGTTCACAACGGAGGCCTTCCAAAAAAGAATGCAGCTGACACTGTGACAGCCAAGGTTATGGCAGAACTTTCGGGAGTGCTGAGCACGAACAAGCTCTATCCGGAACTGCATGGCCATATGTTCGAATCAGCAGTTGACTCCAACCATTTTGTGCGTCTCGTTAAATGTGTCATCGGCTGCTACGTGAAGATCAGGATGCACCATGCCGCGAAGCAGGCTACTGCAAAGATAACAGGACCAAACATCCGCAAGCGACTTGCAAAGTTGATTATTTTCAGTCACCAGTGAAGTGACGTGACGTGGCATTTCTTAAGTGCTTCAAGCGACTTGCAGAGTTGATTATTTTCAGACACCAGTGAAGTGACGTGACGTGTCAGTTCTTAAGTGCTTCAAGCGACTTGCAGAGTTGATTATTTTCAGTCACCAGTGAAGTGACGTGACGTGGCAGTTCTTAAGTGCTTCAAGCGACTTGCAGAGTTGATTATTTTCAGTCACCAGTGAAGTGACATGACGTGGCAGTTCTTAAGTGCTTCGAGTACAATAAACACGTGAAATCCATCTTTGTACATGTATGCCTCTTTTGTTTTCAATGGATAGGCAGGAAGCATACTTAAATATTAACCTGCATGCACTATTGCCAACCATCTCCAGGCACTGCATTGTCAGTAACAAGGACACGTGCACAAACGTTCTGAGTAAATGAGTTTTTCGTACAATTGCAGGCCTCTCAATTCGAATGAAGCAGTTCCACGCGTCCTCCTTTATCATTCCTTAAGGGTTACACTAAAATGACCAATTGAAGCCGTAACCACTAGGCAAATCTAAATCTGGATAGACCAGTTTGCATTAGGCACTGCGTGTGCGCAATGGGTGGGTGTCCCTGAAAACTAGCAATAAATGTGTTCATAAGCTAGAAATTTTCCTTCAAGAGAAAGGGCGATACCTTTTGTCAGGCAATGATGAGAAAACGCGTTTTAAACGAATTTACTTTGACCTGCTGGTTACACACATATGCTTGAATTCATATTGTAAAGGGTTCCGATGTACTAACCTTCAAAGGTAAAACAGGAGCAAGCTGCGCACAGCCATTTCAGGATTTTTTTTTTTTTGGCCGGCACGTAGCAAACATCAAATTGGTTATTCTGTTTCAGGCAGCTTCCTCCGCGTTGTTATCGAACTCGCTTAGCTAGTTGATTTTGCGATAATCCAAGGCCTTTCAGGGCTGTTGACTTATTGTTTTCGACTAATACAAGCCCCTTCATGACTGTTAGTTTATTGTAAGACGTGCATCCTAACACGAATCATAAAGTCCACTCGCCAGCATAAATCCCGTTCGAGCTGCGTCGTCTTCTTTCGAACCGATACCTAAGTGACATTTTCGTTCTCCTTCGCAATTATAAACTGCTTCATATTAACGTCGCATGTTTCGGTATAGCATAAGTTGTGATCTGAACGCGATGTGTATCACCAAAATGAAATTAAGTGAGAACAAAATGCAAAATGCGTCAATGGGAACGCTGATCAGCGGTTGAGAAGCGTAGCAGACGCTCTACTTCCGGGACGAGCCATTGAACTTCCGGTGGCCGTGCGCGCGCCAGGCCGCGACAGTGGCGAAGCGCCATCCAGCAACCCTAGTAGAGATCAGTGTGTGTGACGGGTGCCTTCCGTACAGCAAGAAGAAAGGTGAAAAACCAGTTGTGCTCTGAGGGGCGGTGTTGTAGGCGCAGGTGACGAAGGGCAGTATAGTATCCCAATTCGTGTGGTTGGCGGCGACGTACATCGAAAGCATGTCGCCGAGGGTGCGGTTAAAGCGTTCGGGGAGACCATTCGTCGGCGGGTGGTAAGCAGTAGTTTTGTGCCGGACAGAACGGCACTCCGTGAGAATGGCTTCGACGACTTCTGACAAGAATACATGGCCACGATCACTGAGAAGCTCCTGGGGTGAACCGTGGCGCAGTATGAATCGATGCAGTAAGAAGGACGCAACATCACGCGCTCTAGCCGTAGGGAGAGCGGCGGTTTCGGCGTATCGCGTTAAATGACCTACAGCGACAATGGCCCAGCGGTTACCAGCCGACGTCAGAGGAAGTGGTCCATACAAATCGATACCTATGCGCCCAAACGGACGCTCAGGGGAAGGTAACGGTTGCAGACCGGCTGGCGACATGTGTGCTGACAATTTGAGGCGTTGGCAAGCGAGGCAGGAGCGAACGAACTGCTGCACGTAGTGGTACATCCCGCGCCAGATGTAGCGTTGTCGAATGCGATGGTAGGTTTTGAATACCCCAGAGTGCGCGCATTGCGGATTAGAATGGAAGGATTCACATATCTCCGACCACAGAATGCGATGTATCATGAGTAACCACTGCCGGTCATCGGCGTCGTAATTGCTTCGGTGTTGGTGGCCGTCACGAATGGCGAAATGGTGAGCTGGACGACGCAAGGCACGCGTGGATGGCGTTGCGGACGGATCAGAGAGCAATTCGATCAGCGGGGCGATCCAATTCTCCTTTCGCTGTTCGGTAGCGATGATGTAATCATCAATGACAGAAACAGCAACCGAGGATACTGAGCAGAGCACGTCATATTGAGGTAGAAGGGAGCGCGAGAGGGCATTGGCGTCAGCATGCTGGCGTCCGTTGCGGTACAGCACGTGGAGGTCGTAGTCTTGTAAGCGAAGAGCCCAACGGGTGAGACGGCCTGAGGGATCCTTCAATAATGAAAGCCAGCATATTGCATGATGATCGGTGACGACATCGAATGGGTGACCATACAAATAAGGTCGAAACTTTTAAGGGCCCAGACGATCACCAGGCACTCTTTCTCCGTGACGGTGTACTTTGTCTCGGCTCTCGTGAGCGTGTGGCTTGCATATGCTACGACATATTCAGAAAATACGGGTTTGCGCTGCGCCAGGACAGTGCCGCAGCCCACAGCGCTTGTGTCCGTGTGCACCTCTGTTGGGCCGTAGGGTCGCAGTGGCTTAGAATGGGAGGAGACGTCAACAAAAGGCGGAGCTTCGCGAAGGCGTCGTCGCACTCGGACGACCACGACTTGAGAGGTCCGTTACTTCTAAGGAGCTTCGTCAGCGGCGATATGATCGTGGCAAAGTTTCGTATGAAGCGTCGGAAGTATGAGAACAGGCCCACGAATTTACGCAGTTCTTTGACGGACGCAGGTTTGGGGAATTCGGCCCCGGAGAAGCTTGGCTTGGTCAGGAAGAATGCCATCCTTGGACACGACGTACCCTAGGATGGTGAGTTTCTGTGCTACAAAGCGGCACTTCATCAGATTTATTTGCGAGCCGGCATTGCTCACCCGTGCGAAAACTTTTTTTAGACGTTGTTTATGCGTGGAGAAATCTGCAGCGAAGACAACAACGTCAATGAGGTAACACAAGCACGTGAAATGCGCAGAATGGCTGCCATAATGTGCTCAAAGGTCACCGGTGCATACATAGACCAAATGGCGTGACGTTGAATTCGCACAAGCCGTCGGGTGTGATGAACGCAGTCTCCGGTCGAGCGTCATCAGCCATGGTTACTTGCCAGTAACCCGAGCGCAGATGGAGAGAAAAAAAATGGCAGCATATCCACGGAGTGAATGATGGGGAGTGGGGCGAAGCATTCGTCCGTCCATTCGTTCTTGCTTCCGTCCGTTCCTGCGTACGTCTGTGTAACTGTCCATGCGTCCTTCCACCTGTCCGTGCGTGCGTCTGTTCGTGCGTTCATACTGCGTTCGTCCATGCATCCGCGCCTGCGTCCGTTCATGCGTCCATCCATGCATCTGTCCGTGTGTCCGTTCGTCCATCTATTCAGCGCTCCAAGTACCACCATCTCACATCTTTTCATCATATATTCTCCATATAGAAGCTCCGCCATTCAGCGGACATTTCAAGGTTTAGACGGGAGGTCGCACATGCACACTTTCTTACGGCTTGCGCTTCGGGTTTACTTCCCACCTTTAACCACCTCGAGTTCATGGTATATACTAGTTCACTGTATTCATGGCTATGCGGCCCAACGCTCGCTAAACCTTTCTAAAACCAAGGAGGTTACACCCAGCGAGTATAACGTAGCAACCCTTTCTTCTCAGATCATGCTCAATGTACATGCCAATAGCTGCTAATGGGGATCGCAGCGTGCGCGTTACCTAAAGGCCGATTGCTCCTGTTTGTCATTCCCCCTTAGCAGCCGTTAACATGTGCATTGAGCACTATCTTTTATTGTTCAACAACGCACAGAAGAAATCTCTCTCGTCAACCACCTTGGAGGTCAAAATCGTAAGGACCGCTATTTCGGATATGTGCCACTAGTGGTTCCGTACTACGAGGGACGCACAAGCAACGCCATAAGGAGCTTCACCCCTAAAATTCGGCTAAATTCGGCTCAATTGCGTCATCGATGTGTGGCAGTGGATAAACATCCTTGCGAATGATCTTATTGAGTCGTCTGTAGTCCACACAGAACCGCACATAACCGTCTTTCTTCGCAACAAGAACAACAGGAGAAGCCCGTGGACTGTCCGGGGGCCAAATAACGTCGCGTCGGAGATGATCGTCAACCTGCTCGTTGATTTCCCGACGTTCAGCAGGCGACACGCGGTAAGAACGTGGCCGTAATGGTGGATGGGCACCAGTGTCGATACGATGTGTATCAGTGGGCGCTCGACCGAGAGAAGCTAGCCCAACATCGAAAGAAGAAGGATATTCTTGTACCAGGTCCAGAAGCTGGGAATGCTGTACTGACGTTATCATCAACGTAGGGGCCAAATACATCAGGAGATGATGGATCAGAATTGGAAACAGCACCGATGGTACGTGAATGGGGACAACGTGAGTCATCGGGTACGTCTAGGACTTAGGCGTCATTGTCATGGGTCCCGTTAATTCGGGAGGCGATCGCCGGGCTAATTCCAAGGGCCGAAGTATCGGCCCCCCGAACCGCACCACGAAAGCGGGGACAATTTACGAGTGGTCCTTTTTGGGGCGCCAGCGGATGCCGGCTGTGGCCCAAAGAACATGTCAAAGCCGAGAGTTGATAAACAAAACAAAATTATATTCTCAATAATGGCAGATCAAAAACAATA
Organism: Rhipicephalus microplus; assembly: GCF_043290135.1. NCBI lineage: Eukaryota > Metazoa > Arthropoda > Arachnida > Ixodida > Ixodidae > Rhipicephalus > Rhipicephalus microplus. Next base: position 207,210,108 of record NC_134700.1, read on the forward strand.
CACAACTATTCACACTCCAGAATAGTTGAATACAATATTTCACCAATCAAACAACGTACTACACAGTACAATCAGCCACACTCGAAATAACGGACACAGACAACAATACGTACTACAATGCAGTCGCATGCATCGAACAACCAAAACACTTAAAGACTAAAGAGTTAGAAAACCTATTCAGTCCAAAATTCTTGGAACAAAAGTCTGGATGATACTCTTATGAGATTCACTCACTCAAAGTCCAACGTTGTTGTCGTTCCGCTGCCCCCGAAGTTTCTCTTCCAGGAAACCTCACGTCTTCAATTGGCCCCTCTCCAAGCTTCAACCTTCTTCGCCGGAAACACGTCGGCTTCCCACACACAGCTGTTGCCACGCGTCTTCGCTCGCTAGCGGTAGACACACACTCTTGCCTGTAGCTCGAGTCTTCAACCCTCAGGTGGAAATCCTCTTCTTCTCCTCCTTTGTAACGGAAGACAAAAGGCTTCGCCCACAAGGCGGAACACCCTACGCACTCTGGCCCATACTTTCCTCTTCTACTGCTTTGTCACTACGGACAAAACCTTCGCCGACTACACGGCGGAATACCCTACGCGCTCTAGCGCTAACTTCCGTCTTCTCCTGATCTCCCATCTCGGCTGCTCCATTAAATACCTTTCGCGCTAGATGCCAGAAAGTTCTCATAATTTCGTCGGCGCGATACGCAGCGAGGGCTGGGGAAAGAGCGAGACGGTACGAGGGCCGTCCGCGACGGATGACGCAACCCTGCATCACCACGCCCCTTTCCATCGAGAAATTTCCAGGGCTTGCTCGGCCGCTGATGTGGGGGGAGGAGGTTCGTCGGCGAACCTACGCTTCCGAGAGGGGAGAGGGACGCGCGCCCGGGGAGTCTTTGGATGCTTGTTTCCTTTTTTTATCGTTGACCTCTCGGCGCTTCGTCACGAGAATTTGGCAGCGCGCCCTTTTTTTGAGCGCTCGTTTTGTGACAGTCATCAACTTGTTGCACTCTGCCGAGACATTCCCCTCCAACCAAGGTAACAGTGTACGGGGATAGGTTTGTGACGAAAATAGTGGCGTTGGCCTGGGTGATCTGCACGGTCGCAAAAGGTACTAGCAACCCTTTCCTTCTGCAAGCACGGTCGGATGGCGAAACGAGTGCAATTGTGTCGGAGAGACAGCGCAGTAGAACGATACACCCGTCGTCGAGCTTGGAGGCACTATGGTATCGTCTTTCACGAGAATCTTGCTCATTTTCGAGGGACTGTCTTCTGGCGTCAAACGCGAGAAAAATGAGAGTTCAATTTTGGTGGCGGCACAATGGATGACGGTGTCGTTGCGGGAGAGAAAATCCCATCACAGGATGACGTCATGAGAGCATGCTGAAATGATGATAAATAGGCGACATACAGAACGTCCTGAACGACAACGCGAGCTGTGCACCCTGCTGTAGGATGGATACGATGTAAACAAGCAGTACGAAGGGACAACCCAGAAATCAGCGTCGTCACTTGTCGAAGCAAGCGGCAAAGGTTTTCGTCCATAACTGATGCTGCAGCTCTAGTGTCAATAAGAGCAGATGCATGAACACCGTCAACAAGCACGTCAATGACATTAGATGGGCGGCTCTGAGGGCTTTCACAATGCGATAGCATCGCAGTCCTTGCCTCGGGGACTGCGACGACTAGTTTTTCCGCTCGTGAGCAGCTGAACTTGACCGCATGGGGGACAGGGAACGACGTCGTGGAGACGGTGACCTTCGAGGAGATGGACGTCGGCGAGACGGCGGTGGCATAGACGGCGGTTCTTCAAGATAGGGACGGATGAGCTGACCATAAACAGGCGAAGAAATCGGAGCCGGCTTTTCACCATGGCAGTAACGGGCTACGTGACCGGCGTAACCGCGGGCAAAACAGATGGACCGGTTATCCGGTGTGCGATATCTGTTCACCGGGGTAGGTCTCACCCATGTCGCAAGAGCCGATGGACGGAACGGTGGCTGCATGGTGGGCTCAAGCTGAGGCGGAAGGGTTACGTCAACATGCGTAGTAAGCATACCCACTGCAGAGGACGGAGGTCGAGCGGCAGCTTCGGCGTACGTCCGAGGGGCGGGTGCTGGAACGACTTGAGGCGACCTGGCAACCACTTGTGCGTAACTCAGGAGCGCAGGAGCTTGAGGCTGTTGGGGTGGTACGCAGGCATTACCACCGCTATTTCCTGCTCGATCGCTCGACGGATAGGAGGGAGAAGGGTAGCATCCGATTAGTGAACAGCTGGTTGGTGGGCGAAGGGCAGGAGATAGAATTGACGCGCGATTTCCTCACGGATGAGGGACTTTAGGTCTGCCATCAACGCCACTTGGTGACAACTGGCCTCCAAGCCAGCAAGCATTGCAGCTCGTGGTGGGGAGCGACGGGTCATAGAACGCTGCCGGCGGAGCTCCTCGTAGCTCTGGCACAGTGATATGACATCCGCCACTGTGCCAGGGTTTTTGGCGAGCACCATCGTGAAGGCATCACCGTCTATGCCTTTCATGATGTTTCAAATCTTGCCAGACTCGGACATGATGTGATTACATTTGTTGCGTAAGTCCAGGACATCTTCAATATAGCTGGTGAACGACTCACCAGCCTCCTGATTGCGTTCACGTAAGCTGTGCTCGGCTTGCAGCTTGTGAACAGCAGGGCGGCTGAAAACGTTGATGATAGCGGTCTTAAAATCGGACTAGGTTGCAAAATTGGACGCGTGGTTGTTGTACCACAAACTGGCAACACCCGCAAGGTAGAACACCAAGTTGGTCAGCTTGCCGTCCTCGTCCCTTTTGTAGGGGACGCTCACGCGCTCGTAAATGGTGAGCCAGTCCTCCACGTCAGTGCCATCAGCGCCAGTGAAGATGGGCGGATCGCGGAATCTCGGGACACCGGGACAATGGGGTGGCATGGAAGGAGGCGTTTGCTGAGAGGCGTCGTGGGACATGGTTGATGGCAGGGTACTTGATCGTAGCTCAAAGGGCATCGAAGGGGATCGCAGCACCTCCACCAATTTGTTAAGGCTTATTATCCGGCAACCAGCGAGCGTACACATTGGTGACAGTCACAGCCAAGCACGGACTCTCAGCGCGAGCGGCGTCCTTTTTTGGGTAGACCCACTAGAAGGCACTTGATAGTTCGACCAATTTCAGTGTTCGGAGGTTTCTCTACACTATGACTTTTTGGATAAAAAAAAATTGGCCTGAATCTACATGGTACACTGTAAATGTCGTCGAAAGACGATAGTCTTGCGTCCGGATTGAGTGAACAAAACGTTTATTTGATGTTCTGCGCAAGAAAATCGGTGAATGGTATTTTGAAGGCACTGCGTTAGTAACGGAGGCGAACAAACGCATCTAGGCACGTTAGACGCCAGCGCCATCTGCCAGTTATCTTCGAAAACGAAGGCGTGCGCGACCGCGGAAAAAGATGCGCGTCAGTCACGGAGGTGATCAGGTGTAGAATGCAAAGGGACGGGCAGGTTCCACCTTCGTGCCGTCTTAGGAAAGCGTTGGAAACACCTTCTTGAGCATCGCGTTGCACTGTCAGCGCAGCGCGTTAAACGCTACAGTCCTTAGAATTACTTGTGTGTGCCTCTTCTAGTATAAAGGCAGACTTACAAAACATAGACATGTTGTTATTGCGCCTCAGCTATGTGCAATATTTACTTTTTTAATTGACAATCGCACAACAATGAACGCTAAACCTTGAGCAATATTGGTTGGCGGTGCGGAGGGGGTTGGCCGTTTGATGCCGTTTGAAGTATCGTTAGGGTGGACAAACAAACAGACAGACAGACAGACAGACAGACAGACCAAAATTTTTACGTCGAAGCTCCACAAGAAAGACGATCGTCTTCATAATAGGTTGGTCATGTGGGAGCCTGCTGAGTCTCCCAGAAAGTCGTCTGAGATGCTTGTCGTCAAACTTCTTTTGAAAGCATCGTTCGTCAATATAAAATTTGCGAATACGCTTGTTTGAAAATGCCCCGCCGCCGTGGTCTAGTGGCTAAGGTACTCGGCTGCTGACCCGCAGGTCGCGGGTTCGATTCCCAGCTGCGAGGGCTGCATTTCCTATGGAGGCGGAAATGTTGTAGGCCCGTGTACTCAGATTTGGGTGCACGTTAAAGAACCCCAGGTGGTCAAAATTTCCGGAGCCCTCCACTACGGCGTCTCTCATAATCAAATGGTAGTTTTGGGACGTTAAACCCCACAAATCCATCAATCGCTTGTTTGAAATCTCCCTCTCACGCCTCTGAAAATTTTGAGAAAGTGTTCAATTGATGATTTCTCTTGTAATATTGCGCAATGATTGTATATCACTTCGATGGGTGTTTTTGCGTTAAAATACTTTCAGGCCATTGAAATTTCTAAATGTTAACAGAAAATGTAACGAATTTGAGATAGCTTACAAAGAAAAGGAGAAAGAAAGCAAACAAGAGACAGAAAAAAAGAAAAACAATAGAAGAGAGCATGAACGATAGAAAAAAAGAGAAAAATACAAGGAGAGAAAACAACGGACAAGATACAAAGTAAAGATAGACCGAGAAAGAAACAGAGGGACGAGAAGAAACAAATGAACATGTACGTACCGAGGCAAAAAATGCATGCACATAAAACAGAAGAGCAAAAAAGAACGAACGGACTGACTCGGGCCGATAGAAACAAACGTTACAAAAGAAAGCAGGAAAAATTGAATATTACGGGTACATCTCACACAAAGGCTTATATAATGAAAGACCTCTGGAAAATACAAGGCAGCACAAGCTTCAGCATGAAGTAGCATCGTTACCAATAGAAATGCACCCATAATCAAAAATTTCCTTTTTTCTTTTTTTAGTGGCGAAGCTCCTTACGTCGTGGGTCGTATGTCCCGTGTCGCCGTAGTCGTCGTAGTAGCCAGTTGCATCGCACTGCATGTCAATGAAAACGATGTCACAGCATATGTATGAAGTGAATGATGATGAGTGGGGCGAAGCGTTCATCAGTCCATCCATGCTTACTGCATGCTTTCGTGCATCCTTCCATACGTCCGTCCGCCCTCTCGTCATCATTCACCTCGTGGATATGCTGTGTTTTTTTAGGAGAGAGAGGAGAGAGAGAAAAGCGATGCTTCCGATACTATCTTTTATGCCATCATATGGAAGTTGTTGAATTTAGTGAGAGAAATTCGACATAAATTGCGCCTGTTGGGAATCGTTTTCATCCGAAGCAGTCGACGAGCAATTTTCTAAGCTGCCCCCCCCCCCCTCCTTTTTTTTTCTTCAAGAATCACGAGGTGGATCGACGTGTTTGTTTAATTGTATTGGGTGTGGGCATACGCATCGTGGGTTTACCAGGGACGTCGATTACACTAGCGGTGAAAATCAGAGACCTTTCAAAAGTCCACTCAATCGGCGGCCCACCGCGTTACCGAACACATCACCGACTTACGTTGAGCTGAAGCGCGTAGTCAGCGAGTGCCACACCGGGCCCGTGTTCCCCCCCCCCCCCCCCCGAAATTGTTTTCACGCCTGTGGTTGCGCCGCATATCTGCGCCAGACCAAACCCCTCCATGCGTTTTTCCGCCGGCTGTAGACGCAATGGAGGGGCCTTACGCCAGACCATCTCGGATCAAAGCAACCTTTCGGCACAAATAAATCTAATGACCATTCAAGTATTAGGTAATGCCGATAACCCGTGTTGTGGCGCGTAATAAAAGCAAAAGTACATGTTTTCTACGGTGGGTTTTGTAAGCAGCTTACGGAGAGCTTTGCAGAAGAATGCGATCGAGAAACGCTTGCTGGTGTGGCGTACACCTTCGAGCAAACCTTTACTCCCGCAGCCTATGTATTGGCTATCCGCACAACATGCGAGCAATGCGAAAAAGACACTACTTCCAGCCGCCTGGTGCACACGCGTGTGCCTCAGCGTAATGTTAAAGTTGAGCCGTTTTTTGTGCCGACCATCCGTTATGTTGTTTGATTGTGCCGTATTTGTGTGCAGCCATCGCACACAAATACAACGATGCGCGATGCAGCGATAAGCGTAGTGGTTAGAGCATCCGCCTCGCATGCCAAAAGTCCATGGTTCAAATCCCGGTGCCACGCAGTTCCCAACCAGATAAAAAAGACATCCGCGTGGTGATGGAACTGCATTACGAGGCCTGGGGTGCGGCCTCACCGGCAACCACCGCCGGGAACGCACTCCCTCAACAAAGAAGGATTGGCCACCCTGGTGCAGTATCTCGCCACTACCTTCCACATGCATACGTCAAATAACTCACGCCCCTCAGTCCCCAGCAGCTGCGAAGAAACTGACCACGGCGGTGGTCAGATCTGCAACGCAGCAGAGGGATCTAAGAATCTCTGAATCCGGACAGGCACCTATTGAAACCTGAACTTGGCAACGTTTAACGCTAGAGCCTTGTCTAGTGAGGGAAGTCTAGCTGTACTACTCGAGGAGCTAGAGGGTGTTAAATGGGATATAATAGGGCTCAGTGAGGTTAGGAGGACAGATGAGGCCTATACGGTGCTAGAGAATGGTCACGTCCTTTGCTATGTGGTATGTGGTATTTGCCATGTGGTATGTGGTATTTCGGCCAATCGGGGTGCTGCCTTAATGAAAGGCTAAAAGAGCACCTATATAATGTTCACAAAGCAATCCAGGGCCACATTGGGATTCACTGTCGCGATTGTGGATGTTCCCCCTTGTTTGATCAATGTGAAGAGGTTAAAAAGCACCAGCCACAATTGATTCGGGAAATTATAGAAGCGCATTGTATAGCAAGAGCCGGCAGCACGTGTATTAGCGCCCCGTCTTTGGTTTTATATGAACATGAAGTGGCCCTTCTTAATCAGCATAACTGCCTATGAATCTGTGATATGTGACGGTGCGATGTTGTGTGCAATCTTGTCGTTGCGTCGGGTGGTTTTGTATGCTTGCGCCGGTCTACATATTTGATGCAGTTTGACAATAAAGCTCAGTTGGAAGTTAGCGCTCTGTTCTCTTGTGTTGGTCTGCTCGGCCGTTTCTTCTTCCCCGTAATGCGCTATACCAGTTCAAGTTCAAGTTGCTATAGGGGCTTGGCTGACAGAAGAAAACTGGGAGTGGGGTTCCTAATTCAAAGAAACATAGCTGGCAACATAGAGGCATACTATAGCATTAATGAAAGGGTGGTAGGAATCGTAATTAAACTAAATAAAAGATACAAGATGAAAGCGGTACTGGGCTTACGCGCCTACATCCAGCCATGATGACGCTTCAGTTTAAAGCTTCTATGAAGCCGTGGAATCGGCAATGAGTAAGGTATACCACACTATGCTGATGGTACTATACTATGCACAGTATACTATACTGATGGGAGTCTTTAATGCAAAGGTAGGGAAGAAGCAGGCTGGAAACCAGGCAGTAGGAGATTATGGCATTGGTACTAGAAACGCCAGAGGAGAGCTACTAGTAGAATTTGCAGAACGCAATAATTTACGGATTTTGAATACCTTCTACCAAAAACGAGGAAACCGCAAGTGGACATGGGAGAGCCCTAATGGCAAAAATAAGAACAAAATATACTTTATAATTAGTGCACGCCCAGGCATCGTGCAGGTTGTGGAAGTGGTTGGCAAGGTACGATGCAGTGAATGATACGGTCTCGAATACATTTAGACTTGAGGAAGTAACGACAGAAACTGATACGCAAAAAGCCAATCATTGAGCTAGCACTGAGATGGAAATTACAGGAATTTAGAGTCTCGCTTCAGAACAGGTCCTCGGCACTTAATGAGGAAACCAACCTTAGCGTAGGTACAATGAATGATAATCTGACGAGTATCATTACGTAGTGTGCAGTAGAAGTTGGAGGCAGGGTAGTTAGACTGGACACATGGCAAGCTTTCCGAGGAAACGAAGAATCTCATTAAGAAGTGTCAAATCATGAAAGTCTCAAATACAACAGACAAAATAGAACTGGCAGAGCTTTCGAAGTTTATTTATATGCGTAAGGTATCCGATGTAAGGAGGTATAACATGGAGATAATAGAACACGCTCTGCAAAACGGAGGAAGCGTCAAAGCAGTGAAGAGGAAAATTGGGATATGCAAATATCGGATGTATGCACTAAGGGAAAAAGAAGGCAAAATAACTACCAATATGGATAGGATAGTTAAAATAGCGGAGGAGTTTTACAGAGATATGTACAGTATCCGGGACAACCACGACTTTATTACTATAAGAACCAGCGGTAACCCAGATGACACCCCAGATGATGGAAGAAGTCAGACAAGCTTTGGAGAGCATGCAAAGAGGCAATACTGCTGGTGAGGTTCAAGTAACATCAGATCTGCTGAAAGATGGAGGACAGATTGTGTTAAAAAAGCTAGCCACCTTTTTTACGAGGTGTCTCTTGACGGGAAGAGTACCAGAGTCTCGGAAGAAAGCATAAGAAATGAGATGACAAGGACTAGAAGAATTACAGGCTGATCAGTTTGCTCTCTGTAGTATACAAGCTATTTACAAAGGTAATTGCTAACAGAGTAAAGAAAACATTAGCATTCTATCAACCAAAGGAAGAACGTATTACGAGGGATGCCCAAGCCACGCCATAAGGAGCGTCTTAGCGTCTCACGTCGTCGTTAGCGTCTCACGGCGTCCCTGGGCTGGCGGACGCCCGTCATGGCAAGCCAGCCCCCGAAGAAGGCGCTAGCCTTCGACGTAGTCGTCCCCGAGGGGACTAGTCCCGAAGACGTCGTTGACGCGACGTCTTCTATAGTAGGAATCGAAGAAGTATACTGCGTTCAGCACTTTGGAGGCCGGAACTACCAAGTTACCGTCAACAGTGAGGCCGCACTGGCCCAAATCGTAGACGCGTCGCACCTAATCATCCGAGGAGAGCGCGTCGCCATCGTACCCCTGGGACCCCAAGTGACCCAAGTGACCGTCCTGTTCCTGCCGTGTCGCGTACCCAGCGAAGTCCTCGCACAAGCACTCTCTCCCTACGGGAAGGTGCTGCACATCACCAGAGGACTCATGGGTTTGGGCCCAACCGTGACCACTGGGACGCGATACGTCCGCATGGAAATGAAGGCTTCGTCACCGGTGCCCAACTACCTCAAGGTCGCGGGCCATTGAGTAACCTGTGACTATAAAGGCATCCAGCGAGTGTGTCGTCGATGTGGATACAGTGGGCACTTCCGCATGAACTGCACAGCTCCGTTTTGTGGAAGGTGCGGCGTTTATGGCCACGACGGGAAAGGCTGCTCGCTGCCGTGTCGCCGTTGTGGGGACCCGCATGCCACCGTGGCCTGCACCATCAGGCCATCGTATTCCGAGGCGGCATCCAAGGATTTCCCTCCACTTCAACCAGGAATGCCATCTAGGAACAAGTGCGACGATTCGTCAACGCGAGCCGTGGTAACCGACCACCACCAAGGTGTGCCAATCGCGACGCTGCACCAGACGCCCACTGCGTTTCCAACAATTCCGGGCCTGGTAATCCCTTAAGGTACTGAAAACTTAAGTTCCCCGCGTCTCGTGGCCATTTCTGAGGAATCGCAGGCCAAGCCCTCGTCAGACGAAGCGCCTCGTGAGGACGGTGTCTCGGATGGGAATATCGCATCTGAGGCTCCGCGAGTGAGGCGCCCCTACAAATTGACGAAGACACCAGCCCCGGTGACATAAGCCAGGACAGTGGAGACGTCTTTGTACCATCCTCGCTTATCCTGCTCAATGTAGATTGCAAGCTCTTGGCTAACATTTTGGTGCGCCGAATCAGTCCATTTCTTGCAACATTAATCGCTCCCCACCAGGTCTGTTCTGTTCCGGGCCGAGAAATACACACCCCTACGTGGTTAACGCGTGACATCATTCAATACACCATTAGCCGATGTGCGCAAGGACTGTTGGTTTCATTATATCAGGAGAAAGCTTTTGATTTCATAGAACATGGCTACATACTAAATGTTTTACATGCATACGGATTCCCGGATAAGTTCATTGACCTTATCAACGCGATGTTCACTAATTTAGAAAGTACCCTTTACTTAGATTCCCGTGAGAGTCACGCATTTAGAGTCACGCGTGGGGTCCGTCAAGGGTGTACCCTCTCCCCAGTGTTATTTATCCTTGCATTAGAGCCCTTCTTAAGGGCCGTTGAACATCACCCGCAGATTCGTGGCTTACCTCTACCCGGTAACACTCAAGTAAAGGTCGCTGCATATGCAGATGATATCACTCTATATGTACATAATGAACAGTCGCTGCAGCATGCTCTTCATACATTCCATGATTTCGGTATTATCTCCGGTGCAAAGGTAAACTTTTCTAAAAGCCAGTATTTTTTCATTGGCAAACCCAGCGGTCGTATCAACATCACGTCGCCTTTACAGTGGTCTCCTGAGATTTCAATACTCGGAGTTACTTTCACTGTATTTGGTATACAGGATAGCATCTGGTCATCCGTTGTACAAACTCTTCTAAATGATATCAAAGCAGCCAGGCACTTCGAATTCCCCCTCTTGGAACGCCGATACTTAACTCAAACGGTGTACCATGGAAAATTTTGGTACCTTTGCCATTCTGTTAAACCAACGCTCCACGTCTGCAGGAAAGTGCAAAGCTGCATCAGTTCATTTTTTGGGTCTGGTGGCACAGAATTGTTATCGCGTCCAGCGTCAGCTCAACCGCGAGATCAAGACGGTTTTGCATTCCCTGACGTTTCCGTCGAAGCTTCTACATTGTGCCTCCGCACTCTATTGCGAATACTAAGCAATGATGACATGCCCGCACAAACACTGGCTCGCTACCATCTGGGGTCATCACTACGTGTCTTCTTGCCGGATAGCCAAATAAACAAAGGTCCCCAATCAACTGAATTACCAACTTTGTATCGAGCCCTTCTGGCATTTCACCGACGTTTGGAAGCTACGTGCCCAGAGATAGAGGTGGCTGATTCTAAAGTGGTGGACACAATGGCCGCCCTTCTACGGCCCTTTGTGCCCTAGCATCGTTAATCTGTATTGAACCACGCTTGGAAACCAATAACTGCCGCAGTGTTGCCAGGGAATCTCAGAGACTTTGTCTGGAGGTTGGGCTGGGGCTTCTCCCCACGCGAGATCGGTTGCAGCGATGGCAGGTAGTTCGCACTTCCTCTTGCCCCAACTGCGTCATGGTAGAGACCAATCGACATGCGACGTTTGAATGTGTGGTTTCCCGCCTTTTTTGGCGTGCGGTTAATGCTGGTTTTCGGGGACAGGGTGTGCGAACTTTCGTGTCCAACGGCCGATTTCCGCGTAGCCGCTTCTCCGCTCTCTTAATAGTTGCGGGGCTGTTCAGCCTTTGGAAAAACCGATGTGAGGCCGTAGCTGCCAATTGCCGCCGGCGTGCCTTGTGGCCGATACTGGGGAGAATGAGACGAGAGATCCTCGCGTTCCTCTCCGAAGAGCTTTTCTTCCTCGGGGAGCAAGAGTTTCTGCGGCACTGGTCGTGCCCTTTCGTCAAGGTGGAACACGAAAGGATGCAACTCATTTTTCGACCGACTTGGTGCTAAGCAGTGCCCGTTGAGTTGTTATATATGATTTCATTTGTTACAAATTGTGTTTCATTTGGATCTATTGTATTGTTATACCCTTGTATCGTGATATCACATTGAATTTTTGTGTACATGTATGCCAACATAATCATGTATATTAGAGCAAATGTTTTCACTGTAACGTAGTGATGTTAGTCGTGAAATATAGATGTGCCGAAGTGTATGTGCCCTGTTACTGGAATGGTATGAAGCCTTTGTGTTCTGTACATGCTGTAAATAAACTTTTTCTAAACAAGGAAGAAGCAGGATTTCGAACAGGCTACTCAACAATCGACCACATTGATACTATCAATCAGGTAATGGAGAAATGCTCAAAATATAACGAACCACTATACATAGCCTTCATCGATTACGAGAAGGCGCTTGATTCAGTAGAAATATCAGCCGTCATGCAGACACTGCGGAATCAGGGCGTCGATGAAGTATGTATAAACATCCTGGAAGAAATCTGCAGGGGATCAACTGCTACCATACTGCTTCATGAAGAAAGCAACAGAATACCAATCAAGAAGGGTATAAGGCAGGGGGACACAATCTCCCCAATGCCCCAGCCGTTACCTGCCATCGCAACCGTTGGCCGCCGCAAACTTTGAAATAAGATTAATGATGTCGATAGGCTGCTACTGACATTGAGTCAGCTGGAGCAAAAACTATTAAAGAAAGTTGATGACGCAGCACATGTTTAAGAAAAAGACTACTTGTTTGAAGAAAAAAAATGTTTTTATGTGTAGCGGTACGCAAACATGTAGTGTTTGATCATTTTTAAATAAAACTTGGCCTCGACGAAGGCGCTTCTACAAGAAAGTGCAATAGCGCGAGTGGCGAGAGAAGTTAGTAGGTGCACTCTGGGTGTTTAAAGCAGAAACGCGCCGCGCTTCTTTTTTTTTTTTGCCCCCTACAGGTGAGCACTTGAACTTGAGAGTTTCCGGGGCCTGCAACGGTTGCGATGGCAGGTAACGGCTGGCGGTACGTTCGGATGTGTCTCGGACTGTTTCGTTTCGCTGTAAATATTTCGAGCCTCTGCCGACCGGCACATTCTTTCGCATTCTGTTTATTTGACTCGTTCAAATGCTTTCGCGAAGGGAATTCAAGTGACTGTCGGGGAACGCAGCGACCGTCGAAGCTTTCATCGGATGAACACCCGTTGCAAGCCCGGGCCGGTGAGTAGAAACCACATCAGTTTTTTAAGGATGGTTGCTTGAGGGGCTAGTTGGTTCGTTTCAACATATGTAGTTTTTTTGCCAATGACTACGTAGGCGTCCCAGGGTGGCAGCGCATTGCAATATTAAACTTAAAAATTTTTAACGTCTCAATCTGTCACAGGAAAAACGTGCGTTACATGCGGCGTGCATGGCTTCGCGTGGGAACGAGTCGCTAACTCAATACTTAATTCTGAAATTCTATCACCATGTAACACCAACCAGGCCATTGCAATAAAAGAAGGGAAATAAATCACTGTCGCCTCGAATGTGTCTTCTTAGCTAGCCCATATATTAGTGCAAAAAACCTACTAGTTGATAATTTACTGCAGTCGCGTTTGAGAAACATCACATAATTATAGGTCTGGTTTTGCTATAGTGTGACAAAGGAAGCGTCACATAAATGAGAAATACTTCTTTTTCTGCCACAGCCTCCTGGCCCACCTGACATGGAAGCAAATGTGTAAATGGGCAAGGAACCTGCTACGTGACATGCCTTGTGAAGAAGCAGCCCTGAGTGATATACGTGTTATGAGGTACCACTACATATATGTATAAAATACTGCTGTTTACTAATTAACTGAGTTTATTTGTTTACTTTCGAAAATTTTATGCATTGATTATGCATTGATTTCATGCATTGATATCTGGTGATGTTACTTGTTTTTCCAGACTGCCATGCAATGACAGGATGACTACCCCCGAATGTCTGCTCTGCAAGCACGTTGAAACATCTGAATGTCCACTACAACAGGTCATCTCTAACCTCACACATGTAATGCTGTATTTGTGAATGTTTTACCGCGCATATCGTGGAGAGGTGCTTTCGATTGGCTACAAACATTGCCTGCCTACCGTGGCATGGAATCTACATTTCAATAATGTTGAAACTGTAACACTATTAGTTAGATTGTGTGGCGCTGCTGAGCTCAACAATACACTGTTTGATCCCAGCCACTGTAGCCATATTTCGATGGGGGTGAAACGCTAAAACGCTTGTGTGCTTAAGGGTTTGTTCGATTCGCCTGCACCACATGATCCATTATACAAAGTGCTGCACCTCGCCATTCGTTTCAGTGGCGCAGCAATGGCATCTTCTAAATCTCGCCATTCATTTCAAAAAGCACAGGAGAGGTACAGCACCAAAACCATTTCATGACTTTCCGGTACCTCCTGCTCTGACGGCGCTGGTTTGGTGCAGCCGCTCGGACAGCTAAACAAACAACATAGCATTAAACGTAGGTGCTGTACCCACCCCTATAAATGCCGCGTGTTTTGCCAAGATGTTTGCACCTCATTAAATTAAGCGAACAAAAATAAGGATTCCACCTTGTCGGCACCTGGTCATTCACTTGTGATGCCGCACCGCACAACTCCTGCCGCACAAGTTCTGAACTTCTCGTGCACAGCTGTGAACCAGTTCGGATTGGTGCAGGTGAACTAAATTGGCCCTTAAAAGATGGAAGCTGGAAAATATGAAAAATTTGTTAACATAAGAGGTCAAAGCAAATGTTTCGACAAGCAGTCTCGTCTCCTGTGAGCCTACATTGTCATTTGTTTGAACCCCTGAAAGTCAGAATCAACCTAATTTACCCACTACTGTACGACTCACGATCACTTCATAGTTGGCATGTGAATTGTCGGAAATTATTAATTGCACTACATAACGAACACACCCACAGTGATGGGCATAAACAAACTTTCCGACATTTAGTTGTGCCTTGTGACAGTTTACCAACAAAACCCACAACTGTTCTGTTTTAATTAACTGTGTTTAGCTCATACAAGTTTACAAAAAGATGCACCAAAGCTCATAAGACAGCACTCAATTGCTTTAGCTTTGCACATATGTTCAATGGGCTCCTAAAATAATAAATCATAAAGGTGATGAGCAGTTGCAGCACAGCTTCCTCAAAGACGTGAATGCTATCATGAGGAGCAAGATTGTGTTCATTGCATGTGGTACTGTTTTTTTTTTTTTGGCAGAAAAACGTTCCAGATTTCTTTGTGCACATCTACTTCTGTTTAAATTAAGTTGTCATAACTATAGTGTCTACCACCACGAAGTGAAGTTCTGTGCACTACGGTCATGAAAAAAAATCTAGGAAATCGCACAGGTAGTTGAAACATACATGATCTTCGCCTATCTACAGCCACACTGCAAGATAGTACGTATTTGAAGTCCTAACCTCTAAAAGTAGCAGGGAGAAAACAACTTCATTTTCAACCACAACTATACTGAAAAAGTAAATACAATAACAAGTGTGTAATGAATGTGACCTTTATTGATCCAGTATTCGGACAGATGCACATCATGTATTACCAATTGATTTCAGGAGTGCTTGCTTGTAAGAGAGTACTGAAGTTTTATGGATATGTCTATGCAAAAAAAAAGAGATTGTGCTCAGGGCTGAGCAGATAGTGTGATGTAAGAGTACCAACAAAGATGTGCAGATAACAAAATTGTACAATGCATACTTGAAGCTTATTTTCTCAGAATTGGGCCTTTTCGATCTGTAAGCACACACCTCATAAGTGTCCCTTTAGCATACATGTTCGCTGCATACTCAGCAGACTGGTCATTACCTGCGACAAGAAATTCTAGCTGTGGTAACTTTGTAACTTAACTCTAACAATAAATGTAGCAAGCCTGAAATATTTTACGCCCATCCCCTAAATGTATAATACCTATGATATGGGCTCACGGCTGAGTATTAAACTAGTGCCTACGCTCTCGACACGATGCGACATTGCAGAATTGTGAAGTATTTAGGGTAGAAATTAACCGACTTAAAACAAAAACGGCTGCGGTCCGGACAAAATCAACAACAGAATGCTCAGGAAACTCGACGACGGCTCCATTCGCCAACTTGTAGCTTATATGCAAGAATGCTGGGACAAGGGAGAAATACCGCAAGCTTGGAAAACGGCTAATGTAGTCTTCATTCCTAAGCCAGGGAAAAAGCTCAGTCTTGAACATCTCAGACCGATTTCCATCACATCTTGCGTAGGAAAATTGATGGAGCACGTCATCCAAACAAGACTGACTAGGTTCATGGAAGATGAAAACCTGTACCTGATACTATGATAGGCTTCAGATCCCTCCTATCGATGTGCGATATTATGCTATAGCTAAAGAAGGAGATAACAGACAAAAAGACTGTTGTAACCAAAGTAATTGTGGGTCTGGACGTCTCCAAGGCGTTTGACAATGTCGCACATGAAGCCTTACTTAAGAACCTTAGTGCGCTAAACGTAGGCGTCAAGACATACAACTACGTGAGGGGCATTCTCTCAAATCGTACAGCCACTATCAGCATGAGAGGGCAGTCGCTCGAAAACATTAAATTGGGGAACAATGGTACGCCACAAGGGTCTGTACCCTCTTCGACTCTTTTTAATATAGCGATGATTGGACTTACTGAGAAGTTGGAAGGAATCGAAAATCTGCATAACACAATTATATACGCAGACGGTGTGACGCTGTGGATAAACAGGGGTAGTGACGGACATATTGAAAGCGAACTTCAGGCGGCTATAGATACCATCGAACAATATCTCGAACCACTAGGGTAAAAATGCTCGGCAGAAAAATCAGAGGCTCTTTTTCTACCATCGCAAAAAATAAAAACACACAATCCCCTCGGAAGGGGTTGTGACATTGCTTTACGAGTGAATGGTAATGCTATTCCAACCGTAGACAGTATTAAAATTCTAGGGATGCGCATTCAAGCAAATGGAAAAAACACTGAAACTATCCGGAGACTCGAAGCTAGTGCGAACCAGACGTGCCGCCTGCTTAAGCGCATTTCTAACAAGAATGCGGGGATGAAGGAAGCCAATCTTTTAAGATTAGTTCAAGCTTTCGTGATAAGCCGTGTACTATAAATGCCCCTTATCTTAAATTAAGTAGAGCAGAAAAAGATAAAATTGAAGCCATTATAAGGAAAGCCATCAAGACTGCGCTAGGGCTTCCCCCGAACACCTCTATGGTTAAACTTCTTGGGCTGGGTGTCTCCAACACTTTAGATGAACTAATAGAAGCCGCCATGATGTCACAGCACCAAAGACTTCTGAGAAGTAGAACAGGGACGAAAATCATGGAGCGCTTGGGGTTCGAGCCCACGGAGTGTTCCAAGCAGACCACTAGCATACCTAAATCAACTAGGGCAAGACTGAAAATTATACCGCTGCCGAAAAACATGCATCCGGCGTTTCATGAAGGCAGACGCAAAGCTGGAGCTGTAGCCCTGCAGGCGAAACTTGAAGGTCGATCTGGCATGCTTTACACGGACGCTGCAGAATATGAAAGAAAGGGAGCACACACAGCGGTAGTGGTTCGCGAGAACGGGGACCTGGTCTCGTGCTGCACCTCTAAGAACACAACCACCACAGAGGCAGAAGAACTTCCGATTGCTTTGGCAATAGCTCAAAAAGGCACACCAGTGATTGTAAGTCAGCCATTAAAAACTACGATATGGGCAGGATCTCTGCTACAGCCGCCAAAATTCTAAGACAAGGACCAGTACCCGCAGAGCTAATCTCACTAGTATGGTCCCCGGCCCATCAAGGTCTGAAGGGGAATGAGAAGGCGCACGCGATCGCCCGAGGGCTCACTTTCCGGTCGATCGACGCTGACCCGCCGCCTTCGCGCGAGCAGCCCCTCTCCACAAGAGACGAACTACGAACGTTCTAGGAAATCGCCGCACACTATAAACTCCACCGTAAGATTTATCCAGAGGCAGCTAAACAGCTGAGCAAAAAGGAGGAAATTATGTGGCGAAAATCGCAAACCGGGGTGTTTCCAAACCCTCACATGTACAGTAAAAGGCACCCGGAAGTGTTCAACTCCAGATGTGTGCACTACAACAGCACTGCGGGTTTAGTGCATATGGTATGGACTGCAGCTGCCCATCCTACAATGATCCAAGTAGAAACGTAGAATCCTGGGAGGCCTTATTACACAGCCGTGACGCCGAAGAACAGCGTCAAGTCATCGGTCTCGCTCTGTCCGCCGCCGAGTCCCAAGGGATTCCGGCCGATGGCTAGGGGGATGATAGGGGGCAGAGGCCGAAGCCTCCTACCCCGTCATTCTAGACGGGTGCAATAAACGTTATTTCTCTCTCTCTCTCTCTGTGAAGTACTCAATGTAGCATTGCAGAGCGAGAAAGATTCAGAAATGCACGCATCCACAATTGCTTATTTAACAAATTTAGCAAAACTACATTGCTCTCAATTTTCGAGCTATTTATCGGCAATGTCCACGTTTCCTTTCCGATTCCGCATCATGCATTCACTTCACTTGAAGATCAACACTACAGGGCAAGCGCCGCATCTGACGGCAGAATCCGACCCTTGTCTTGAAGCCACGCTATTAAACTCGAACGCCGCAACACAATGAGACCGACGCTCATTCAGCGATCTCGATGTTCAGTTATATGCATATGCTTGTTAGCTTTCCAAGAGTCTTTACACATAGATTGAAAGCTTTCAATATGTATGAGTGACTTGTTTTGTTCGGACCCGACCGTATACATTGGTTGTACCGGCTTGGACACTCGCAATAAACGATGCAAACCTTACTTGATTGACGTTGATTTTTGCCAGTCGAAGCCAACTAGGTCACCTGGCGATAGTTATAGACGCGAAGCGCGATTTAGCAACAAAAAAGAAAATACCAGAGGAAGTGAGCAGCGCGAACCACCCCACCTGCAAAAAAAAAAACGCGTCCGTGTATTCATTATGATAGTACTACCCATGCCATCTAGCCTCGCGGTATAGCAGTTCAGTACGCCGCCGCTACGTATTTGCATGATATCGTGATACAACAGACCACAGGCACAGTTTCCATTCTCTAAACTGGTAGGTGTTCTGCGGCATTATGCACCCGGAATCTTTCTTTCGATACAATATTAGGGCGATAGCGCGAACGCAGTCCCCCACTACCAAAAATTGCATGCCCCATCTGCCCCAGTTTGGGGTAGTGGCAGGGGTCAGCACGAGCGCAGTGCAATGCCCGCGCCTCTCCCTGGGGGCACCGCCTGTGTTTAGAAAAAATTTATTGCCACAAACGTCAATAACACTCAACAGAACATTTCCGTCTTAGACATACTCTAACGATGATGACAAGACAGACGTCATTTACATGAACATGGATATGAGATGACGTTGAAAAAACATGTACATTCGATGGTTCACTCAAACACAACCACAAAATACTTCAAGGTAAACAAGAGACAAATAAAACTTAAATATGTACATTTTGCATATTTACATGTTGGCATGCCATTTCTGCCGGCACATCGACAGATCAGCCTACCAATACCAGGCCGGCCGAAAGACAAGTTTCACTCGTCCGTCATAGACCGACACAAAAGGGCAAGACCAGTGCCGAAGAAATTCCTCTTCACCGAGGAAGAAGAGCTCCTCCGACAAAACAGACAGCAGCTCCGAGTACAATCGTTCTAGGATCGGGTAGAGCGCGCGGCGGCGGCGGCCCGCTGCAACCGCCTCGCAGCGGTTGCGCCAGAGGCAGAAAGCGCCGGCAACAATGAGAAGACAAGCGAAGCGGCCTCGCGAACAACGCCCAGAAGAAACGAAGCGATTTACTCTGAGGCAGTGAAATCCAGCATGTACGGCTCTCCAAAAAACGCGAGCAATGATACAATGCCTCAGAAAATGCTGATTTGTTTCCCGAAGGGAGCAGTTCGGACATGTTGCTGACTGTACTATTCTCCACCTTTCGAGGCGGTCGAGAGTGGGAAGTACACCCCATCCCAGGCGCCACATGAAGTCCCGAAGGTGTCCAGGCAGAAAAGAAGCCGTTAAGGAGCTCCAAGACCCCCGTCTAGAGCGAGCACGGCGGGCTGGCGGGACCAACGGAAGCAACAAAGCAGCAGTTGTCTCAACTATGTGGTTGTTCAAAACATCTATGCCAGGACAGCTCGACTTGACATGGCGAAAAAATGCAACAGTTGTTGCATAAAACGCAGGAAGTGTTATTGACTGTGGCCCCCTGTTAAGTTGCGCATTAGGCATCAAATGGCGAAGGTGAGTACCCAGAAAGTAGTATGCAAGCGTTCGTGCGGGAGATTCCTCCCCTTGCACTAGGCGCAAAAGGAAACGCAGTGCCAGCAGCCGACAGCGTATGGACACTGAAGGGAAAGCAAAGCCTCCTTGAGCACGCTGCTGTCCCAGTGCCGCGCGAGAGACCAACTCAGTGCCGCCTGACCAAAAAAAGGAACACAAAGCAGACTGTAGTGATCGCACGATACGTAAATATGGTTGCACGACGTGAGAAAGGTACCAAATGCGACCGCAAAATACAGTCTGCGCAAGGTACCTCCGCTCAAGAAGCGGGAAGTCAAAATCCTGTGCATCCTGAATTTTCAGTCTTACTTCCTCGAGAGCGTTTAACCAAACAGATTCGCAAATGCCGTAGTGGTTGTATGAAATACCTAAAATACGAAGGGACGCAACCGGCTGAATGGGAACACCGGCGCTAAGCCTGGAGTTTGGAGAGCCAATGAAGTAGTAGTAGTAAACAACTTTATTAAGGCAGCTGAAGAAATACCGGGATTTGGAGATGTTCAACGCTGCACCTGAAATGTCGCCATACTGGGAAAATACATGCAGGCTGCGTGAAAGGCTATCTTCATCTGAAAGGTACAAGGTTATATCATCAGCGAAAGCTGTGACTTTCACGACACCACTACCAGGAAGCGCAAGACCCCGGACACGTGAATCCGCGTCAAGAGCACGCAAGTATGGCTCAAGGCTGAGGACAAATAGCACAGGAGACAATGGACAACCCTGACGGACCCCACGTGTTATGGAAAAGGCAGCACTTTCCCAACCATCCAGAACTAGTGTGCTTTTCAGACCAGTGTACGTATTTTTAATCATTTCCACAAACGAATGAGAAAAGCCGAAGGCTGTGAGCACATTAAAGATATACGCGTGCTCTAGTCGGTCAAACGCTTTTTCCTGGTCCAAAGACACAAGGATACCACGCGCAGATCGCGACAAAGTATAAGCTATGATATCCCGTGTCGTATATGACAAGCTGTGTATTTCTCGTCCAAGCACTGATGAAGTCTGGTGATGACCTATTAGGGTGTTCAACAGACCCCTCAAACGTTGAACGGCTACCGCCGCGAATATCTTATAGTCAACGTTGAGGAGCGTGATAGGTCTCCAATCTTCAGGATTAACAGTGGAAGCATCACCCTTTGGAATAAGCACAATGCGTCCATCTCGAAAACTTGATGGAAAGACACCGTCCTCGTAGCATCGCCGGATTACCGCGGTAATTGTAGCACCAATCTCATCCCAAAATGTCAAGTAAAACTCAACAGGTAAACCGTCTGGCCCTGGGGCCGTTCCACGTTTCATAGATTTCAGTGCCACCTTTACCTCTTCAGCCGACGGAGGGATGTGCAGGCAATCTGCAACTTCTTGAGGAATACGGGGCAAACTTCTAAGCATTGGCGGTGTTTCATCACAGTTAGTCCGCATGGCCGAACACGACATTGCTTCAAAATGCGCCAAGAAAACAGATCGATCACGCTTAGGAAGCCGCTGCGCAGGTGGTATTTGTGCTGTCATAGAGACAGGTGACTCTGATTGCCCAAAAAAGGAATGTCTCGCGTAGCGCAGCACCTCGGGATGTGCACATGGGTTGTGTCTACAGCGCCATGCTGCTGCCGCCAGGGACGAAGCAGCAGTCAAGCGCTGAAAGCGTTCACGCAGTTCACGCTGCCACGCTCGCATCAGAGGAGAAGGCATCTCGGCGCGCAAAGCAATGCGTAACTTCATCGCGGTATCAGCAAGCTCTTCAGAAACGCGTCGACGAAGCGAACGCCCCTCTACTGCGCAGCGCAGGCGCCACTGTGTTTTAAGCGCATCCCAATCTTCAGGACCAGACGCCGTGAGCGACACACGTATTGCGCGTGACAAATCTGATCTTGAGCACGCGTCCTGCAGGACGCGAACATCAAGACGCCATGGCTTTTCTGAGAAAGAAAATGGAACTTCGAGCTTCAAGACAATAGGCCGATGATCAGATACGTACACAGGAGAAGGTGGGAAGGACGGAACGCATAAATCAGAGACAAACGCCTCTAACGCTCGTGGGATATAAGCCCGGTCGAGCCTGCTGGAGGATCGTCCACGTCGCCATGTCCAAACAAAGGTATTTCCGTGCACTACATTGTGCGCGTCTAGTAATGAAAAGTGGTGGACAAGGCGGCGAAGCTCGCGTGAATTCCAAGCAGACCGGCCCCAGCCAGGACCTTGTACATCGGTTCGCGTATTTAGAACGCAGTTGAAGTCGCCAATCAAAATGACGTCACGACCGTCAAGAAAAAACACATCCAGGTCTCTAAAAAAGTCATTAGACTGTCCAGCTTGCGCTGGCCCATACACACACAGTATCCTTAATCTGAAAGAAAAGTAGCTACAGTCTAAAGCCAAAACCCTGCCCACGCCATCGTAAAAAGCATGATGATCCCTTAATAGAGCTCGGTTAAAAATAATAATACCTACTCCCGTAAAACGAGATGTAGCAAAAGAGAAATAACAATCTAGGTTGAACCTTCGTTTAAAAGCAAGCACGTCGGATAGCGAGAAAAAATTTGTTTCCTGGAGGCACAAAACATCACAATTTGCAGCGCGGGCGACACTAATCACTTCAGCCTGCTTTGCCGGACTGCGAAAACCCTGAACGTTCAATGAAATAATATGCAGTGTAGTGGCCATAATAAAAAGTAAAGACTAACCTGGACGCATAGTTCTAGACGGTGTCCTGGAAAGTGTCCAGGGGACACTTGCTCGACCAAATTACAACGCACTGTTCGACCCTCCAGAAGAGGGTCGAGGTTTTTTGGACCGTTGGGATTTACCACGGCCATCACTGCGTTCATCGGAGCAAGAGCTGGAAGTGTGCCCTCGCTTTGTTTCACGTGGAGCTCCCATTTCAACGTCAAAATCGGCAAGGCTAGACAGTCCGATGCTACTATCCAGTCCCCAGCTGAAGCCGTCTTCCGAAGACGTGTCCTGAGGAGGTAGGGACTGAGCCGCCGGCAAGCTTGGATCCACATTCTTGATGCTGGCAGCACTGTCCGCGTCTCGGCAGTCCGGTGTAGGCACCCTTTGTGTGGGCGATTTTTTACGTGTACGACGCGATGTCGAAATGGTCGGAGCGGCCGCAACAGAAGAGGCTGTGGTGTTTTCGGCACTGTTTTCCAAAATAACCGGGGTCGTAGGGCCAACTCCAACAGCAGCAGCCTGATAACTGGGGTCATTTGTGCACTGAACATCAAGTGGCGTCAAAGAAGAGACGCCGACGCCGTTTTCAGGGCAGTGCGTTGCGTCTTTCGAAGCGCATGGTTCCTGCACCAGCGGGGAGGCCGACGCGCCAAGCGTCGCATCGACAATCGCGCTTTCGTTGTGCGCTTCGTTTGAAGGAACTTGTAGGGGTGAGGCCAGCACAGCGTCGGTGACCTCCTCTGCGTCCCCCGAGTCGGTAGTTGGTTCCATTGCCGGTGTCAGTGGTGGAAAGGCACCAGCGGCAGCGTCTGAGTAAGAGCGGCGGACAGGGCAAACCACAGTTGGGTGGCCGTCCCCGCAGCGTCGACATGGGCGGTCACATCCATCACTAACGTGACCGTGCACACCACAGCGACCACAATACGGTGTTGTGCACTGGGCTCGTAGATGGTCCCCTGAGCCGCATCTTCGACATACACGCTGGAGACCACGGTAGTCAAACGTAGCACGGTGACCGGAGATGCGCAGGTAGTTCGGCACAGGATTAGCGGCGTTCATCTCCATTCGAACATACCGCGTTCCAGTCAGTACGCCGCGTCGCCCGCTCATCAAACCACTGGTGACAGTGAGCACCTTGCCATATGGGGATAACGCTTGGACGAGAGCTTCGTTTGAGACGAACGATGGCAGGAACAGGCAGGCGACGTTGGTCACTTGTGGGCCAACGGGAACGACTTGAACACGCTCGCCGCCGATCACCAGGCAGCCAGCATTGACGATTAGAGACATGGAGGCCATGCTCTTAACGGTGACTTGGAAGTTTCGAGCTCCCTGATGCTGCACGCCGTATACCTCTGAGAGGCCGACTATTGAGGCCGTCGCATCAACGACGGTCTCGGCACTAGTCCCCGTAGGGACAACAACGTCGAAGACAAGCGCCTTCGAAGGCGTCCAAGACGCGACGGGCACCATGACTCGTACTGACGGACGCCCCTGACGTAGAACGATCAGGGACGTCCTTAGCACTTACTTAGAGGGGTACCAACCTTCGTTAACACTTGCTAAAACCAAGGCTATAGGATCATCCAGATAGTGAGATAGTGAGATAGAGCATTGAGGACACCCAGTACACAAATTCACACAGTCCTGTTATATCAAATTGCTTTTCGCTCACACAAATATTGATAAAGGCTTAAAATTTGAGCGGGTATCACTCCAGCATTCGCAGAACCAGCGAGAACGTTCTGTACGCCGCCAGAGGCGCCACTGCAGTGGTAATTTGTATCTAATGGTCATGAACATGACGTACGATTCATCGGACTAGCTGTCCTGAAATCCTAAATATCCAATTGTGATCGCGAAGAAAAAAAATTTATGGCATGACCTTGGCAAACAAAACAAATCAGTAAAATGAAAACGAAATATAAAAGAAAAAAACTGCGTCGGCCGGGAATCGAACCCGGGCCACCCGCGTGGCAGGCGACTATTCTACCACTGAACCACCGACGCAACAATGCACTGATGTTTTACGCACAAATCACTAAAGTGGGAGACGTAGTTAAGTCGTGTAGGCGTACATTTGCGCCTCACATGTACAAATGTACAGGGCTGCAGGAACTTCATTATTGCAAAATGGGCTAAGGTATACAAAGATTGCTCAATTAGATCAAATATTACGCGCGTATATCGATTACATTGAGCATTCAGATGCGAAACTTTTATGTAACAAGCGAAAATTTTCTAGCGAAGAGTTAACTACCGGACAACACGGAAGTTACTCAATTTGGCTGTTTTTAGCAGTCAAGTAAGCAGCACAGTTATTTTGAGAAAACGTACCATGGAAGAAGAAAAATGTACGCACAAGCATCACATAGTCCTTAGAATACATTCTAGAGCATGACCATAGTTATAGCGCGAGAACAAAACGACGACACAGAGACAAGAAGGACACGAAAGACACGAGCGAAAGACACGAGCGCTCGTGTCTTTCGTGTCCTTCTTGCCTCTGTGTCGTCGTTTTGTTCTCGCGCTATAACTATCGTCATGCCATACCAACTAGCCCAAGCTGCCACACATTCTAGAGACCATAGCATGAAGCACAAGGCTCAAGAAAAAAAAAAGAAAATATGCTGGCCGAGAACAGAAAAGTGTCACAACGGGGCCTGGTCACAATCAGCAGGAGCTGTACATCTCCGGATACATAACTAAAGGTTATAATTGAAATGAACGTGCCCCCACCGCGGTGGTCTAGTGGGTAAGGTTCTCGGCTTCTCACCTGCAGGTCGCGGGTTCGAATCCCGGCTGCGGCGGCTGCATTTCCGAAGGAGGCGGAAATGTTGTAGGCCCGTGTGCTCAGATTTGGGTGCACGTTAAAGAACCCCAGGTGGTCGAAATTTTCGGAGCCCTCCACTACCGCGTCTCTCATATTCATATAGTGGTGTTGGGACGTTAAACCCCACATATCAATCAATCAAAGAACGTGCAAATATAGAGCTTTCTTGCTGATTTCTGCATTGATCGATAAATGATAACCCAGAACACGAAAACGTCGGCACCAGCACTCGTGCCGGGCATATCCAGCAAGAACTTCCCGCCGCATCGCACAAGTTATGCGAGAACCACCTGCTTGAGCATCTGACTTTCGACATCAACATTATGCCCTGCCCAAACGGGCAAGGCCTCCCAAAAATTGGCCTATAGGCTCATTGGAGTGCCCCACCCCACGGTAATCTTTAGTAAAAGGCGAAAGATTAATTCGAAAAACCTGAGGTGAGGCCTGAGCAATGACTGACAATCAGCGCGGTTAGACACCTCACTTACAAAGGCCGTGCCAGAAGAACCAGTTCTCTTCTACGTTGAAAGCAATATTTTTTGAAATAAGCCAAAATATGTACATAAACCTTAAAGTTTTTTTTCTTTTATCAATTCATTTAAATCATATCTTTTAACAAATAATGTTATAGTAGACGTGTATGCGTGCAAAGAATTTAATTTTACGATAGCAATATTGCGCTACCATCGTTTTCAGACGCGATCATACGTTGTGAGCCAATAGATGGCGCAAGCACCCGGTCAAAAAAAAAAAAAGAAACTGAAAATGAGCAAACAGAGCCAGTGTGTTGGCGTTAGTGACGAATGTAATGAATTCAGTCTAACCTCGATTAGTTTTTCACAGGAAGGAAAAAAACACCGCCATGATGGGCTGTGCGCGGGAGCACAAAGGCTTAGGACGCAGCGTTTCCAGTGCATTTTCGAGGGGACGCGCCAATTTGCGCAGCCCAAGGAGGGCTATGGCGGTGCCCAGGGAGGCGTTTAAGAAAAGGTGAATAGTCCCTTTGTCGGGCCTCCCTGGCTTGTACGCCGGGAGGCAGGCCGCGTCTGTTTGGCGCCTGGCGCCGAACGGTGGCCCCGTTGCCAGACGTTTCTAGAACTAGGTAAGTTGCAAAACTGAGCGATGTGGCGCGGCGCTGCCGCTGCCAGCGACAAATGTGGCGCTGCTGTCGCATCCGGATTCACTCACTGCATGCTCGCTCGTGTCACTCCCGTAACATCCGTCACCTGTGCATGTTGCAGTACGTCGATATCTGTGGAGGCTTCTTTCTGCGTGAACATTTTTGTGCGTCAGCGTGCCCTGTTCTGCTTTGAATGTGTTGCGTGTTTCCATCATGCCCATATGTTGCGTTCTCGGCTGTAGAGCAGCTACAGGAAATGAGAGACACCATGACATTTCTTTTGTGCCCACGTGTACCTCAGCAGCAAGAGGTATGGGACCACGCTATTCCGCGTGCGGATAAGAAACTGCCCAGCAACTCACGTGTGTGTGATATGCACTTTCGTGAGAAGGACATCCTGAAAACTTTCACGCACGTCATATGGTAAGAAGGTACAAATCGCAAGAGGAAAGTGGGACCTCGTTGAAGGATGCGTTCCACGAATATTCCCGAATTTGCCCGCATACCTTTGTCGCGAGGCCCTCGATAAATAAGCGAAAGCTGCCCTATAGGGGTGGGATATTTTCCAGAATATTATCGGCGAAAAAGAATAGACTATCAAATAGACTATAGGGCTCTATTCCCCTTTAGGACTATAGGGGAATAGACTATAGGGCTCAAAAAAAGCGCCATTTGAGGATAAAGGCATTGTAGTCGCAGAAGACATGACAGTCACCATTAGCAGCCATCACCATCGCTCGGCCAAGTAACCCGGCAAGGCAGATACCATCTTCCGGTTGGCGGAACTTCTGGAGGACATAGAAAAGCTGAAAGTGTGTTCATGTTGTCCCAGTGCGTCAGCAGGCAGACTCGTGAGAAAATGACTACGAAGTGCTCACCGATACCCCAAAGTGCGGTCTCTGCTTGAAGCTTCGGTTGCAGCTGTGTTAACAGGTTTCGTTAGAGGAACTCCAGAAGAAGCAGAGGGAAGACATGCTCAAGAAAATGGCCGCACGCGTAGCTTTTCGACGGTATAAGTTGCTAAAGAATGTGACTGACATGAAAAAAAGGCTGACTACATAATCAGACAAAAGCCACAAGATTGCGTCACATAGTTGTAATTTATTTTCAAGCACGAAAAACACAGCCACAAAAAAGGATTGAAGACATTGTAATTGGGTTTTTGCGTCTAAAAATCTATTGGGAACGTACACCAACTAGCAACTAACTGACAGACTCGCATGTTATGCTATATATCAAGCATTGTTTATTAAGGGCAGTTCAAAGAATCATAATTATTTTGTATTTGCCTTACACCGCTAAATATTGCGCAGTATTAAGTTTCTGCGGCAGCACAACAAATATCGATAATATACTGTTGGCAAAGTTCAGAACGGCCGCCACGACGACTACGCGTTTTCGTCTGCTAGCGGAAGCTTGTTGCGCCGCCAGTGCCACCAAACCGAAAGCTATCCCGGCACCGTGTGACGAGAAGTCTTACGCGGGGAGTTTTGCAACTTACGTAGTCTAGAAACGTTGCTTGAAAGGGCATGGCCGTCTGCCCGAGACAAAACGTCCCGCCCACGCGACCCTGGGGGGGAAGCAGTGCCGGGACAGACGTAGGATGATGATGGGTTGATCAGTTAAGTGTGACTCTGGGACAAAGCGCTACGGCGCCGCGTCTCCTTTTTATCTGACAACGGCACCTCGATTAGTGGTTCTCTAGTCACGTACGGTACGGTCGCGTACGGTCAGATTAGTCACAGGACTTTGCCCTACGTAACCTCTCTGTTCTGGATGCAACTTAACGTAACTTGAGATGGACGCCCACACGAAACAGGCCGTGATGAGCTCTTTTCGACTATCGAGAGTGTCATATCAGCAGCGTGGCTTTTGTCTATACATTTCTTCTCGTTTGTGTGTATGTGTGTGATGTCTGATCGCATAAATTAATTTCTAGCGGTTTTTTGTGTGAATCATAGAGTTTATTTGCGCAGGTTATGAGCGAAAAATTGCAGCAATAACGTAAATATATGTTAATTACCACCCATTAATACATCTCTGGTTTTCACTGGGAGAAATAACTCCGTGTAACTTATTCGGTCAGGTGAAACTGCGTGGATTACAAAGAGGTATCTAGGGTTTGCAGCACACACTTGGTAAGAAACGTACTGTGACATCACCCCTCGCCCATCATATGTGCTTCTATGCAGTCTACGCGAGAATAGATAGAGAGAAAGCACCTGACTTACTCATGCTGTCAAAACTACAAGGACAGTATTGCCATGAGATGAGCTTCTCACAAAATACTGGCTTACTACTTGTGGTGTACACGTATCCCGAAGAAGCAAGGCCACCAGCGTGGGTCCGGTCTTAGCGAGCCGCAGGGCACGCGTTAACCGTCGCCGTGACGAGAACACGATACTGCTCAAAGTCGCAACACTTTATTAGGGAGTTTTAGTGCTGAGTACCCAAGCGGCTTGCGTACGCAGGACGTTGGGTCGGCGGTATTGCGCATGCGCGAAACCCCAAACAGATGCCTCGCAGGATCGCTGGGGCGATGGGGCCATGCGTCCGCGCGGTCCACCTTCGCAAGAACTCACGGTATCCGCACTGCGGATACTCTAGCCATCGAGTTAAAATGAGCCAAAGTGCGAGCACTTATAGCGATTACACGGTTTCAGCCAGATTTCCAAAGCTAGAATAGCCTGGAACATAGAAACTAAAAAGCATATGCCAGTCCCCCGACCAGCTGAATAGGTGGCGCCATCTAGCGTGGCCATAGTGAATCAGACAACAACTTTGTTATTGCAGAAACATTGTGCATTGTACATCTGGTGCAAAAACTGCGCAGCGACAATACTACAAATGAGTAACCTCTTTATTTATTCATTTTCACCTCAAAAACTTTACGCGTAAGCTAACATGTTCATGACTGCAGTTGCATGAAGTGTCACAAGATGTCGACACTGTCGTTACAATAACCTTGTATTTCATTTCTTTGCGTATACCAGATTACTGTACACAATAAATAAGTGTCCTGATCTCTATGTATGTTGAATTGAACAGTTTAAATCATAAAAAGACTTAAATAATACTTACGAGACAAGACGCACGAAGTTTACACGCGCTCGCAGAGACAAGTCTCTGCGAGCGCGTGTGAACTTCGTGCGGCTTGCGTTTGCGTGCGTGCCACCGTGGCGCCAACTAAAAGGCATTCCGGTTGGGTATGGGTTGGGGACGCAACGCCGCGCGCTCCCAAGCCCGCAAAGCCCCAAGAAAATGCGTACCCAGCACTAAATCTCCCTATTGTGGCAACACCAAACGCAGTACATCCCGTTGCAAAAAGGCGCTGCGGGAAAGCAAATAGGCTTATCCACGCCACGGGCGCAATGTACTACACAGGGTGCCACGAGCACGTCTTCGCGGTAAAGGTAATCCACGGAGACACCGGGACAAAGGCACGGTTGCTCGAGCGAGGGCAAAGGCGCTCGCGTTGGCTTCGGAGGGAGACGGGTCGGCGTAGCTAGGCCACGCACTAGGACACCGTACCACCCTCGGCCATGCGTACGCAGCGGGGCAACAAAAGGTGAGCGTTCGCCTCAGGCGCGAGGCGCCGTCAGCGAAGTCCGACGAGCCCCCGTGCGACGGGAGTCGACGGACGGAAAAGATAGCGTGGCTCACCGTTTGCTGTCCCGGAGAGTACTGTCCGCCCGCTCCCGACGCAGCGCGCGAAAACCTCTCGCGAGTCCCCACGCGCGGCGCCACAGTCAACATCCGCTTCCGGGTAAGGGAGTCAAACGTCACTCTGCTCTCCCACCACGGCTGACAGCAAAGGACGGCAGACATGTAGGGACATGTCAATGGCAGAAAAGGCCGCAAAGCCCGCGCAAAGGCAGCGGGCTAGCCTCAATTCCCACATACTAGAATACAGAGAATACTGGCTTACTAAAAATATTGACGTCAGGTGACTTAAATTTTGGGACAAGGAGTTTGAAAGTGTAGAAGTATTTGAAGAAGGAAAAGTGTCGTGTGTTTTTGATGCTCCAATGTAATGCCGAAAGTAGTGAGGTCGGTGACGTATCTAGGGAAGACATGGATAAGGCAGCGTCTGCAGCAGGCGGGGCAGGAGAGGCACACACACACCACGGCCATGTGTGTGGGCAGTCTTGCACCCCAGGGTGGATCCGACCACAGCAGATGCAGCCTTCAGGCCAGGTGCAGCATTTCTTGACATGGACAAATTGGCCACGCTGCCCGCACTGGAGTGGTCGGGGCCTGGCCGGTCGTACAGGGAAGCGCATGTGAAACAGCGTCACCTGCTCTGTGGGAACGGAACTCTGAACAGCAGGGTGACTGTGTGCCCCAACCTGGTGTCCGACAGCACAATCATCGTGGACAGGAGGCCAGGCAGCAGGGACCCCACCTCCGGGCCTCTGTCATTACCATGCAGGTAGCCGGTGCTTGTCCGAAGGTCTGCCCCCTCCTTGGCAGTGACCGGTATGCTTTGCAGCTCCGAGATGGCCAGGAGCTCTTCCAGGCCTTTCCTGGTGGTCGCGTCCACCGCCACGATGTTCTGGCGATGGTTCACCCTGATTTCAGCGACTCCGCGGTGCGACGACAGTGCCTGAACAAAGCTCAGGCGGGGGATGCCGCGTGAGGAGCCCCCGAGAGCTGAGGGCCGGCAGAGCGCCGTCTACACGACCGCAGGGCTGACTGGCAGCCAGCAGCAGCCAGTCTTTTGGCATGCCGGAGTGCAGCCTCCAATCATACCTGCTGGAAAGACCCCTCGGCATCTGGCTCGTCCTCCGGGACACTGGGGACGGCAGAGCGATGGACTGGTGGCCTCCCTGAGGTTGCTGAGCCTGCTGGAGAAACCCGATGTCCCTGAGAGTGTGGATGACAGGAGTATCCGCGGGTACAGCAGGCGTCCTCCTGACTGTGTTTGCTTTGTTTGTGTGATCGTGGTTTTTTCGCAAAAATGACTATATTGAAGCATGCCACAACGAGGTGACTTCAGACCACTTAGGTTACACAAGAACGTTGGCCAGAGTACGGCAGCGCTACTTCTGGCCAAGACTGACCATAGCCGTAAAACACCATGTTCGTACTTGCCTCGACTGCCAGCGACGGAAGTCACCGCCGACTAAACCAGCTGGCCTCCTGCAGCCTGTGCAGGTCCCAAGAACACCATTCGACCAGATTGGCATGGATATTTTGGGCCCACTTCCTACTTCTACTGCTGGGAACCACTGGGTTATTGTCGCGACTGATTACCTTACCCGTTATGCTGAAACAAAGGCTATCCAGAGAGGTACAGCAGCGGAGGTGGCACAATTTTTCATCGAGAACGTTGTCCTGCGGCATGGTACACCAAGCGTCGTAATCACAGACAGAGGAACCGCATTTACGGCAGCTCTTTTGGAACAAGTCCTCATGCTGAGTGGAACAACCCATCGTAAGACCACCGCCTACTACCCGCAAACGAACGGGCTTACAGAGCGTCTGAACAAAACAATTGAAGACATGCTTTCTATGTACGTAGACGTCGAGCACAAAAATTGGGACGAAATCTTGCCATATATCACGTTTGCTTACAACACTGCCAAGCAAGAAACAACCCAGATGACCCCGTTCAGCCTAATTCACGGAAGGGAAGTACGAACCATGTTAGATGCGATGCTAGCGCACGAATGCGACGACATCGAACCGGACGCCAAGATGTTTACAGAACGAGCGGAAGAAGCAAGACAACTAGCACGCCTGCGAATCCAGCAACAACAAGAGTACGACGCGAGCCGCTACAATTCTCGCCGCAGAACAGTCGTTTACCAGACCGGCGACAGAGTATGGGTTTGGACGCCCATACGGAAACGAGGACTCTCTGAAAAGCTCCTAAGGAGATACTTTGGGCCATATCTAGTACTGCGACGACTGAGTGATTTTACCTACGAGGTCGTCCCCGACAGTTCACATATAGTACGAGGCTTCGCCAGCACCGTCCAGAACTAGTTCACGTTGTGCGCATGAAGCCGTATGAAAGGTAGTGACTGCGCAAGAAACTTCTTAAAGAACAGAAAAAAACACTACTGGTTTAGCATCGGGGCGATGCTCATTAAGAGGGGGGGGGGGGGGGCAAATGACGCGTGTGTAC
Organism: Rhipicephalus microplus; assembly: GCF_043290135.1. NCBI lineage: Eukaryota > Metazoa > Arthropoda > Arachnida > Ixodida > Ixodidae > Rhipicephalus > Rhipicephalus microplus. Next base: position 207,242,746 of record NC_134700.1, read on the forward strand.
TGGTGGACCAAAACGACGATAAGGGGATTTGGCGGACACCAGGTAGTGGGGCTCTGGCTGATTGAAGATAAAGAAGGCGATCTTGCTGTTTGGCTGCTGAGAGTCCCTGTGTCAACGATTATCTGCCTTTGGTTCACGCTGTACCGTGACAATATGCTGAAAGATCGTCGACAGAACTCTCTTTTGACTTACGATAAAGACTTCTGATTTGGTCATTTCATACGAAACATATCAGCCATTTCGGCGACTATTTCAAATGCAATCAGGCGTTTACTAGCCGGAAACCAGCGAGCATACACAAGGGCGACAGTAACGGCCAAGCACGGACTCTCAGCGCGAGCGGCGTCCTTTTTTGGGTAGACCCACTAGAAGGCACTTGAGAGTTCGACCGATTTCAGTGTTCGGAGGCTTCTCTACAATTACCCCGGGGTCGAAGAGGGAGACGCCTGGTGAACTAACAGCTTGTCACTATGAGCGGGTCATAGTAAGCCTTCAGGCGCTCCACGTTGACTATGTCGCACCCGCGACAGCGCATGTCCGAAGATTGTTCAATTGGTTCGATAAGATAGTTGACCGGAGATGTGCGCTCGATGACACGGTATAGAAGCCTTCGTATTTCGGGAGCAGTTTGGAAGAAAGGCCAGCTACAGAGGTCGGGAATGAGAGCCATACAAGAGAACCAGGAAGGAACGTGGGCTCAGAAGTGGCGGAGCCATCACGGATACTTTTCTGCCGCTCTTGCTCATGCGTCGTAAAAGTCTTGGCAAGCTCGCGATACTCTTCAGCAAAGCTGGCTGTCTCAGAAATAGGTGCACACTCAGATGGATCCGGCGTGTACGGCGGTATCGTGTCGATGGTGTGTGACGGGTGCCTTCCGTACAGCAAGAAGAAAGGTGAAAAACCGGTTGTGCTCTGAGGGGCGGTGTTGTAGGCGTAGGTGACGAAGGGCAGTATAGTATCCCAATTCGTGTGGTTGGCGGCGACGTACATCGAAAGCATGTCGCCGAGGGTGTGGTTAAAGCGTTCGGGGAGACCATTCGTCGGCGGGTGGTAAGCAGTAGTTTTGCGGTGGAGAGAACGGCACTCCGTGAGAATGGCTTCGACGACTTCTGACAAGAATACATGGCCTCGATCACTGAGAAGCTCCTGGGGTGAACCATGGCGCAGTATGAATCGATGCAGTAGGACATCACGCGCTGTAGCCGAAGGGAGAGCGGCGGTTTCGGCGTATCGCGTTAAATGACCTACAGCGACGATGGCCCAGTGGTTACCAGCCGACGTCAGAGGAAGTGGTCCATACAAATCGATACCTATGCGCCCAAACGGACGCTCAGGGCAAGGTAACGGTTGCAGACCAACTGGCGACATGTGTGCTGACAATTTGCGGCGTTGGCAAGCGAGGCAGGAGCGAACGAACTGTTGCACGTAGTGGTACACCCCGCGCCAGATGTAGCGTTGTCGAATGCGATGGTAGGTTTTGAATACCCCAGAGTGCGCGCATTGCGGATCAGAATGGAAAGATTCTGATATCTCCGACCGCAGAATGCGATGTATCATGAGTAACCACTGCCGGTCATCGGCGTCGTAATTGCTTCGGTGTTGGTGGCCGTCACGAATGGCGATATGGTGAGCTGGACGACGCAAGGCACGCGTGGATGCCGTTGCGGACGGATCAGAGAGCAATTCGATCAGTGGGGCGGGCCAATTCTCCTTTCGCTGTTCGGTAGCGATGATGTACACATCAATTACAGAAACAGCAACCGAGGATACAGAGCAGAGCACGTCATGTTCAGGTAGAAAGGAGCACGAGAGGGCGTTGGCGTCAGCATGCTGGCGTCCGTTGCGGTACAGCACGCGGAGGTCGTAGTCTTGTAAGCGAAGAGCCCAACGGGTGAGACGGCCTGAGGGATCCTTCAATAATGAAAGCCAGCATAGTGCATGATGATTGGTGACGACATCGAATGGGGGACCATACAAATAAGGTCGAAACATTTAAGGGCCCGGACGATCACCAGGCACTCTTTTTCCGTGACGGTGTACTTTGTCTCGGCTCTCGTGAGCGTGTGGCTTGCATATGCTACGACATATTCAGAAAATACGGGTTTGCGCTGCGCCAGGACAGTGCCGCAGCCCACAGCGCTTGTGTCCGTGTGCACCTCTGTTGGGCCGTAGGGTCGCAGTGGCGTAGAATGGGAGGAGACGTCAACAAAAGGCGGAGCTTCGCGAAGGCGTCGTCGCACTCGGACGACCACGATTTGAGAGGTCCGTTACTTCTAAGGAGCTTCGTCAGCGGCGATATGATCGTGGCAAAGTTTCGTATGAAGCGTCGGAAGTATGAGCACAGGCCCACTAATTTGCGCACTTCTTTGACTGACGCAGGTTTGGGGAATTCCGCCCCGGAGAAGCTTGGCTGGGTCAGGAAGAATGCCATCCTTGGACACGACGTACCCTAGGATGGTGAGTTTCTGTGCTACAAAGCGGCACTTCATCAGATTTATTTTCGAGCCGGCATTGCTCACCCGTGCGAAAACTTCTTTCAGACGTTGGAGATGCGTGGAGAAATCTGGAGCGAAGACAACAACGTCATTGAGGTAACACAAGCACGTGAAATGCGCAGAACGGTGGCCAACATGTGCTCAATGGTCGCAGGTGCATACATAGACCAAATGGCATGACGTTGAATTCGCACAAGCCATCGGGTGAGATGAACGCAGTCTTCGGTCGAGCGTCATCAGCCATGGCAACTTGCTAGTAACCCGAGCACAGATGGAGAGAAGAAAAAAAAAAGGCAGCATATCTACGGAGTGAATGATGGGGAGTGGGGCGAAGCATTCGTCCGTCCATTCGTTCTTGCTTCCGTCCGTTCCTGCGTACGTCTCTGTAACCGTCCATGCGTCCTTCCACCTGTCCGTGCGTGCGTCTGTTCGTGCGTCCGTCCCTGCGTTCGTCCATGCATCCACGCCTGCGTCCGTTCATGCGTCCATCCATGCATCTGTCTGTGTGTCCGTTCGTCCATCTATTCAGCACTCCAAGTACCACCATCTCACATCTTTTCATCATATATTCTCAATATAGAAGCACCGCCATCCAGTGGACATTTCAAGGACTAAACGGGAGGTGGCACATGCACACTTTCTTACGGCTTTAGCTTCGGGTTTACTTCCCACCTTTAACCACCTCGAGTTCATGGTATATACTAGTTCACTGTATTCATGCCTATGCGGCCCAACTCTCGCAAAACCTTTCTAAAACCAAGGAGGTTACACCCAGCGAGTCTGACGTAGCAACCCTTTCTTCTCAGATCGTGCTCAATGTACAAGTCAATAGCTGCTAATGGGGATCGCAGCGTGCGCGTTACCTAAAGGCCGAATGCTCCTGTCTCTCATTCCCCCATAACAGCCATTAACATGTGCATTGAGCACTATCTTTTATTGTTCAGCAACGCACAGAAGAAATCTCTCACCGGAACCACCTTGGAGGTCAAAATCGTAAAGACCGCTATTTCGGGTATTTTCCACTGGTCGTTACGTACTACGAGGGACGCACAAGCCACGCCATAAGGAGCTTCGCCCTTAAAATTCGGCTCCGTGAAGGCTGTCGATTGCGTCATCGATGCGTGGCAGTGGATAAACATTCTTGCGAGTGATCTTATTGAGCCGTCTGTAGTCCACACAGAAGCGCACAGAACCGTCTTTCTTCGCAACATATTAACAGGAGACGCCCATGGACTGTCCGAGGGCCGAATAACGTCGCGTCGGAGCATATCGTCAACCTGCTCGTTGATTTCCCGACGTTCAGCAGGCGACACGCGGTAAGAACATTGTCGTAATGGTGAATGGGCACCAGTGTCGATACGATGTGTATCAGTGGGCGCGCGACCGAGAGAACCTCGCCCGACATGGAAAGAAGAAGGATATTCTTGTAACAGGTCCAGAAGCTGGGAATGCTGTACTGACGTTGTCATCAACGTAGGGGCCAAATACATCAGGAGATGATGGATCAGAAGTGGAAACAGCACCGATGGTACGTGAATGGGGACAACGTGAGTCATCGGGTACGTCCAGGACTTTTGCGTCATTGTCACGGGTCCCGTTAATTCGGAAGGTGATCGCCGGGCTAATTCCAAGGGCCGAAGTATCGGCCCCCCGAACCGCACCACGAAAGCGTGGACAATTTAGGAGTGGTCCTTTTTGGAGCGCCAGCGGATGCCGGCTGTGGCCCAAAGACCAAGTCAGAGCCGAGAGTTGATAAACAAAACAAAATTATATTCTCAATAATGGCAGATCAAAAACAATACACAAATATGCACACTCCACAATAGTTGAATACAATATGTCACCAATCAAACAACGTACTACACAGTACAATCAGCCACACTCGAAACAACGGACACAGACAACAATACGAACTACAATGCAGTCGCATGCATCGAACAACCACGACACTTAAAGACTAAAGAGTTAGAAAACTTATTCAGTCCAAAGTTCTTGGAACAAAAGTCTGGATGATATTCTCCTGAGAATCATTCACTCAAAGTCCAACGTTGTTGTCGTTCCGCTGCCCCGAATTTTCTCTTCCAGGAAACCTCGCGTCTTCAATAGGCCACTCTCCAAGCTTCAACCTTCTTCGCCGGAAACACGTCGGCTTCCCACACGCAGCTGTTGCCACGCGTCTTCACTCGCTAGCGCTAGACACACACTCTTGCCTGTAGCTCGAGTCTTCACCCCTCAGGTGGAAATCCTCTTCTTCTCCTCCTTTGTCACGGAAGACAAAAGGATTCGCCCGCAAGGCGGAACACCCCTACGCACTCTGGCGCATACTTTCTTCTTCTCCTGCTTTGTCACTACAGACAAAACCTTCACCGACTACACGGTGGAATACCCTACGCGCTCTAGCGCTAACTTCCGTCTTCTCCTGATCTCCCATCTCGGCTGCTCCATTATATACCTTCCGCGCGAGATTCCAGAAAGTTCTCATCATTTCGTCGGCGCAATACGAAGCGAAGGCTGGGGAAAGGGCGAGGCGGTACGAGAGCCGTCCGCGACAGATGACGCATACCTGCATCACCACCTGCATCACCATCGAGAAATTTCCAGGGCTTGCTCGGCCACCGATGTGTGGTGAGGAGGTTAATCGGCGAACCTACGCTACCGAGAGGGGAGAGGGACGCGCACCCGGGGAGTCTTTGGATGCTTGTTTTCTTTTTTTTTTATCATTGCCCTCTCGGTGCTTGGTCGCAAGAATTTGGCGGCGCGCCCTTTTTTTGAGCGCTCGTTTTGTGACAGTCATCAACTGGTTTTACTCTGCCGAGACATTCCCCTCCAACCAAGGTAACAGTGTACGGGGATGAGTTTGTCACGAAAATAGTGGCGTTGGCCTGGGTGATTTGCACGGTCGCAAAAGGTACTAGCAACCCTTTCCTTCTGCAAGCACGGTCGGATGGCGAAAGGAGTGCAATTGTGTCGGAGAGACAGCGCAGTAGACCGATACACCCGTCGTCGAGCTTGGAGGCACTATGGTATCGTCTTTCACGAGAATCTTGCTCATTTTCGAGGGACTGCCTTCTGGCGTCAAACACGAGAAAAATGAGAGTTCACTTTCGGTGGCGGCACAATGGATGACCGTGTCGTTGCGGGAGAGAAAATCCCATCTCAGGATGACGTCATGAGAGCATGCTGGATTGATGATAAATTAGGCGACATACAGAGCGTCCTGAACGACAACGCGAGCTGTGCACCCTGCTGTAGGATGGATACGTTGTGAACAAGCAGTACGAAGGCACAACCCAGAAATCGGCGTCGTCACTTGTCGAAGCAAGCGGCAAAGGTTTTCGTCCATAACTGATACTGCAGCTCCAGTGTCAATAAGAGCAGATGCATGAACACCGTCAACAAGCACGTCAATGACATTAGATGGGCGGCTCTGAGGGCTTTCACAATGCGATAGCGTCGCAGTCCTTGCCTCGGGGACTTCGACGACTAGTTTTTCCGCTCGTGAGCAGCTGAACTTGGCCGCATGGGGGACAGGGAACGACGTCGTCGAGACGGTGACCTTCGAGGAGATGGACGTCGGCGAGACGGCGGTGGCATAGACGGCGGTTCTTCAAGATAGGGACGGATGAGCTGACCATAAACAGGCGAAGAAATCGGAGCCGGCTGTACGCGATGGCAATAACGGGCTACGTGACCGGCGTAACCGCAGGCAAAGCAGATGGACCGGTTATTGGGTGTGCGACATCTGTACACCGGGGTAGGTCTCACCCATGTCGCAAGAGCCGATGGACGGAACGGTGGCTGCATGGTGGGCTCAAGCTGAGGCGGAAGGGTTACGTCAACATGCGTAGTGAGCATACCCACTGCAGAGGACGGAGGTCGAGCGGCAGCTTCGGCGTACGTCCGAGGGGCGGGTGCTGGAACGACTTGAGGCGACCTGGCAACCACTTGTGCGTACCTCAGGAGCGCAGGAGCTGGAGGCTGTTGGGGTGGTACGCAGGCATTACCACCGCTATTTCCTGCTCGATCGCTCGACGGATAGGAGGGAGAAGGGTAGCATCCGGTTGGTGAACAGGTGGTTGGAGGGCAAAGGGCAAGAGATAGAATTGACGCGCGATTTCCTCACGGATGAGGGACTTTAGGTCTGCCATCAACGCCGCTTGGTGACAACTGGCCTCCAAGCCAGCAAGCATTGCAGCTCGTGGTGGGGAGCGACGGGTCATTGAACGCTGCCGGCGGAGCTCCTCGTAGCTCTGGCATAGTGTGATGACCTCCGCCACAGTGCCGGGGTTTTTGGCGAGCAGTATCGTGAAGGCATCATCCTCTATACCTTTCATGATGTTTCAAATATTGTCAGACTCGGACATGATGTGATTACATTTGTTGCGTAAGTCCAGGACATCTTCGATATAGCTGGTGAATGACTCACCAACCTCCTAACGCGTTCACGTAAGCGCTGCTCAGCTTGCAGCTTGTGAACAGCAGGGCGGCTGAAAACGTTGATGATAGCGGTCTTAAAATCGAACCAGGTTGCAAAATCGGACGCGTCGTTGTTGTACCACCAACTGGCAACACCCGCAAGGTAGAACACCAAGTTGGTCAGCTTGCCATCCTTGTCCCATTTGTCGGGGACGCTCACGCGCTCGTAAATGGTGAGCCAGTCCTCCACGTCAGTGCCATCAGCGCCAGTAAAGATGGGCGGATCGCGGATTCTCGGGACACCGGGACAATGGGGTGGCATGGAAGGAGGCGTTTGCTGAGAGGCGTCGTGGGACATGGTTGATGGCAGGGTACTTGATCATAGCTCTAAGGGCATCGAAGGGAATCGCAGCACCTCCACCAATTTGTTAAGGCTTATTATCCGGCAACCAGCGAGCGTACACATTGGTGACAGTCCCAGCCAAGCACGGACTCTCAGCGCGAGCGGCGTCCTTTTTTGGTTAGACCCACTAGAAGGCACTTGATAGTTCGACCATTTTCAGTGTTCGGAGGTTTCTCTACACTATGACTTTTTGGATAAAAAAAAATTGGCCTGAATCTACATGGTACAGTGTAAATGTCGTCGAAAGACGAACGCCTTGCCTCCGGAGCGAGTGAACAAAACGTTTATTTGATGTTCTGTGTAAGAAAATCAGTGAATGGTATTTTGAAGGAACTGCGTTAGTAACGGAGGCAAACAAGCGCATCTAGGCACGTTAGACGCCAGCGCCATCTGCCAGTTATCTTCGAAAACGAAGGCGTGCGCGACCGCGGAAAAAGATGCGCGTCAGTCACGGAGGTGATAAGGTGTAGAATGCAAAGCGACGGGCAGGTTCCACCTTCGTGCCGTCTTAGCAAAGCGTTGGAAACACCTTCTTGAGCATCGCGTTGCACTGTCAGCGCAGTGCGTTAAACGCTACAGTCCTTAGAATTACTTGTGTGTGCCTCTTCTAGTATAAAGGCAGACTTACAAAACATAGACATGTTGTTATGGCGCCTCAGCTATGCGCAACATTTGCTCTTTTAATTGACAATCGCACAACTATGAACGCTAAACCTTGAGCAATATTGGTTGGCGGTGCGGATGGGGTAGGCCGTTTGGTGCCGATTGAAGTATCGTTAGGGTGGACAAACAGACATACAGACATACAGACCAAAATTTTTACGTCGAAGCTCCACAAGAAAGACGATCGTCTTCAAGATAGGTTGGTCATGTGGGAGCCTGCTGAGTCTCCCAGAATGTCGTCTGATATGCTTGTCGTCAAACTTCTTTTCAAAGTATCGTTCGACAATATGAAATTAGCGAAAACGCTTGTTTGAAAATGCCCCGCCGCCGAGGTCTAGTGGCTAAGGTACTCGGCTGCTGACCAGCAGGTCGCGGGTTTGATTCCCAGCTGCGGCGGCTGCATTTCCTATGGAGGCGGAAATGTTGCAGGCCCGTGTACTCAGATTTGGGTGCACGTTAATGAACCCCAGGTGGTCAAAATTTCCAGAGCCCTCCACTACGGCGTCTCTCATAATCAAATGGTAATTTTGGGACGTTAAACCCTACAAATCCATCAATCGCTTGTTTGAAATCTCCCACTCACGCCTCCGAAAATTTTGAGAAAGTGTTCAATTCATATTTTCTCTTGTAATATTGGGCAATGAATGTATATCACTTCGATGGGTGTTTTTGCGTTAAAATACTTTCAGGCCATTGAAATTTCTAAATGTTAACAGAAAATGTAACGAATTTGAGATAGCTTACAAAGAAAAGGAGAAAGAAAGCAAACAAGAGACAGAAAAAAAGAAAAACAATAGAAGAGAGCATGAACGATAGAAAAAAAGAGAAAAATACAAGGAGAGAAAACAACGGACAAGATAGCAAAGTAAAGATAGACCGAGAAAGAAACAGAGGGACGAGAAGAAACAAATGAACATGTACCGCGGCAAAAATTGCATGCACATAAAACAGAAGAGCAAAAAAAGAACGAACGGACTGACTCGGGCCGATAGAAACAAACGTTACAAAAGAAAGCAGGAAAGATTCAATATTACGGGTACATCTCACACAGAGGCTTATATAATGAAAGACCTCTGGACAATACAACGCAACACAATCTTCAACATGAAGTAGCATCGTTACAAATAGAAATGCACCCATAATCAAAAATTTCCTTATTTTTCTTTTTTTTTTACTGGCGAAGCTCCTTACGTCATGGGTCGTATGTCCCGTGTCGCCGTAGTCGTCGTAGTAGCCAGTTGCATCGCATTGCATGTCAAAGAAAACGATGTCACAGCATATGCATGAAGTGAATGATGATGAGTGGGGCGAAGCGTTCATCAGTCCGTCCATGCTTACGTGCATGCTTTCGTGCATTCTTCCGTACGTCCGTCCGCCCTCTCGTCATATTCACCTCGTGGATATGCTGTGTTTTTTTTTAGGGGCGAAGCTCCTTAGGGCGTGGGCTGTGCGTCCCCTGTAGCCTGTATGTAGCCACCTCTCGTTTAGTTCTTGCAGTGTCCACTAGATGGCGGTACCGTCTCCTGTATGTCGCCTCTTCTCGTTTAGTTCTTGCAGTGTTCACTAGATGGCGGCCCCGTCTCCTGCATATAGCCACCTCTCGTTTAGTTCTTTCAGTGCTCACTAGATGGCGGGACTTGTAGCTGATGATGAAAAGATGCAAGATGTTATAAACTAGACGGCGGTACTTGTAGTTGATGATGAAAGATGCGAGATGTTATAAAATAGGAATGATGTCTCATATGGCACGTGTCATTGGTGGAAGGCAATCGTTCGATTTAGTGCGGTGACGTACGCTAGGGGGAGCATTGTAATAAAATCGAGTAGGCAAAATGTACGGAAGATTCATGGTTTACAGGTTTTCCTCCAGAGCTTCGCCCACATTCATCATTCACTTCGTGGATATGGCGGCACTTTTTTTAGGAGAGGGAGGAGATCGATGAAGGCTGTTACAGAGAAAGAAAAGCGATGCTTCCGATACTTTCTTTTATGCCAGCATATGGAAGTTGTTGAATTTAGTGAGAGAAATTTGACATATACCGCGCCTTTTGGGAATCGTTTTCATCCGAAGCAGTCGACGAGCAATTATCTATGCTGCCCCCCCCTTTTTTTTCTTCAAGAATCACGAGGTGGATCGACGTGTTTGTTTAATTGTATTGGGTGTAGGCATACGCATCGTGGGTTTACCAGAAACGTCGATTACACTAGCTGTGAAAATCAGACACCTGTCAAAAGTCCACTCAATCGGCGCTCCACCGCGTTCCCGAACACATCGCCGACTTACGCTGTGCTGAAGCGCGTAGTCAGCGAGTGCCAAACCGGGCCCGTGGTTCCAACCCCCCCCCCCCCGAAATTGTTTTCACGCCTGTGCTTGCGCCGCATATCTGCGCCAGACCAAACCCCTCCATGCATTTTTCCGCCAGCTGTAGACGCAATGGAGGGGCCTTACGCCAGACCATCTCGGATCAAAGCAACCTTTCGGCACAAATAAATCAAATGACCATTCAAGTATTAGGTAATGCCGAAAACCCGTGTTGTGGCGCGTAATGAAAGCGAAAGTACATGTTTTCTACAGTGGGTTTTGTAAGCAGCTTACGGAGAGCTTTGCAGAAGAATGCGATCGAGAAAACGCTTGCCGGTGTGGCGTACACCTCCGAGCAAACCTGTACTCCCGTAGCCTATGTATTGGCTATCCGCACATAATGCGAGCAATGCGAAAAAGACACTACTTCCGGCCGCCTGGCGCACACGCGTGAACCTCAGCGTAATGCTAAAGTTGAGTCGTTTTTTGTGCCAACCATTTGTTATGTGTTTTGATTGTGCCGTATTTGTGTGCAGCCATCGCACACAAATAGAGCGATGGGCGATGCAGCGATAAGCGTAGTGATTAGAGCATCCGCCTCGCATGCCAAAGGTCCATCATTCAAATCCCGGTGCCACGCAGTTCCCAACCAGATAAAAAAAGACATCCGCGTGGTGATGGAACTGCATTACGAGGCCTGGGGTGCGGCCTCACCGGCAACCACCGCCGGGAACGCACTCCCTCACCAGAGAAGGATTGGCCACCCTGGTGCAGTATCTCGCCACTACCTCCCACATGCATACGTCAAATAACTCACGGCCCTGTTAGGTTTGGCCCGGAGATTCGTCTCTCAATCCCTTCGGCGCCCAGTCTGCCAGACGCTGTCGAAGATTTGAGTAATTACCCAGACAATGCGGCAAGTAAAGGCGAGTTCCCATCTTTCAAATGCGGACCCTTTTGTCGTCCCTTCAAGCAGCAGCGTGCCTGATGACCTCGGTGATTCATTGGGGGAGCTGTTGTGACCGGAGCCAGAGCTGACAGGAGAGCGGCACTCCTTTTTAATCCCCAATCACGTAGACGACTGGCCGGCTGCCTATGCTCGTCAGGCATTGTCCGTGCTAGCCGGAGGATGAGACGTTGTGTCGCCGCGACGCCACAAAGAGGACAACAGGGACGGCGTCTTCCTGAAAGAGACCGCGGCGGCCACCGCAGATCGGCCGGCTAATTGGGCGAGCTGTGCAGCGGACCCTTTGAAGTATGCTGCCAGGATCGTGGGAACTCTCGACTAGCGGCACACACACGACGAGGAAGAGCCCTGCTGGCGCCACCTTGCAGTGCAGTGTTCACGTGGACCGTGCATGCTCGTCCCCTCACCTGTGTGTGTGTGATTGGTGTTCCACTCGGAGAGGAGGAGCCCAACAGGGCTTAAAACGACGCCACAGAGTGCTGGACGTCACTCTGAACTATATAACGTTCAACCACCACGCTCGTGGTTTGTGAAACCACTAAACTTTCTTTTCTGTAAATATGTGTATATAGTGACATAGACCTCTGTTTTGTTTTCCGTATCCTCCAGCGACCATCCTTCCGACCCTTAACAACTGATGGCAGCGGTGGCATGCCATCAGCAACTTCCTCCTTCCATCTTTTACAGCCCTCAGTCCCCAGCAGCTGCGAAAAAAACTGACCACGGCAGCGGTCAGATCTGCAACGCAGCAGAGGGTGCTAAGAATCTCTGGATCCGGACAGGCCCCTATTGGAACCTGAACTTGGCAACGTTTACAGCTAGAACCTCATCTAGTGAGGGAAGCCTAGCTGTACTACTCGAGGAGCTAAAGGGTGTTAAATGGGATATAATAGGACTCAGTGAGGTTAGGAGGACAGATGAGGCCTATACGGTGCTACAGAATGGTCACGTCCTTTGCTATGTGGTATGTGGTATTTGCCATGTGGTATGTGGTATTTCGGTCAAACGGGGCGCTGCCTTAATGAAAGGCTAAAAGAGCACCATTATAATGTTCACAAAGCAATCCAGGGCCACATTGGCATTCACTGTCGCGATTGTGGATGTTCCCCCTTGTTTGATCAATGTGAAGTGGTTAAAAAGCACCCGTCACAATTAACTCGGGAAATTATAGAAGCGCATTGTATAGCAAGAGCTGGCAGCACGTGTATTAGCGCCCCGTCTTTGGTTTTATATGAACATGAAGTGGCCTTTCTTAATCAGCATAACCGCCTATGAATCTGTGATATGTGACGGTGCGATTTTGTGTGTAATCTTGACGTTGCGTTCGGTGGTTTTGTATGCTTGCGCCAGTCTACATATTTGATGCAGTTTGACAATAAAGCTCAGTTGGAAGTTAGTGCTCTGTCCTCTTGTGTCGGTCTGCTCAGCCGTTTCTTCTTCCCCGTAATGCGCTATACCAAATCAAGTTCAAGTTGCTATAGGGGCTTGGCTGACAGAAGAGAACTGGGAGTGGGGTTCCTAATTCAAAGAAACATAGCTGGCAACATAGAGAAATACTATAGCATTATTGAAAGGGTGGTAGGAATCGTAATTTAACTGAATAAAAGATACAAGATGAAAGCGGTACTCGGCTTACGCTCCTACATCCAGCCATGATGACGCTTCAGTTGAAAGCTTCTATGAAGCCGTGGAATCGGCAATGAGTAAGGTATACTATACTATGCTAATGGTACTATACTATGCACAGTATACTATACTGATGGGAGTCTTTAATGCAAAGGTAGGGAAGAAGAAGGCTGGAGACCAGGCAGTAGGAGATTATGGCATCGGTACTAGAAACGCCAGAGGAGAGCGACTAGTAGAATTTGCAGAACGCAATAATTTACGGATTTTGAATACCTTCTACCAAAAACGAGGAAACCGCAAGTGGACGTGGGAGAGCCTTAATGGCGAAAATAAGAACAAAATATACTTTATAATGAGTGCACACCCAGGCATCGTGCAGGTTGTGGAAGTGGTTGGCAAGGTACGATGCAGTGAATGGTACGGTCTCGAATTCACCAAGACTTGAGGAAGGAACGACAGAACCTGATACGCAAGAAGCATATCAATGAGCTAGCACTGACAGGGAAATTACAGGAATTTAGAGTCTCGCTTCAGAACAGGTCCTGGGCACTTAATGAGGAAACCAACCTTAGCGTAGGTACAATGAATGATAATCTGACGAGCATCATTACGTAGTGTGCAGTAGAAGTTGGAGGCAGGGTAGTTAGACAGGACACATGGCAAGCTTTCCGAGGAAACGAAGAATCTCATTAAGAAGTGTCAAATCATGAAAGTCTCAAATACAACGGACAAAATAGAATTGGCAGAGCTTTCGAAGTTGATTAATATGCGTAACGTATCCGATGTAAGGAGGTATAACATGGAGAGAATCGAACACGCTGTGCAAAACGGAGGAAGCGTCAAAGCAGTGAAGAGGAAAATTGGGATAGGCAAAAATCGGATGTATGCACTAAGGGAAAAAGAAGGCAAAATAACTACCAATATGGATAGGATAGTTAAAATAGCGGAGGAGTTTTACAGAGATCTGTACAGTATAGCCGGGACAACCACGACTTTAATACTATAAGAACCAGCGGTAACCCAGATGACACCCCAGATGATGGAAGAAGTCAGACAAGCTTTGGAGAGCATGCAAAGAGGCAATACTGCTGGTGATTATCAAGTAACATCAGATCTGCTGAAAGATGGAGGACAGATTGTGTTAAAAAAAACTAGCCACCCTGTTTACGAGGTGTCTCTTGACGGGAAGAGTACCAGAGTCTCGGAAGAAAGCATAAGAAATGAGATGACAAGGACTAGAAGAATTACAGGCCGATCAGCTTGCTCTCTGTAGTATACAAGCTATTTACAAAGGTGATTGCTAACAGAGTAAAGAAAACATTAGAATTCTATCAACGAAAGGAACAAGCCGGATTTCGAACAGGCTACTCAACAATCGACCACATTCACACTATCAATCAGGTAATGGAGAAATGCTTAAAATATAACGAACCACTATACATAGCCTTCATCGATTACGAGAAGGCGCTTGATTCAGTAGAAATATCAGCCGTCATGCAGACACTGCGGAATCAGGGCGTCGATGAAGTATGTATAAACATCCTGGAAGAAATCTACAGGGGATCAACTGCTACCATACTGCTTCATAAAGAAAGCAACAGAATACCAATCAAGAAGGGTATAAGGCAGGGGGACACAATCTCCCCAATGCCCCAGCCGTTACCTGCCATCGCAACCGTTGGCCGCCGCAAACTTTGAAAGAAGATTAATGATGTCGATAGGCTGCTACTGACATTGAGTCAGCTGGAGAAAAAACTATTAAAGAAAGTTGATGACGCAGCACATGTTTAAGAAAAACTACTTGCTCGAAGAAAAAAATGTTTTTATGTGTAGCGGTACGCAAACATGGAGTGTTTGATCATTTCAAAATAAAGCTTGGCCTCGACGAAGGCGCTTCTACAAGAAAGTGCAATAGCACGAGTGGCGGGAGAGGTTAGTAGATGCACTCTGGGTGTTTAAAACAGAAACGCGCCGCGGTTCATTTTTTTTTTTTTTGCCCCCTACAGGTGAGCACTTGAACTTGAGAGTTTCCGGGGCCTGCAACGGTTGCGATGGCAGATAACGGCTGGCGGTACGTTCGGATGTGGCTCGGACTGTTTCGTTTCGCTGTAAATATTTCGAGCCTCTGCCGACCGGCACATTCTTTCTCATTCTGTTTATTTGACTCGTTCAAATGCTTTCGCGAAGGGAATTCAAGTGACTTTCGGGGAACGAAGCGACCGTCGAAGCTTTGATCGGATGAACACACGTTGCAAGCCCGGGCCGGTGAGTAGAAACCACTTCAGTTTTTTAAGGATGGTTGCTTGCGGGGCTAGTTGGTTCGTTTCAACATAAGTAGTTGTTTTGCCAATGACTACGTAGGCGTCCCACGGTGGCAGCGCATTGCAATATTAAATTTTAAAATTTTTAACGTCTCAATCTGTCACCGGAAAAACGTGCGTTACATGCGGCGTGCATGGCTTCGCGTGGGAACGAGTCGCTAACTCAATAGTTAATTCTGAAATTCTATCACCAGGTAACACCAACCAGGCCGTTGCGATAAAAGAAGGGAAATAATTCACTGTCGCCTCGAATGTGTCTTCTTAGCTAGCCCATATATTAGTGCAAAAAACCTACCATTTAATCATTTACTGCAGTCGCGTTTGAGAAACATCACATAATTATGGGTCTGGTTTTGCTATAGTGTGACAAAGGAAGCGTCACATAAAGGAGAAATACTTCTTTTTCTACCACAGCCTCCTAGCCCACCTGACATGGAAGCAAATGTGTACAATGGGCAAGGAACCTGCTACGTGACATGCCTTGTGAAGAAGCAGCCCTGAGTGATATACGTGTTATGAGGTACCACTACATATATGTATAAAATACTGCTGTTTACTAATTAACTGAGTTTATTTGTTTACTTTGGAAAATTTCATGCATTGATTATGCATTGATTTCATGCATTGATATCTGGTGATGTTACTTGTTTTTCCAGACTGCCATGCAATGACAGGATGACTACTCCCGAATGTCCGCTCTGCAAGCACGTTGAAACATCTGAATGTCCACTACAACAGGTCATCTCTAACCTCATACATGTATTGCTGTATTTGTGAATGTTTTACCGCGCATATCGTGGAGAGGTGCTTTAGATTGGCTACAAGCATTGCCTGCCTACCGTGGCATGGAATCTACACTTCAATAATGTTGAAACTGTAACACTATTAGTTAGATTGTGTGGCGCTGCTGAGCTCAACAACACACTGTTTGATCCCAGCCACTGTAGCCATATTTCGATGGGGGTGAAACGCTAAGACGCTTGTGTGCTTAAGGGTTTGTTCGATTCGCCTGCACCACATGATCCATTTTACAAAGTGCTGCACCTCGCCATTCGTTTCAGTGGCGCAGCAATGGCATCTTCGAAATCTTGCCATTCATTTCAAAAAGCGCAGGAAAGGTACAGCACCAAAACTATTTCATGACTTTCCGGTACCTCCTGCTCTGATCTCGCTGGTTTGGTGCAGCCGCTCGGACAGCTAAACAAACAACATAGCATTAAACGTGGGTGCTGTGCCCACCCCTATAAATGCGGCGTGTTTTGCCAAGGTGTTTGCACCTCATTAAATTAAGCGAACAAAAATAAGGATTCCACCTTGTCGGCACCTGGTCATTCACTTGTGATGCCGCACCGCACAACTCCTGCCGCACAAGTTCTGAACTTCTCGTGCACAGCTGTGAACCAGTTCGGATTGGTGCAGGTGAACTAAACTGACCCTTAAAAGATGGAAGCTGGAAAATATGAAAAATGTGTTAACATAAGAGGTCAAAGCAAATGTTTCGACAAGCAGTCTCGTCTCCTGTGAGCCTAAATTGTCATTTGTTTGAACCCCTGGAAGTCAGAATCAACCTAATTTACCCACTACTGTACGACTCACGATCACTTCATAGTTGGCATGTGAATTGTCGGAAATTATTAATTGCACTACATAACGAACACACCCACAGTGATGGGCATTAACAGGCTTTCCGACATTTAGTTGTGCCTTGTGACAGTTTACCAACAACACCCAGAACTGTTTTGTCTTAATTAACTGTGTTTAGCTCATACAAGTTTACAAAAAGATGCACCAAAGCTCATAAGACTGCACTCAATTGCTTTAGCTTTGCACATATGTTCAATGGGCTCCTAAAATAATAAATCATAAAGGTCATGAGCAGTTGCAGCACAGCTTCCTCAAAGACGTGAATGCTGTCATGAGGAGCAAGATTGTGTTCATTGCATGTGGTACTGTTTTTTTTTTTTTTTGCAGAAAAACGTTCCAGATTTCTTTGTGCACATATGCTTCTGTTTAAATGAAGTTGTCATAACTATAGTGTCTACCACTACGAAGTGAAATTCTGTGCTCTACGGTCATGAAAAAAAAATCTAGGAAATCGCACAGGTAGTTGAAACATATATGATCTTCGCTTATCTACAGCCACACTGCAAGATAGTACGTATTTCAAGTCCTAACCTCTAAGAGTAGCAGGGAGAAAACAACTTCATTTTCAACCACAAGTATACTGAAAAGTAAATACAATAACAAGTGTGTAATAAATGTGACCTTTATTGATCCAGTATTCGGACAGATGCACATCATGTATTACCAATTGATTTCAGGAGTGCTTGCTTGTAAGAGAGTACTGAAGTTCTATGGATATGTCTATGCAAAAAAAAAGAGATTGTGCTCAGGGCTGAGCAGATAGTGTGATGTAAGAGTACCAACAAAGATGTACAGATAACAAAATTGTGCAATGCATACCTGAAGCTTATTTTCTTAGAATTGGGCCTTTTTTCATCTGTAAGCACACACCTCATAAGTGTTCCTTTAGCATACATGTTCGCTCCATACTCAGCAGACTGGTCATTACCTGCGACGAGAAATTCTAGCTGTGGTAACTTTGTAACTTAACTCTAACAATAAATGTAGCAAGCCTGAAATATTTTACGCCCATCCCCTAAATATATAATACCTATGATATGGGCTCCCGGCTGAGTATTAAACTAGTGCCTACGCTCTCGACACGATGCGACATTGCAGAATTGTGAAGTACTCAGGGCTGAAATTAACCGACTTAAAACAAAAACGGCTGCGGTCCGGACAAAATCAACAGAATGTTCAAGAATCTCGACGACGGCTCCATTCGTCATCTTGCAGCTTATATGCAAGAATGCTGGGACAAGGGATAAATACCGCAAGCTTGGAAAACGGCCAATGTAGTCTTCATTCCTAAGCCAGGGAAAAAGCTCAGTCTTGAACATCTAAGACCCATTTCCATCACATCTTGCGTAGGAAAATTGATGGAGCACGTCATCCAAACAAGACTGACTAGGTTCATGGAAGATGAAAACCTGTACCCTGATACTATGATAGGCTTCAGATCCCACCTATCGATGTGCGATATTATGCTATAGCTAAAGAAGGAGATAATAGACAAAAAGGCTGTTGTCGCCAAAGTAATTGTGCGTCTGGACGTCTCCAAGGCGTTTGAGAATGTCAAACATGAAGCCTTACTTAAGAACCTTAGTGCGCTAAACGTAGGCGTCAAGACATACAACTACGTGCGTGAGGGGCTTTCTCTCAAATCGTACAGCCACTATCAGCATGGGAGGGCAGTCGCTCGAAAACATTAAATTGGGGAACAAAGGTACGCCACAAGGATCTGTACCCTCACCGACTCTTTTTAATATAGCGATGATTGGACTTCCTGAGAAGTTGGAAGGAATCGAAAATCTGCATAACACAATATACGCAGACGGTGTGACGCTGTGGATAAACAGGGGTAGTGACGGACATATTGAAAGCGAACTTCAGGCGGCTATAGATACCATCGAACAATATCTCGAACCACTAGGATTAAAATGCTCGGCAGAAAAATCAGAGGCTCTTTTTCTACCATCGCAAAAAAGAAAAACACACAATCCCCTCGGAAGGGGTTGTGACATCGCTTTACGAGTGAATAGTAATGCTATTCCAACCGTAGACAGTATTACAATTCTAGGGATGCGCATTCAAGCAAATGGAAAAAACACTGAAACTATCCGGAGACTCGAAGCTAGTGCGAACCAGACGTGCCGCCTGCTTAAGCGCATTTCTAACAAGAATGCGGGGATGAAGGAAGCCAATCTTTTAAGATTAGTTCAAGCTTTCGTGATAAGCCGTGTACTATACGTTGCCCCTTATCTTAAATTAAGTAGAGCAGAAAAAGATAAAATTGAAGCCATTATAAGGAAAGGCATAAAGACTGCGCTAGGGCTTCCCCCGAACACCTCTATGGTTAAACTTCTTGGGCTGGGTGTCTCCAACACTTTAGATGAACTAATAGAAGCCGCCTTGATGTCACAGCACCAAAGACTTCTGAGAAGTAGAACAGGGAGGAAAATCATGGAGCGCTTGGGGTTCTAGCCCACCGAGTGTTCCAGCCAGACCGCTAGCATACCTACATCAACTAGGGCAAGACTGAAAATTATACCGCTGCCGAAAAACATGCATCCGGCGTTTCATGAAGGCAGACGCAAAGCTAGAGCTGTAGCCCTGCAGGCGAAACTTGAAGGTCGATCTGGCGTGCTTTACACGGACGCTGCAGAATACGAAAGAAAGGGAGCACACACAGCGGTAGTGGTTCGCGAGAACGGGGACCTGGTCTCGTGCTGCACCTCTAAGAACACAACCACCACAGAGGCAGAAGAACTTCCGATTGCTTTGGCAATAGCTCAAAAAGGCACACGAGTGATTGTAAGTCAGCCATTAAAAACTACGATATGGGCAGGATCTCTGCTACAGCCGCCAAAATTCTAAGACAAGGACCAGTACCCGAAGAGCTAATCTCACTAGTATGGTCCCCGGCCCATCAAGGTCTGAAGGGGAATGAGAAGGCGCACGCGATCGCCCGAGGGCTCACTTTCCGGTTAATCGACGCTGACCCGCCGCCTTCGCGCGAGCAGCCCCTCTCCACAAGAGACGAACTACGAACGTTTCAGGAAATCACCGCACACTATAAACTCCACCGTAAGATTTATCCAGAGGCAGCTAAACAGCTGAGCAAAAAGGAGGAAATTATGTGGCGAAAATCGCAAACCGGGGTGTTTCCAAACCCTCACATGTACAGTAAATGGCACCCGGAAGTGTTCAACTCCAGATGTGCGCACTGCCACAGCACGCAGGTTTAGTGCATATGGTATGGACCTGCCCATCCTACAATGATCCAAGTAGAAACGTAGAATCCTGGGAGGCCTTATTACACAGCCGTGACGCCGAAGAACAGCGTCAAGTCATCGGTCTCGCTCTGTCCGCCGCCGAGTCCCAAGGGATTCCGGCCGATGGCTAGGGGGATGATAGGGGGCAGAGGCCGAAGCCTCCTACCCCGTCATTCTTGACGGGTGCAATAAACGTTATTTCTCTCTCTCTCTGTGAAGTACTCAATGTAGCATTGCAGAGCGAGAAAGATTCAGAAATGCACGCATCCGCAATTGCTTATTTAACAAATTTAGCAAAACTATTGCTCTCAATTTTCGAGCTATTTATCGGCAATGTCCAAGTTTCCTTTCCGGTTCCGCATCATGCATTCACTTCACTTGAAGATCAACACTACAGGGCAAGCGCCGCATCTGACGGCAGAATCCGACCCTTGTCTTGAAGCCACGCTATTAAACTCGAACGCCGCAACACAATGAGACCGGCGCTCATTCAGCGATCTCGATGTTCATTTATATGCATATGCTTGTTAGCTTTCCAAGAGTCTTTACACATGGGTTGAAAGCTTTCAATATGTATGAGTGACTTGTTTTGTTCGGACCCGACCGTATACATTGGTTGTACCGGCTTGGACACTCCCAATAAACGAGGCAAACCTTACTTGATTGACGTTTTTTTTTTTTGCCAGTCGAGGCCAACTAGGTCACCTAGCGATAATTACAGACGCGAAGCGCGATTTAGCAACGAAAAAGAAAATACCAGAGGAAGCGAGCAGCGACAACCACCCCACCTGCGAAAAAAAAAACGCGTCTGTTTATTGATTATGATAGTACTACCCGCGCCATCTGGCCTCGCGGTATAGCAGTTCATTACGCCGCCGCAACGTATTTGCATGTTATTGAAGTGACCACAGGTACAGTTTCCAATCTCTAAACTGGTAGGTGTTCTGCGGTATTAAGTACTCGGAATCTTTCTTTCGATACAATATTAGGGGGATAGCGCGAACGCAGTCCCCCACTACCAAAAATTGCATGCCCCATCTGCCCCAGTTTGTGGTAGTGGCAGGGGTCAGCACGAGCGCAGTGCGATGCCCGCGCCTCTCCCTGGGGGCACCGCCTATTTGATCACGGTAGCCCCGGCACCAGGTAAGTATGCCGTCGAAGCGTTTTGAACTCGGTACCCACTGATAGCGACCCCCTAGGAAGCGCATGGGAGTTGTGGAAGATGGCGTAAGGTTTCTCCTCTTTTTTAATTTGAATATGTGAAGCCATTGCATTGAGGACACCCAGTACACAAATTCACACAGTCCTGTTATATCAAATTGCTTTTCGCTCACACAAATATTGATAAAAGCTTGAAATTTGAGCGGGTATCACTCCAGCATTCGCAGAACCAGCGAGAACGTTCTGTACGCCGCCGGAGGCGCGACTGCAGTGGTAATTTGTATCTAATGGTCACGAACGTGACGTACGATTCATCGGACTAGCTGTCCTGAAATCCTAAATATCCAACTGTGATCGCGAAGAAAAAAAAATTTATGGCATTACCTTGGCAAACAAAACAAATCAGTAAAATGAAAACGAAATATAAAAGAAGAAAAAAAACTACGTCAGCCGCAAATCGAACCCGGGCCACCCGCGTGGCAGGCGAGTATTCTACCACTGAACCACCGAGGCACTAATGCACGTTGTTTTACGCACAAATCACTAAAGTGGGAGACGTAGTAAAGTCGTGTAGGCGTACATTTGCGCCTCACATGTACAAATATACAGGGCTGCAGGAACTTCATTATTGCAAAATGGGCTAAGGTATACAAAGATTGCTCAATTAGATTAAATATTACGCGCGTATATCGATTACATTGAGCGTTCAGATGCGAAACTTTCATGTAACAAGCGAAAATTTTCTAGCGAAGAGTTAACTGCCGGACAACACGGAAGTTACTCAATTTGGCTGTTTTTAGCAGTCAAGTAAGCAGCACAGTTATTTTTAGAAAATGTACCATGGAAGAAGAAAAATGTACGCACAAGCATCACATAGTCCTTAGAATACATTCTAGAGCATGACGATAGTTATAGCGCGAGAACAAAACGACGACACAGAGACAAGAAGTACACGAAAGACACGAGCGCTCGTGTCTTTCTTGTTTTTCTTGTCTCTGTGTCGTCGTTTTGTTCTCGCGCTATAACTATCGTCATGCCATACCAACTAGCCCAAGCTGCCACACATTCTATAGACCATAGCATGAAGCACAAGGCTCAAGAAAAAAACAAGAAACAATGCTGGCCGAGAACAGAAAAGTGTCACAACGGGGCCTGGTCACAATCAGCAGGAGCTGTACATCTCCGGATACTTAACTAAAGGTTATAATTGAAATGAACGTGCCCTCGCCGCGGTGGTCTAGAGGCTAAGGTACTCGGCTTCTGACCTGCAGGTCGCGGGTTCGAATCCCGGCAGCGGCGGCTGCATTTCCGATGGAGGCGGAAATGTTGTAGGCCCGTGTGCTCAGATTTGGGTGCACGTTAAAGAACCCCAGGCGGTCGAAATTTCCGGAGCCCTCCAATACGGCGTCTCTCATAATCATATAGTGGTGTTGGGACGTTAAACCCCACATATCAATCAATCAAAGAACGTGCAAATATAGAGCTTTTTTGCTTACTTCTCCATTGATCGATAAGTGATAACCCAGAACACGAAAACGTTGGCACCAGCACTCGTGCCCGGCATATCAAGCAAGAACTTCCCGCCGCATCAACAAATAAGTTACGCGAGAACCATCCGCTTGAGCATCTGATTTTCGATTTCAACATTAGGCCCTGCCCAAACGGGCAAGGCCTCCCAAAAATTGGCCTATAGGCCCATTGGAGTGCCCCACCCCACGGTAATCTTTAGTAAAAGGCGAAAGATTAATTCGAAAAACCTGAGGTGAGGCCTGAGCAATGACTGACAATCAGCGCGGTTAGACACCTCACTTACAAAGGCCGTGCCAGAAGAACCAGCTCTCTTCTACGTTGAAAGCAATATTTTTTGAAATAAGCCAAAATATGTACATAAAACTTAATGTTTTTTTCTTTTACCAATTCATCTGGATCACATCTTTTAACTAATAATAATATAATAAACGTGTATGCGTGCAAAGAATTTAATTTTAGGATAGCAATATTGCACTACCGTTCAGACGCGATCATACGTTGTGAGCCAATAGATGGCGCAAGCACGCGGTCAAAAAAAAAGAAACTGAAAATGAGCAAACAGAGCCAGTGTGTCGGCGTTAGTCACGAATGTAATGAATTCAGTCTAACCTCGATTAGTATACACATTTTCACAGGAAGGAAAACAACACCGTCATGATGGGCTGTGCGCGGGAGCACAAAGGCTAAGGCATAGAGAAAGAAGAAGACAAGAGAGGACACTCCGCGAAACCTGGCCTCAGGAAGTGCGTCACGATTACTTAATCAACTAGTGCTCTCATCAAACGTCAGAGGGCGCAAGCGCAAAAAAAAACTGTTATAATCAATGCAACAGATTTGTTTTTACAAAATAATAATTATACGCCCAAACTAGGTATGTTCTTCATACATAAAAACAATTTATTCAACACACCTTACGCGATTATTTTTCTTCAGCCGTACTGTCATAAACACCATCCACCCAGCGACAAGCCCATGCATGACTGGCAGCGAGAAGCTTTCGTCGCTTTCGTCAACGTCGGCTGCGTCGGCGTTTTCAAGCGTGAGATAACAGGTGAGGCACGTTTTCAAGCGAAGCTTGTTGAATGACATGTTGTTGGTCTTGTTCGGTAATTTTTTTCAGAAAACGGTTACACCTGTGCGAATAAGACACCATGCAACAAACATAGAAAGATGCACACACACACGTTGCGCTTCGTGTGTGCGAGTTCGTTTCTTACGTGGCGTCTCATTCACGCAGTTGTAACCTTTTTCTGAAGCTTGTAAGGACTGGGAGGTTCGCTAAAAAGAAAGTTTGCGGCTCTATGCGGCGGCTAGACGGGAACATTGTGCAACGTATGCAGTATAGCAAAGGCGGCACGGCGTCAAGCCGAGGCGACGCGTGCTGCGTCTGCCACGGACGCGAGCATCTGTACCTTTCATCAGTGAAAGCTGGCACTGTTGATAATTCCAAAAATCACAAATTACTTGTTTCCTTGTTGGTGTCTTCTCTTTTCTTCCACGTTCTACCAATTTATGCGTTTGAAAGAGTTGTTTAAGTTTCCCCATGCTACAAGCTTTGTAACTTGTACCAACTGCACATATATGCAGATTTTCTGAGCGTCGCTTCAAATAGTGACTGTGACATGACTGCAGAAGCTGCACTGCAAGGTGCAGATGAGCTTCAGTTTGTGTTATTTTAAGCCTCTTACTGACACATGGTCGTAATTTCATTTCTTCAGGACCTGCGGTAGAGGCTTCAAAAAGCGGCTCCCACACATTGAGGTGCCCCGATGAACAGGGTGCGTTCAGTGTCGCGATTTCTTTTTTTTTTTACCCAAATTGACTGTTGACCAAACCTCTGCAGGTGGCAGCTCCCTTGTAGCTGGTGAAAGAATTTCTGCTGACTTCGTCTTGCCAGAGGAAACCTTAACCAGTCGTTCAGCTGTCACAAAAAGAACTTGTGTGACCGGTGAGTTGTATGTTCACTTCAACACCAGAGTGGATTGATATTGAGACATCCGCAGGCCGCTCGCAAGATTGTTCCGACAGCACTGTCCGAGGCACTGAACAAGCTTCACAAGACCCTCCAGAAGATGTCTCCGCCAACAGCTCCACGTCTGAGTGCCCTAGAGAAAATGGTGACTATGCTTTTATTGCAGCTGTTTTTAATGTGCTATTTTATGTTTAGGACATTCTGAGGAAACTATCCTCAAAAGGACACTACGTGTGCACTTACAAAATGTAAGGGTGGGCTCTCAGTGATTTTCATTTTTTTTATGCACTGTCAACATTGTGAATGGTTTGTTTTTAGGTAGTGGAATCGAAAACTTTGCACCACAGAAAGTTGTGCACCTTGTGTCTGAAAGAGCGAGGAAAGTGCTCATATGGGATTAGTTGTTCTTCGCTTTTACATCCATTTTTTTGTTTATTGCAGTGCGTTCCTGTGTGCCAGCGACAATGTCTCCATCAATGAACTACAAGCAAACCATTAAACATCTGCAAGCCAAAGTAGCAGCACAGCGGAAAACTATCAAAAGACTGCGGAGACAGCCTCACCAAACTAACCACTCATTCGTTGCATACATTGTTTTGGTTACCCGCTATGAGGAGTAGGGACACTGTGTATTCGCTCGAAGTGATTTGCATAACCTTAAAAAGAATGTTGGGTATCCTGTCTGTATTTTTGTAGCAAATGCGGGTGAACTGTGCACTTTACTGTGGGTCGCTTGGTCACTGTGTATGCTTTATCTCTCCTGCTCAAGTAATATATCGATAACAAAACCTCTTGTTGAAATGTCTTCGAGCGGGTAAGGAACACAGTATGAAGTGGGCACGGTTCACGTTATCACGCTTTTTGTATTTTAGCTTCTCATCAACCTCCTCATCTCGCCCATCAAAATTTTCAAAAGAATACCCAAACTTGTAGCGTTTGATGGGGCTGCGGACGCTGCCATTTTATTTTTATATAGCTTGTGAGTGATAACGTACGATGTAGAGCCTTTGTGAAAAATAATGAGCCAAAGTGGTTTCCTTGTGCTATTTATTAGCCCTGTAATACCGCTCTCGTAACACCAATTAAGGTCCACAATTCTGGATAAGTGATGACTACAATCTATTTTAGCTCGCAAGCGTCACAACAACACCCAGACGCAAATCACTTGGGATCTTAAGTTTTTGATGATAAGAAGAGCCACAAGACCTGCCAGTGTTGTAGCATAAAGTTTGTCTTTCACGTAGTGAGCAAGCTGCAAAGCCCTACCTTTCTGAGGACAAGCAGGCATCAAGTCTGCTTTTTTTTTTCATTTTGGGCTAGCTGTTCTTAAGCACAGCCAGCACACTGCAGCTTTGCCTTTCTGCTATATTGTGTCGTGTGGTTTCTGTGCACTCTTTTTTTCTATGCATTATTTTGGTTAACCCCAGGCGTGATTCGAGACTTCATTGCTGTGTATATGTCACTTCTTCCTTCTTCTTCAGCATTGTGCGCTGTGTTTTTGCCATAGATCCTTACTTACCCACGGGCCCGGTGTGTCATACTTCACCAACTTCTCGTCTTCTGCCAACTCTAGCGATGTGTGCGTTGTCTGTGTTCTCTCTGTATTTGTTACAATATTTGTTACAATTTATTTGTAAGGCGAGATGCATTTGTTGTCTACCTTTGTCATATTGTGCTTTTTATATTCTCAGACTCTACCTTGCCTTTGAATAAAACATTGCGGATACTCTGTCTCTTTGACTGATATATACATTGATCACTTGTTCCAAAAGAACAAGTGAACAAAAGAACAAGCGCGATGAATAAAATCGTAGTGAATTATCACTACCTGCATCTCTCTTTATTATAACTTAATCGAAATAAAAATAAAAAATGAAAATAAAAATTCAAAATTTGCGCCAGTGAAACCGAAACAGGAAGCGCACGCCATTTGCTCTCACCAACCACCAGGTGCGCTAGGGTCGATTGGGCCGCTGGGGTCTACGGGAGTGTCCACTCTTCACCTTTCTTTATTTCTCTATGGCTAAGGGCGCAGCGTTTCCGGCGCATTTTCGAAGTACGCGCCAATTTGCGCAGCCCAAGGAGGGCTATGGCGGTGCCCAGGGAGGCGTTTAAGAAAAGGTGAATAGTCCCTTTGTCGGGCCTCCCTGGCTTGTACACCGGGAGGCAGGCCGCGTTTGTTTGGCGCCTGGCGCCGAACGGTGGCCCCCTTGCCAGCAACGTTTCTAAATTTAGGTAAGTTGCAAAACTGAGGAGAGGCGGCTGGAGTGAGACGCTGTGCGGTCGTGTTTCGCATGAGCTCCGGCCCGGTGACCGACTATCGGCGGACGCGCTTTTTTCTGGACTTGCTGTCAGTGGGCTCGTCTGCAGGAGGTTGCCCTGTACCTACGGACACCACTCGTTTAGGCAAGTTTGTCCCCGTTTTTGGAGTTTCCGAGATTTTCCTATCAACCCCGCGGTGGCAAGGCTAGGCCTATCTCCTAGGCCAAGCCTGGCCTGGGCCGCGTCGCCCGGCGTCTGACTTGCGCCCGGTGACCGTGGGTTTTGTTGGGCTGAAGATGGAGTACTACGTCGAAGGGGAGACTATAACACCCGAAGATTTTGAAGCGTGAGAGTGGGCTCCAGTGCTGAAGGCACAGGGCTGATTTAAGAAGACTCGGCATGGCGACAACGCCAAGAGTAAGCCTTGCGAGACGCAGGCCGGCAGCGACGGGCGCAAGACGCACGGAGCGCAGCAAGTCAAGCGGGGGAAAGCGTTTCTCAAGTTGCCAGCCACGGATTTCAAGATTGTGTACAGGCTCCAGAACTGGGACTTGAGTGTTGTGACAGCGAGAGAACTCGGATGTGCACTGAGAGCAGCAGCGCGTCTAACGAGTGCGATTGCCGCGGAAGAAGACATTGTGCGGGTTAATGGCACAAACAACACGTTGACGGTGAGCACACCGTGCATAAATCGCAGTGGGGCATATGCGACTGTGAAGACACTCAAGCTGGGTGATCGTGACCTGCCGGTTTCGGCGTTCGTGGCGCCATTGGAGAACTCCGTGCGGGGAGTGATTTATAATGCTTATGAGGGATGCCCAGTGGAAGAAGTTCGGGCGGGATTCCTGAAGAAGAATGAAGGCATAGACATTCTGGACGCGAGACCTCTGGGAAAGTCAAAGGCGATTCAGATTACGTTGGGGGGGAAAACGCATACCCTGGCAGATTACTTACCGGAACTGTCTGTACGCTGTGATCCCGTATAGAAATTTAGTCGAGACCTGCTACAACTGCAGACGAGTTGGACATCGAGCGGACGTTTGCTATCGTCCGAAGAGCAACCTATGTCACCGTTGCGGGAAGGACCAACCTGCCCCGCCAGAAGGAGAGCCACCTACGTGCACGCCGGTCTGCATCGTGTGCCATGGTGCGCATCACACAGGGAGCCGGAACTGCAAGTTTCGCCTGGCTCGCAAGCCACCGACAGGCCGGCAGCAGAGCATCGAAAGAGAGAGCGAAGCTGGCAACGATAAGCGTTCCTCAAGGGCCACGGAGCGGTCACCGAGGGGTAAAGAAGGCAGAAGCAAAAGCAGGGACCGGTCGAGTTCCTTCCCGCCATTGCCAGGGCGCGGGGGCGGCCAAGATGGTGGACGAGCATCCAGTACCAACAGCTGCGCACGCGACACCAACAAAAAGGTGAGCTTGTCAAGCACGGCCTCCCAGAACGAAACCGCTCGAGAGAGGGAGTTAGCAGCGCTGGTCCAGCGACAGGGAGACTTGATTAAAAGAATGGAAAACAGAATTGCAGAGATGGAACGCGCACTTAGAAACGACCAACGGCAGGAGACACAGGCACCAGCAGTGCAAGGCCTACAGAAAGCGACGCAAGAGGCGTCTGCTCGCGTACAGGAGAGTGCAGCTATGCAAGTGGAGAATCGGGGGACAGTGAAGAGACCACTGCCGGGGGATGAGGTAGCTAACGCAAAACGATTAGCCGAAACGTCATCAGTAGACATGCCACAGCCTCTTTTTAAGGTCATTAGTCTTAAGTCGGATGTAACAACACTTGCGGATAAAGTAGGCAAACAAGGGAAAAGACAGGATAGGTTAAAGGCTCGAGTCGAAAAGATCGAAGCCAGATTAGACACAATAGAGGAGCATCTCGGCATGCTCTCCACTGAATTTAAGGATTCCCAAACCCAGGTCATGGGCATGTTTCAGCAGCTTCATACTCTATTGGAGGCAAGACTGCCTCCCGTGGGTGGCCAAGTGCCATTAGTCAACCTGGTGCCTCATCATGGCACCTCGCCAGCAAATTGAGGTTTGGCAGTGGAACTGCAGGGGCTTTCGTCAAAAGCGGGGTAACCTGCAGTTGCACGTACAAAATAAGGACAGTAAACCAGACATAATAGCCTTACAGGAGGCTAGTGGTTCCGTAAAATTACCTGGATTTAAGGCATTTACAGCACCAGGAACTGATTCAAGGGGCGTATCACGCGTCTTCACAGCCGTGCTAGTCCATCGCAACATCACTGCCATTCAGCATTCCGTAGATAGCAGCACGGAAGACTATGTCTTGCTTGAGATTTTGCCTAAACGAAAGTATGAGAAGAGTCTGTTTTTACTTAATGTGTATAGTTCTCCAAAAGATAAAGGATTGGGCTTGCCACAACTCCTGATTCAAACTCAATGGTTAGCAGCTCGCACTCCGCTTATAGTGGTAGGAGATTTCAATGCGCCTCACCCGGAGTGGGGTTATATTCGAGCCAGCCCAAAGGGCAATCGGCTTTGGCAAGTTGCCCGGGATCTGCGATGGACGCTGTTAAACAATCCACGAGATCATACGAGGATAGGCAACAGCATAAGCATGGATGCCTCCCCAGACCTTACGTTTTTTAGAGGCATCAGTAATGCAAAGTGGATTAACACGGGACAAGCGCTAGGAAGTGATCACTATATCCTTTCCACGACGTTTAGCGCTGCGAAGCATGAAGACAAAGTGAGGGGGCATAGAATTACAGATTGGGACAGATTTAGGAAAAACAGAGCAGACACTGTAAACGGGAAAATCAATGACCTGGATGCATGGGTACAGGCGCTCAAGGAGGATGTAAGTAATACCACGGTAGAAGTGCCAGTCGAGCAGGAGGAGTTTACCGCTGACTCGAGACTATTACACATGTGGGAAGCGCACGCGAGTCTCTTGAGAAGGTGGAAGAAGCAAAAACATAATGGCGTCCTTCGCAGAAGGACTGCCAAGTTAGAACGTAAAATCGAAAATTATACAATTGAGTTGCAAGCCAAGC
Source organism: Rhipicephalus microplus (assembly GCF_043290135.1). NCBI lineage: Eukaryota > Metazoa > Arthropoda > Arachnida > Ixodida > Ixodidae > Rhipicephalus > Rhipicephalus microplus. The sequence goes on from NC_134700.1 coordinate 207,272,788, forward strand.
AGTGGGGCCAGATTTGTGATCGCATGAATGGACAGTTTGGATGCAAAAAGACATGGCAGCTGTTAAGACATCTTTTGGATCCGGCAGCAACAAAATCGGGGGCAAATGACTCGGTTAATGCATCAATACGAAGGCACAATTGGAGAGTTTATACAGGAACTCCGGAATCGGTACATAACTGATGGAGTAGACGGTTGCTTACCACACTACTCGGGGGGTGGAAAACTCAGACCTAGATGAAGAGTTCACAATTGCGGAGGTGGAGTTTGCCATAGGGCAGCTGCGTACTACGTCTGCCGCAGGTCCGGATGGAGTTACTAATAAAATGCTGAGAAACCTAGACTTGATAAATGAGTATTGGGTGGCCGGGGAGATCCCAGCACAATGGAAGCATGCTAGGATTATATTTATTCCGAAGCCAGGCAAGAAACTCTGCTTGGAAAACCTGCGCCCCATATCGCTGACATGATGCGTGGGCAAATTGATGGAGCACGTGGTTCTCAACAGGCTTCAGAATTATGCAGAGGACAAGGCCATCTTTCCCCCAACTATGATAGGTTTCAGGGCCAATTTGTCCACACAGGATGTCATGATACAGCTAAAACATGATGTAGTCAATCCCGGGCATGGCACGAGCACCAATGCTGTATTGGGGCTTGACCTGAATAAAGCTTTCGACAATGTTTCGCATGAGGCAATATTGAATAACCTATCAGAAATTGGCCCAGGGGTCAGGACATTTCGCTACATCAGATCATTCCTGGAGGGCCGAACCGCAGAAATTTCAATGGGAGATATCAAATCGGACTCATTCGCGTTGGGAGGCAAAGGGACGCCGCAAGGTTCAGTTTTGTCACCGTTCCTATTTAACATCGCCTTAATTAAAATACCGCCGAGGCTGGAGGAGATACCGGGACTCAAACACACATTTTATGCAGATGATATTACTCTATGGGTAACCAGGGGTAGTGATGCGCATCTGGAGGAAACACTGCAACAGGCAGTTAATATTGTCGAAGAGTTGGCAGGGGAGGCGGCACTTTCTTGCTCTCAGCCAAAGTCCGAGCTCTTGGTGGTTCGGGAGAAACCCAGAGGGCTACATGCAAGACGCTATATTCCGCCACCGCCGTTACAGGTAAAGGTAGGGGGTAGGCCGGTAGCTGAAGCTCAAACGATTGGAATTCTTGGCCTATATCTGCAAACTAACAGGAAGAATAGAGTGGCCCTTGAAAGCTTAAGACCGTGGTCAATGCTACTGTCAGGCAAATCAGAAGAATCGCTAACCGTAAGAGTGGGGTTAAAGAAAAAGAACTCTGTAAGCTGGTACAGGCGTTTGTGCTCAGCAGGATTACTTACGCGACACCTTATATGAAGTTGGATGCCGCAGAAAAAGGTAAGGTCGAGGCTATGATCCGGCAAGCTTACAAGGCAGCGCTTGGGTTGCCTAACAACGCGCCTACAGAAAGGCTATTAAAACTAGGGGTACACAACACCCTGGATGAATTATGGGAGGCGCATCTGGTGATGCAGCACGCTAGGCTTTCGACAACCAAAGCGGGCAGGATTATATTGGAAAGGATTGGCATTGGAGCAGAGGCTCCCACTGGGGACACTAAAATTCAGGTGCGGCGAGAGTTACATAAGGCCCTGTACATAAAACCTTTGCCCAAAAATATGCATTCGATTCACCATACGCAGCGCAGGCAGGCAAGAGCCAGAGCTTTACACGTTGAGTACGGCGAGTACAAAGCGCCGCCAGTGCCACCAAACCGGAAGCTATCCCGGCACCGTGTGACGAAAAGTCTTACGCGGGGAGTTTTGCAACTTACGTAGTCTAGAAACGTTGCTTGCCAGGGCATGGCTGCCTGCCCGAAACAAAACGTCCCGCCCACACGACTCTGGGGGGGAAGCAGTGCCGGGACAGACGTAGGATGATGATGGGTTGATGAGTTAAGTGTAACTCTGGGACAAAGCGCTTCGGCGCCACGTCTCCTTTTTATCTGACAACGGCACCTCGATTAGTGGTTCTCTAGTCACGTACGGTACGGTCGCGTACGGTCAGATTAGTCGCAGGACTTTGCCCTACGTAACCTCTCTGTTCTGGATGCCACTTAACGCACCTTGAGATGGACGCCCACACGAAACAGGCCGTGATGAGCTCTTTTCGACTATAGAGAGTGTCATTTCAGCAGCGTGGCTTTTGTTTATACTTTTCTTCTCGTTTGTGTGTATGTGTGTGATGTCTGATCGCATAAATTAATTTCTAGCGGTTTTTCGTGTGAATCATAGAGTTTATTTGCGCAGGTTATGAGCGAAAAATTGCAGCAATAACATAAATATATGTTAATTACCACCCATTGATACATCTCTGGTTTTCACTGGTGGATATAACTCCGTGTAACTTATTCGGTCAGGTGGAACTGCGTGGATTACAAAGAGGTATCTAGGGTTTGCAGCACACACTTGGTTAGAAACGTACTGTGACATCACCCCTCGCCCATCATATGTGCTTCTATGCAGTCTACGTGAGAATAGATAGAGAGAAAGCACCTGACTTACTCATGCTGTCAAAACTACAAGGACAGTATTGCCATGAGATGAGCTTCTCACAAAATACTGGCTTACTACTTGTGGTGTACACGTATCCCGAAGGAGTACGGCCACCAGCGTGGGTCCGGTCTTAGCGAGCCGCAGGGCACGCGTTAACTGTCGCCGTGACGAGAACACGATACTGCTCAAAGTCGCAACACTTTATTAGGGAGTTTTAGTGCTGGGTACCCAAGCGGCTTGCGTACGCAGGACGTTGGGGCGGCGGTATTGCGCATGCGCGAAACCCCAAACGGATGAGTCGCAGGATCGCTGGGGCGATGGGGCCATGCGTCCGCGCGGTCCACCTTCGCAAGAACTCACGGTATCCGCACTGCGGATACTCTAGCCGTCGAGTTAAAATAAGCCAAAGTGCGAGCACTTATAGCAATTACACGGTTTCAGCCAGATTTCCAAAGCTAGAATAGCCTGGAACATAGAAACTAAAAAGCATATGCCAGCCCCCCGACCAGCTGAAGAGGTGGCGCCATCTAGCGTGGCCATAGTGAATCAGACAACCACAACTTTGTCATTGCAGAAACATTGTGCATTGTACATCTGGTGCAAAAACTGCGCAGCGACAATACTACAAATGAGTAACCTCTTTATTTATTCATTTTCACCTCAAAAACATTACGCGTAAGCTAACATGTTCATGACTGCAGTTGCACGAAGTGTCACAAGATGTCGACACTGTCGTCACAATAACCTTGTATTTCACTTCTTTGCGTATACCAGATTACTGTACACAATAAAAAAGTGTCCTGATCACTAGGTATGTTTAATTGAACAGTTTAAATCATAAAAAAGACTTAAATAATACTTACGAGACAAGACGCTATGGCTCTGCGAGCGCGTGTGAACTTCGTGCGGCTTGCGTTTGCGTGCGTGCCACCGTGGCGCCAACTAAAAGGCATTCCGGTGTGGTATGGGTTGGGCACGCAACGCCGCGCGCTCCCAAGCCCGCAAGGCCCCAAGAGAATGCGTACCCAGCACTAAAACTCCCTATTGTGGCAACACCAAACGCAGTACAGCCCGTTGCAAAAAGGCGCGGCGGGAAAGAAATAGGCTTATCCACGCCACGGGCGCAAAGTACTACACAGGGTGCCACGAGCACGTCTCCGCGGTAAAGGTAATCCACGGAGACACCGGGACAAAGGCCCGGTTGCTCGAGTGAGGGCAAAGGCGCTCGCGTTGGCTTCGGAGGGAGACGGGTCGGCGTAGCTAAGCCACGCACTAGGACACCGTACCGCCCTCGGCCATGCGTACGCAGCGGGGCAACAAAAGGTGAGCGTTCGCCTCAGGCGCGAGGCGCCGTCAGCGAAGTCCGACGAGCCCCCGAGCTACGGGAGTCGATGGACGGAAAAGATAGCGCGGCTCACCGTTTGCTGTCCCGGAGAGTACTGTCCGCCCGCTCCCGACGCAGCGCGCGAAAACCTCTCGGGAGTCCCCAAGCACGGCGCCACAGTCAACATCCGCTTCCGGGTGAGGGAGTTAAACGTAACTCTGCTCTCCCACCACGGCTGACAGCAAAGGAGGGCAGACATCTCGGAACATGAGAATGGCAGAAAAGGCGGCAAAGCCCGCGCAAAGGCAGCGGGCTAGCCTCAATTCCCACATACTAGACTACAGAGAATACTGACTTACTAAAAATATTGACGTCAGGTGACTTAAATTTTGGGACAAGGAGTTCGAAAGTGTAGAAGTATTTGAAGAAGGAAAAGTGTCGTGTGTTTTTGATGCCCCCATGTAAGGCCGAAAGTAGTGAGGTCGGTGAGGTATCTAGGGAAGACATGGATAAGGCAGCGTCTGCAGCAGGCGGGGCAGGAGAGGCACACACACACCACGGCCATGTGTGTGGGCAGTCTTGCACCCCAGGGTGGATCCGACCACAGCAGATGCAGCCTTCAGGCCAGGTGCAGCATTTCTTGACATGGACAAATTGGCCACGCTGCCCGCACTGGAGTGGTCGGGGCCTGGCCGGTCGTACAGGGAAGCGCATGTGAAACAGCGTCACCTGCTCTGTGGGAACGGACCTCCGAAAAGCAGGGTGACTGTGTGCCCCTCTCTGGTGTCCGACAGCACAATCATCGTGGACAGAAGGCCAGGCAGCAGGGACCCCACCTCCGGGCCTCTGTCAGCACCATGCAGGTAGCCGGTGCTTGTCCGAAGGTCTGCCGGCTCCTTGGCAGTGACCGGTATGCTTTGCAGCTCCGAGATGGCAAGGAGCTCTTCCAGGCCTTTCCTGGTGGTCGCGTCCACCGCCACGATGTTCTGGCGATGGTTCACCCTGATTTCAGCGACTCCGCGGTGCGACGACAGGGCCTGAACAAAGCTCAAGCGGGGGATGCCGCGTGAGGAGCCCCCGAGAGCTGAGGGTCGGTAGAGCGCCGTCTACACGACCGCAGGGCTGACTGGCAGCCAGCAGCAGCCAGTCTTTTGGCATGCCGGAGTGCAGCCTCCAATCATACCTGCTGGAAAGACCCCTCGGCATCTGGCTCGTCCTCCGGGACACTGGGGACGGCAGAGTGATGGACTGGTGGCCTCCCTGAGGTTGCTGAGCCTGCTGGAGAAACCCGAGGTCCCTGAGAGAGCGGATGACAGGAGTACCCGCGGGTGCAGCAGGCGTCCTCCTGACTGTGTTTGCTTTGTTTGTGTGATCGTGGTTTTTTCGCAAAAATGACTATATGGTGAAAGATCGTCGTCAGAACTCTCTTTTGACTTACGATAAAGGCTTCTGATTTGGTCATTTCATACGAAACATATAAGCCATTTCGGCGATTTTTTCAAATGCAATCAGGCGTTTACTAGCCGGAAACCAGCGAGCATACACAAGGGCGACAGTCACGGCCAAGCACGGACTCTCAGCGCGAGCGGCGTCCTTTTTTGGGTAGACCCACTAGAAGGCACTTGAGAGTTCGACCGATTTCAGTGTTCGGAGGCTTCTCTACAATTACCCCGGGGTCGAAGAGGGAGACGCCTGGTGACCTAACAGCTTGTCACTATGAGCGGGTCACAGTAAGCCTTCAGGCGCTCTGCGTTGACTATGTCGCACCCGCGACAGCGCATGTCCGAAGATTGTTCAATTGGTTCGATAAGATAGTTGACCGGAGATGTGCGCTCGATGACACGGTATAGGGGCCTTCGTATTTCGGGAGTAGTTTGCAAGAAAGGCCAGCTACAGAGGTCGGGAATGAGAGCCATACAAGAGAACCAGGAAGGAACGTGGGCTCAGAAGTGGCGGAGCCATCACAGATACTCTTCTGCCGCTCTTGCTCATGCGTCGTAAAAGTCTTGGCAAGCTCGCGATACTCTTCAGCAAGGCTGGCTGTCTCAGAAATAGGTGCACACTCAGATGGATCCGGCGTGTACGGCGGTATCGTGTCGATGGTGTGTGACGGGTGCCTTCCATTCAGCAAAAAGAAAGGTGAAAAACCGTTCGTGCTCTGAGGGGCGGTGTTGTAGGCGTAGGTGACGAAGGGCAGTATAGTATCCCAATTCGTGTGGTTGGCGGCGACGTGCATCGAAAGCATCTCGCTGAGGGTGTGGTTAAAGCGTTCGGGGAAACCATTCGTCGGCGGGTGGTAAGCAGTAGTTTTGCGGTGGACAGAACGGCACTCCGTGAGAATGGCTTCGACGACTTCTGACAAGAATACATGGCCTCGATCACTGAGAAGCTCCTGGGGTGAACCGTGGCGCAGTATGAATCGATGCAGTTGGAAGGACGCAACATCACGCTCTGTAGCCGAAGGGAGAGCGGCGGTTTCGGCGTTTCGCGTTAAATCACCTACAGCGACGATGGCCCAGCGGTTACCAGCCGACGTCAGAGGAAGTGGTCCATACAAATCGATACCTATGCGCCCAAACGGACACTCAGGGCAAGGTAACGGTTGCAGACCGGCTGGCGACATGTGTGCTGACAATTTGCGGCGTTGGCAAGCGAGGCAGGAGCGAACGAACTGTTGCACGTAGTGGTACATCCCGCGCCAGATGTAGCGTTGTCGAATGCGATGGTAGGTTTTGAATACCCCAGAGTGCGCGCATTGCGGATCAGAATGGAAAGATTCTGATATCTCCGACCACAGAATGCGATGTATCATGAGTAACCACTGCCGGTCATCGGCGTCGTAATTGCTTCGGTGTGGGTGGCCGTCACGAATGGCGAAATGGTGAGCTGGATGACGCAAGGCACGCGTGGATGGCGTTGCGGACGGATCAGAGAGCAATTCGATAAGTGGGGCGATCCCAATCTCCTTTCGCTGTTCGGTAGCGATGATGTACAAATCAATGACACAAACAGCAACCGAGGATACTGAGCAGAGCACGTCATGTTCACGTAGAAGGGAGCGCGAGAGGGCGTTGGCGTCAGCATGCTGGCGTCCGTTGCGGTACAGCACGCGGAGGTCGTAGTCTTGTAAGCGAAGAGCCCAACGAGTGAGACGGCATGAGGGATCCTTCAATAATGAAAGCCAGAAGTGCATGATGATCGGTGACGACATCTAATGTGCGACCATACAAATAAGGCCGAAACTTTTAAGGGCCCGGACGATCACCAGGCCATCTTTCTCCGTGATGGTGTACTTTGTCTCGGCTCTCGTGAGCGTATGGCTTGGATATGCTACGACATATTCAGAAAATCCGGGTTGGCGCTGCACCAGGACAGCGCCGAAGCCTACAGCGCTGGCGTCCGTGTGCACCTCTGTTGGCCCGTAGGGTCGCAGTGGCGTAGAATGGGAGGAGACGTCAACAAAAGGCGGAGTTTCACGAAGGCGTCGTCGCACTCGGACGACCACGATTTGAGAGGTCCGTTACTTCTAAGGAGCTTCGTAAGCGGCGATATGATCGTGGCAAAGTTTCGTATGAAGCGTCAGAAGTATGAGCATAGGCCCACGAATTTACGCAGTTCTTTGACGGACCCAGGTTCGGGGAATTCGGCCCCGGAGAAGCTTGGCTGGGTCAGGAAGAATACCATCCTTGGACACGACGTACCCAAGGATGGTGAGTTTCTGTGCTACAAAGCGGCACTTCATCAGATTTATTTGCGAGCCAGCATTGCTCACCCGTGCGAAAACTCCTTTCAGACGTTGGAGATGCGCGGAGAAATCTGGAGCGAAGACGACAACGTCATTGAGGTAACACAAACACGTGAAATGCGCAGAACTCTGGCCATCATGTGCTCAAAGGTCGCAGGTGCATACATAGACCAAATGGCATGACGTTGAATTCGCACAGGCCGTCGGGTGAGATGAACGCAGTTTTCGGTCGAGCGTCATCAGCCATTGTAACTTGCCAGTAACCCGAGCACAGATGGAGAGAAGAAAAAAATGGCAGCATATCCACGGAGTGAATGATGAGGAGTGGGGCGAAGCATTCGTCCGTCCATTCGTTCTTGCTTCCGTCCGTTCCTGCGTACGTCTGTGTAACCGTCCATGCGTCCTTCCACCTGTCCGTGCGTGCGTCTGTTCGTGCGTCCGTCCCTGCGTTCGTCCATGCATCCATGCCTGCGTCCGTTCATGCGTCCATCCATGCATTTGTCTGTGTGTCCGTTCGTCCATCTATTCAGCACTCCAAGTACCTCCATCTCGCATCTTTTCATCAAATATTCTCCATATAGAAGCACCGCCATCCAGCGGACATTTCAAGGACTAAACGGGAGGTGGCACATGCACACTTTCTTACGGCTTTAGCTTCGGGTTTACTTCCCACCTTTAACCACCTCGAGGTCATTGTATATACTAGTCCACTGTATTCATGCCGATGCGGCCCAACTCTCGCTAAACCTTTCTAAAACCAAGGAGGTTACACCCAGCGAGTCTAACGTAGCAACCCTTTCTCTGTCAGATCGTGCTCAATGTACAAGCCAATAGCTGCTAATGGGGATCGCAGCGTGCGCGTTACCTAAAGGCCGAATGCTCCTGTCTCTCATTCCCCCTTAGCAGCCATTAACATGTGCATTGAGAACTATCTTTTATTGTTCAGCAACGCACCGAAGAAATCTCTCACCGGAACCATCTTGGAGGTCAAAATCGTAAAGACCGCTATTTCGGGTATTTTCCACTGGTGGTTACGTACTATGAGGGACGCACAAGCCACGCCATAAGGAGCTTCGCCCCTAAAATTTGGCTCCGTGAAGGCTGTCAATTGCGTCATCGATGCGTGGCAGTGGATAAACATCCTTGCGAGTGATCTTATTGAGCCGTCTGTAGTCCACACAGAAGCGCACAGAACCGTCTTTCTTCGCAACATAATAACAGGAGACGCCCATGGACTGTCCGAGGGCCGAATAACGTCGCGTCGGAGCATATCGTCAACCTGCTTGTTGATTTCCCGACGTTCAGCAGGCGACACGCGGTAAGAACATTGCCGTAATGGTGGATGGGCACCAGTGTCGATACGATGTGTATCAGTGGGCGCGAGACCGAGAGAACCTCGCCAGATATCGAAAGAAGAAGGATATTCTTGTAACAGGTCCAGAAGCTGGGAACGCTGTACTGACGTTGTCATCAACATAGGGGCCAAATACATCAGGAGATGATGGATCAGAAGTAGAAACAGCACCGATGGTACGTGAATGGGGACAACGTGAGTCATCGGGTACGTCCAAGACTTGTGCGTCATTGTTACGGGTCCCGTTAATTCGGAAGGCGATCGCCAAGCTAATTCCAAAGGCCGAAGTATCGGCCCCCCGAACCGCACCACGAAAGCGTGGACAATTTAGGAGTGGTCCTTCTTGGCGCGCCAGCGGATGCCGGCTGTGGCCCAAAGAACAAGTCAGAGCCGAGAGTTGATAAACAAAACAAAATTATATTCTCAATAATGGCAGATCAAAAACAATACACAAATATGCACACTCCAGAATAGTTGAATACAATATGTCACCAATAAAACAACGTACTTCACAATACAATCAGCCAAACTCGAAACAATGGACACAGACAACAATACGTACTACAATGCAGTCGCATGCATCGAACAACCAAGACACTTAAAGACTAAAGAGTTAGAAAACTTAGTCAGTCCAGTGTTCTTGGAACAAAAGTCTGGATGATACTCTCCTGAGCATCACTCACTCAAAGTCCAACGTTGTCGTTCCGCTGCCCCCGAAGTTTCTCTTCCAGGAAACATCACGTCTTCAATTGGCCGCTCTACAATCTTCAACCTTCTTCACCGGAAACACGTCGGCTTCCCACACGCAGCTGTTGCCACGCGTCTTCACTCGCTAGCGCTAGACACACACTCTTGCCTGTAGCTCGAGTCTTCACCCCTCAGGTGGAAATCCTCTTCTTCTCCTCCTTTGTCACGGAAGACAAAAGGCTTCGCCCACAAGGCGGAACACCCTACGCACTCTGGCGCATACTTTCTTCTTCTCCTGCTTTGTCACTTTGAACAAAACCTTCGCCGACTACACGGCGGAATACCCTACGCGCTCTAGCACTGACTTCCGTCTTCTCCTGATCTCCCATGTCGGCTGCTCCAATAAATACCTTCCGCGCGAGACTCCAGAAAGTTCTCATCATTTCGTCGGCGCGATACGCAGCGAAGGCTGGGTAAAGGGCGAGACGGTATGAGGGCCGTCCGCGACGGATTACGCCACCCTGCATCACCACGCCCCTTTCCATTGACAAATTTCGAGGGCTTGCTCGGCCGCCGATGTGGAGTGAGGAGGTTCGTCGGCGAACCTACGCTACCGAGAGGGGAGAGGGACGCGCGCCCAGGGAGTCTTTGGATGCTTGTTTTCTTTTTTTTTATCATTGACCTCTCGGCGCTTTGTCGTAAGAATTTGGCGGCGCGCCCTTATTTTTGAGAGCTCGTTTTGTGACAGTCATCAACTGGTTGCACTCTGCCGAGACATTCCCCTCCAACCAAGGTAACAGTGTACGGGGATGGGTTTGTCACGAAAATAGTGGCGTTGGCCTGGGTGATTTGCACGATCGCAAAAGGTACTAGCAACCCTTTCCTTCTGCAAGCACGGTCGGATGGCGAAACGAGTGCAATTGTGTCGGAGAGACAGCGTAGTAGACCGATACACCCGTCGTCGAGCTTGGAGGCACTATGGTATCGTCTTTCACGAGAATCTTGCTCACTTTCGAGGGACTGTTTTCTGGCGTCAAATGCGAGAAGAATGAGAGTTCAATTTCGGTGGCCACACAATGGATGACGGTGTCGTTGCGGGAGAGAAAATCCCATCACAGGATGACGTCATGAGAGCATGCTGGAACGATGATAAATTGGGTGACATACAGAACGTCCTGAACGACAACGCGAGCTGTGCACCCTGCTGTAGGATGGATACGATGTGAACTATCAGTACGAAGGGACAACCCAGAAATCGGCGTCGTCACTTGTCGAATCAAGCGGCAAAGGTTTTCGTCCATAACTGATACTGCAGCTCCAGTGTCAATAAGAGCAGATGCATGAACACCGTCAACAAGCACGTCCATGACATTACATGGGCGGCTCTGAGGGCTGCGATAGCGTCGCAGTCCTTGCCTCGGGGACTGCGACGACTAGTTTTTCCGCTCGTGAGCAGCTGAACTTGGCCGCATGGGGGACAGGGAACGACGTCGTGGAGACGATGACCTTCGAGGAGATGGACGTTGGCGAGACGGCGGTGGCATAGACGGCGGTTCTTCAAGATAGGGACGGATGAGCTGACCATGAACAGGCGAAGAAATCGGAGCCGGCTGTACGCGATGGCAATAACGGGCTACGTGACCGGCGTAACCGCAGGCAAAGCAGATGGACCGGTTATCGGGTGTGCGACATCTGTTCACCGGGGTAGGTCTCACCCATGTCGCAAGAGCCGATGGACGGAACGGTGGCTACATGGTGGGCTCAAGCTGAGGCGGAAGGGTTACGTCAACATGCGTAGTGGGCATACCCTCTGCAGAGGACGGAGGTCGAGCGGCAGCTTCGGCGTACGTCAGAGGGGCGGGTGCTGGAACGACTTGAGGCGGCCTGGCAACCACTTGTGCGTAACTCAGGGGCGCAGGAGCTGGAAGCTGTTGGGGGTAGTACGCAGGCATTACCACCGCTATTTCCTGCTCAATCGCTCGACGGATAGGAGGGAGAAAAGTAGCATCCGATTGGTGAACAGCTGGTTGGTGGGCAAAGGGCAGGAGATAGAATTGACGCGCGATTTCCTCACGGATGAAGGACTTTAGGTCTGCCATCAACGCCACTTGGTGACAACTGGCCTCCAAGCCAGCAAGCATTGCAGCTCGTGGTGGGGAGCGACGGGTCATCGAACGCGGCCGGCGGAGCTCCTCGTAGTTCTGGCACAGTGTGATGACCTCCGCCACTGTGCCGGGGTTTTTGGCGAGCAGCATCGTGAAGGCATCATCGTCTATGCCTTTCATGATGTTTCAAATCTTGTCAGACTTGGACATGATGTGATTACGTTTGTTGCGTAAGTCCAGGACATCTTCAATATAGCTGGTAATGACTCACCAGCCTCCTGAGCGCGTTCACGTAAGCGATGCTCAGCTTGCAGCTTGTGAACAGCAGGGCGGCTGAAAACGTTGATGATAGCGGTCTTAAAATCGGACCAGGTTGCAAAATCGGACGCGTGGTTGTTGTACCACAAACTGGCAACACCCGCAAGGTAGAACACCAAGTTGGTCAGTTTGCCGTCCTCGTCCCATGTGTCGGGGACGCTCACGCGCTCGTAAATGGTGAGCCAGTCCTCCACGTCAGTGCCATCAGCGCCAGTGAAGATGGGCGGATCGCAGATGCTCGGGACACCGGGACAATGGGGTGGCATGGAAGGAGGCGTTTGCTGAGAGGCGTCGTGGGACATGGTTGATGGCAGGGTACGTGATCGTAGCTCTAAGGGCATCGAAGGGGATCGCAGCATCTCCACCAATTTGTTAAGGCTTATTATCCGGCAACCAGTGAGCATACACACTGGCGACAGTCACAGCCAAGCACGGACTCTAAGCGCGAGCGGCGTCCTTTTTTGTGTAGACCCACTAGAAGGCACTTGATAGTTCGACCAATTTCAGTGTTCGGAGGTATCTCTACACTATCACTTTTTGGATAAAGAAAAATTGGCCTGAATCTACATGGTACACTGTAAATGTCGTCGAAAGACGATAATCTTGCGTCCGGAGCAAGTGAACAAAACGTTTATTTGATGTTCTGCGCAAGAAAATCGGTGAATGTTATTTTGAAGGCACTGCGTTAGTAACGGAGGCGAACAAGCGCATCTAGGCACGTTAGACGCCAGCGCAATCTGGCAGTTATCTTCGAAAACGAAGGCGTCCGCGACCGCGGAAAAAGATGCGCGTCAGTCACGGAGGTGATAAGGTGTAGAATGCAAAGCGACGGGCAGGTTCCACCTTCGTGCCGTCTTAGCAAAGCGTTGGAAACACCTTCTTGAGCATCGCGTTGCACTGTCAGCGCAGTGCGTTAAACGCTACAGTCCTTAGAATTACTTGTGTGTGCCTCTTATAGTATAAAAGCAGACTTAAAAAACATAGACATGTTGTTATGGCGCCTCAGCTATGCGCAATATTTGTTTCTTTAATTGAAAATCGCATAACTATGAACGCTAAACCTTGAGCAATATTGGTTGGCGGTGCGGATGGGGTTGGCCGTTTGGTGTCGTTTGAAGTATCGTTAGGGCAGACAAGCAGACAGACAGACAGACAGACCAAAATTTTTACGTCGAAGGTCCCCAAGAAAGACCATCGTCTTCAAAATAGGTTGGTCATGTGGGAGCCTGCTGAGTCTCCCAGAATGTCGTCTGATATGCTTGTCGTCAAACTTCTTTTCAAAGTATCGTTCGACAATATGAAATTTGCGAATACGCTTGTTTGAAAATGCCCCGCCGCGAGGTCTAGTGGCTAAGGTACTCGGCTGCTGACCCGCAGGTCGCGGGTTTGATTCCCGGCTTCGGCGGCTGCATTTCCGATGGAGGCGGAAATGTTTTAGGCCCGTGTACTCAGATTTGGGTGCACGTTATAAAGAACCCCAGGTAGTCAAAATTTCCGGAGCCCTCCACTACGGCGTCTCTCATAATCAAATGGTACTTTTGGGACGTTAAACCCCACAAATCCATCAATCGCTTATTTGAAATCTCCCACTCACGCCTCCGAAAATTTTGAGAAAGTGTTCAGTTCATATTTTCTCTTTTATTATTGGGCAATGAATGTATATCACTTCGATGGGTGTTTTTGCGTTAAAATGCTTTCAGGCCATTGAAATTTCTGAATGTTAACAGAAAATGTAGCGAATTTAAAATAGCTTACGAAGAAAAGGAGAAAGAAAGCAAACAAAAGACAGAAAAAAAAGAAAAAGACCATAGAACAAAACCAAAACGATAGAAAAAAGCGAGAAATACAAGGAGAGAAAACAACGGACAAGATAGCAAAATAAAGATAGATCGAGAAAGAAACAGAGGGACGAGAAGAAACAAATGAACATGTACCGAGGCAAAAAATGCATGCACATCAAACAGAAGATCAAAAAAGAATGAACGGACTGACTCGGGCCGATAGAAACAAACGTTACAAAAGAAAGCAGGAAAAATTGAATATTACGGGTGCATCTCACACAGAGGCTTATATAATGAAAGACATCTGGACAATACAAGGCAGCACAAGCTTCAGCATGAAGTAGCATCGTTACAAATAGAAATACACCCATAATCAAAAATTTTCTTTTTTCTTTTTTTTAGTGGCGAAGCTCCTTACATCATGGGTCGTATGTCCCGTGTCGTCGTAGTCGTCGTAGTAGCCAGTTGCATCGCATTGCATGTCAATGAAAACGATGTCACACCATATGCATGGAGTGAATTATGATGAGTGGGGCGAAGCGTTCATCAGTCCGTCCATGCTTACGTGCATGCTTTCGTGCATCCTTCCGTACGTCCGTCCGTCCTCTCGTCATAATTCACCTCGTGGATATGCTGTGTTTTTTTTTTTTGAGGAGAGAGAGGAGATCGATGAACGCTGTTACAGAGAAAGAAAAGCGATGCTTCCGATACTTTCTTTTATGCCAGCATATGGAAGTTGTTGAATTTAGTGAGAGAAATTCGACATATACCGCGCCTTTTGGGAATCGTTTTTATCCGAAGCCGTCGACGAGCAATTATCTATGCTGCCCTCCCCCCCCTTTTTTTTCAGGAATCACGTGCTGGATAGACGTGTTTGTTTAATTGTATTGGGTGTGGGCATACGCATCGTGGGTTTACCAGCAACTTCGATTACACTAGCGGTGAAAATCAGAGACCTGTCAAGAGTCCACTCAATAGGCGCCCCACCGCGTTACCGAACACATCGCCGACTTACGCTGTGCTGAAGGGCGTAGTCAGCGAATGCCACACTGGGCCCGTGTCCCCCCCCCCCCCCCCCCAAAATTGTTTTCACGTCTGTGCTTGCGCCGCTTATCTGCGCCAGACCAAACCCCTCCATGCGTTTTTCCGCCGGCTGTAGACGCAATGGAGGGGCCTTACGCCAGACCATCTCGGATCAAAGCAACCTTTCGGCACAATAAATCAAATGACCATTCAAGTATTAGGTAATGCCGATAACCCGTGTTGTGGCGCGTAATGAAAGCGAAAGTACATGTTTTCTACAGTGGGTTTTGTAAGCAGCTTACGGAGAGCTTTGCAGAAGAATGCGATCGAGAAACGCTTGCCGGTGTGGCGTACACCTCCGAGCAAACCTGTACTCCCGCAGCCTATGTATTGGCTATCCGCACAGTATGCGAGCAATGCGAAAAAGACACTACTTCCGGCCGCCTGGTGCACACGCTTGTTCCTCAGCGTAATGCTAAGGTTGAGTCGTTTTTTGTGCCAACTATTTGTTATGTTGTTTGATTGTGCCGTATTTGTGTGCAGCCATCGCACACAAATACCGCGATGCGCGATGCAGCGATAAGCGTAGTGGTTAGAGCATCCGCCTCGCATGCCAAAGGTCCATGGTTCAAATCCCGGTGCCACGCAGTTCCCAACCGGATAAAAAAGACATCCGCGTGGTGATGGAACTGCATTACGAGGCCTGGGGTGCGGCCTCACCAGTAACCACCGCCGGGAACGCACTCCCTCACCAGAGAAGGATTGGCCACCCTGGTGCAGCATCTCGCCACTACCTCCCACATGCATACGTCAAATAACTCACGGCCCTGTTAGGTTTGGCCTGGAGATTCGTCTCTCAATACCTTCGGCACCCAGTCTTCCTGACGCTGTCGAAGATTTGAGTAATTACCCAGACAATGCGGCAAGTAAAGGCGAGTTCCCATCTTTCAAATGCGGACCCTTTTGTCGTCCCTTCAAGCAGCAGCGTGCCTGATGACCTCGGTGATTCATTGGGGGAGCTGTTGTGACCGGAGCCAGAGCTGACAGGAGAGCGGCGCTCCTTTTTAATCCCCAATCAAGTAGACGACTGGCCGGCTGCCTATGCTCATCAGGCATGAAACGGGCTTGAAACGACGCCGCAGAGTGCTGGACGTCGCTCTGAACTATATAACGTTCTACCACCACGCTCGTGGTTTGTGAAACCACTAACCTTTCTTTTCTGTAAATATGTGTAAATAGTGACATAAACCCCTGTTTTGTTTTCCGTATCCTCCAGCGACCTTCCTTGCGACCCTTAACAACTGATGGCAGCGGTAGCATGCCATCAGGAACTTCCTCCTTCCATCTTTTACAGCCCTCAGTCCCCAGCAGCTGCGAAAAAACTGACCACGGCGGCGGTCAGATCTACAACGCAGCAGAGGGTGCTAACAATCTCTGGATCCGGACAGGCCCCTATTGGAACCTGAACTTGGCAACGTTTAACGCTAGAACCTCATCTAGTGAGGGAAGTCTAGCTGTACTACTCGAGGAGCTAGAGGGTGTTAAATGGCATATAATAGGGCTCAGTGAGGTTAGGAGGACAGATGAGGCCTATACGGTACTACAGAATGGTCACGTCCTTTACTATGTGGTATGTGGTATTTGCCATGTGGTATGTGGTATTTCGGCCAAACGGGGCGCTGCCTTAATGAAAGGCTAAAAGAGCACCATTATACTGTTCACAAAGCAATCCAGGGCCACATTGGCATTCTCTGTCGCGATTGTGGATGTTCCCCCTTGTTTGATCAATGTGAAGTGGTTAAAAAGCACCCGTCACAATTAGCTCGAGAAATTATAGAAGCGCATTGTATAGCAAGAGCTGGCAGCACGTGTATTAGCGCCCCGTCTTTGGTTTTATATGAACATGAAGTGGCCTTTCTTAATCAGCATAACCGCCTATGAATCTATGATATGTGACGGTGCGATGCTGTGTGTAATCTCTCCGTTGCGTTGGGTGGTTTTGTATGCTTGCACCGGTCTACATATTTGATGCAGTTTGACAATAAAGCTCAGTTGGAAGTTAGCGCTCTGTCCTCTTGTGTCGGTCTGCTCAGCCGTTTCTTCTTCCCCGTAAAGCGCTATACCAGTTCAAGTTCAAGTTGCTATAGGGGCTTGGCTGAAAGAAGAGAACTGGGAGTGGGGTTCCTAATTCAAAGAAACATAGCTGACAACATAGAGGAATACTATAGCATTAATGAAAGGGTGGTAGGAATCGTAATTAAACTGAATAAAAGATACAAGATGAAAGCGGTACTCGCCTTACGCGCCTAGATCCAGCCATGATGACGCTTCAGTTGAAAGCTTCTATGAAGCCGTGGAATCGGCAATGAGTAAGGTATACTATACTATGCTAATGGTACTATACTATGCACAGTATACTATACTGATGGGAGTCTTTAATGCAAAGGTAGGGAAGAAGCAAGCTGGAGACCAGGCAGTAGGAGATTATGGCATCGGTACTAGAAACGCCAGAGGAGAGCTACTAGTAGAATTTGCAGAATGCAATAATTTACGGATTTTGAATACCTTCTACCAAAAACGAGGAAACCGCAAGTGGACATAAAAGAGCCCTAATGGCGAAAATAAGAACAAAATATAATTTATAATGAGTGCACACCCAGGCATCGTGCAGGTTGTGGAAGTGGTTGGCAAGGTACGATGCAGTGAATGGTACGGTCTCGAATTCACCAAGACTTGAGGAAGGAACGACAGAAACTGATACGCAAGAAGCCAATCAATGAGCTAGCACTGACAGGGAAATTACAGGAATTCAGAGTCTCGCTTCAGAACAGGTCCTCGGCACTTAATGAGGAAACCAACCTTAGCGTAGGTACAATGAATGATAATCTGACGAGTATCATTACGTAGTGTGCAGTAGAAGTTGGAGGCAGGGTAGTTAGACAGGACACATGGCAAGCTTTCCGAGGAAACGAAGAATCTCATTAAGAAGCGTCAAATCATGAAAGTCTCAAATACAACAGACAAAACAGAACTGGCAGAGCTTTCGAAGTTGATTAATAGGCGTAAGGTATCCGATGTAAGGAGGTATAACATGGAGAGAATCGAACACGCTCTGCAAAACGGAGGAAGCGTCAAAGCAGTGAAGAGGAAACTTGGGATAGGCAAAAATCGGATGTATGCACTATGGGAAAAAGAAGGCAAAATAACTACCAATATGGATAGGATAGTTAAAATAGCGGAGGAGTTTTACAGAGATCTGTGCAGTAGCCGGGACAACCACGAATTTAATACTATAAGAACCAGCTGTAACCCAGATGATAGAAGAAGTCAGACAAGCTTTGGAGAGCATGCAAAGAGGCAATACTGCTGGTGAGGATCAAGTAACATGAGATCTGCTGAAAGATGGAGGACAGATTGTGTTAAAAAAACTAGCCACCCTGTTTACGAGGTGTCTCTTGACGGGAAGAGTACCAGAGTCTCGGAAGAACGCTAACATCATCTCAATACATAAGAAATGAGATGACAAGGACTAGAAGAATTACAGGCCGATCAGCTTGCTCTCTGTAGTATACAAGCAATTTACAAAGGTAATTGCTAACAGAGTAAATAAAACATTAGAATTCTGTCAACCAAAGGAACAAGCAGGATTTTGAACAGGCTACTCAACAATCGACCACATTCATACTATCAATCAGGTAATGGAGAAATGCTCAAAATATAACGAACCACTATACATAGCCTTCATCGATTACGAGAAGGCGTTTGATTCAGTAGAAATATCAGCCGTCATGCAGACACTGCGGAATCAGGGCGTCGATGAAGTATATATAAACATCCTGGAAGAAATCTACAGGGGATCAACTGCTACCACACTGCTTTATAAAGAAAGCAACAGAATACCAATCAAGAAGGTTGTAAGGCAGGAGGACACAATTTACCCAATGCCCCAGCCGTTACCTGCCATCACAACCGTTGGCCGCCGCCACGGAGAAAGGAAAAAGGTAAGGAGAGGGCATGCCCAGCCGGTGCAGGGCGTAAAAAGTGTGGCGGAAATGACATCATGGCAGCCATTATCAGTAGGCACAATGGCGGCGTTGTTATGGTTACGTGTTGCGCAGTGAAGCTGGTCTAGCAGTGAGCGGCAACGGCTGGCGGCGGAATGTGTGCCTCCCCAGGTCTCGTGCTGAGCCGTGGCGGACAATATCTGTGCTCTGCGCCGCGTTATTGGTTACGCAGTGTTCGTCTGGCTGTTACATTACTCTTAGCAACGTTTACAAATCTATTTGTCCATCACGGGGTTTCAACAGTGCGTAGAACAAGTGCATATCCATGTGTCGTGCGGCGGATGACGCGGATGAAGCAGTTAGTGTTCAGCGAAATGGCGTTGGGCACCATGACGAAGCTGAATGACGACGAACGCCTTGCAGGTCAGTGACGGTTGAGCAGTGCTCCTGCTTGTGACAACGGACGACGCTGTTGAGCCCAGAGGACCATGTGCACATACGTAGTTTCATGTTGTGTGTGTACAGTAACAACTTGCATGTGCGTATTAAAACACCTTTTCTGTTCCGCTTGGTACACTCTCCACCAGCATTGCATGTAATCTCAACGTAACAGCAACCACGTTCAACTGTCACTAGCACCATGCTCAAAGTCACCACGGTCGCAGAATGCTGGCGCAGGTGAGTTTCACGCGGAACACGGACACAGTGGCAGGACACTGCGTCAGTCGCTTGGCGGAATGCAACCGTAGAAGGCACACGACCGATCGTGTTGCCTGTACAGTTGCTGAATTAATGACGTGAAAGCACTCGCCGTTGTCAGTGCATCTAGCGCGCGTTCTTTCGTAGTTGCTTCGTTGTCGGCGAGCTGTTACTCTTTGTTATTACTCGGACGAAGCGATTTCGCTGAAGGTGTCCCGCTGGCTCTGAGTGATGAGCCCAGTTCCATTAGTTTCGGATCATCACGACACACGCGCTGCGCAGCCCACGTGCTTTCCGAGCCGGAGAGGGAGTCGCGCCTTCTGCTTCGCATTCATATGTAAGCAAGAGAGGAGAATTTGCCTACTCAATATGGCCGACTTCCGGCTTCATCGCGGCTTCACAACGAGTGACGTCAGGGCCTCTCCTTACCTTTTCCTTGCTCCGTGGCCGCCGCAAACTTTGAAATGAGGATAATGATGTCGATAGGCTGCTACTGACATTGAGTCAGCTGGAGCAAAAACTATTAAAAAAAGTTGATGACGCAGCACATGTTTAAGAAAAACTACTTGCTCGAAGAAAAAAAATGTTTTTTATGTGTAGCGGTACGCAAACATGTAGTGTTTGTTCATTTTAAAATAAATTTTGGCCTCGACGAAGGCGCTTCTACAAGAAAGTGCAATAGCGCGAGTGGCGGGAGAGGTTAGTAGATGCACCCTGGGTGTTTAAAGCAGAAACACGCCGCGGTTCATTTTTTTGCCCCCTACAGGTGAGCACTTGAACTTGAGAGTTTCCGGGGCCTGCAACGGTTGCGATGGCAGGTAACGGCTGGCGGTACGTTCGATTGTGTCTCGGACTGTTTCGTTTCGCTGTAAATATTTCGAGCCTCTGCCGACCGGCACATTCTTTCGCATTCTGTTTATTTGACTCGTTCAAATGCTTTCGCGAAGGGAATTCAAGTGACTTTCGGGGAACGAAGCGACCGTCGAAGCTTTCATCGGATGAACACCCGTTGCAAGCCCGGGCCGGTGAGTAGAAACCACTTCAGTTTTTTTAAGGATGGTTGCTTGCGGGGCTAGTTGGTTCATTTCAACATATGTATTTTTTTATCCTATGACTACGTAGGCGCCCCTCGGTGGCAGCGCATTGCAATATTAAATTTTAAAAGTTTTAACGTCTCAACCGGAAAAACGTGCGTTACATGCGGCGTGCATGGCTTCGCGGTGGAACGAGTCGCTAACTCAATAGTTCATTCTGAAATTCTATCACCAGGTAACACCAACCAGGCCGTTGCGATAAAAGAAGGCAAATAAATCACTGTCGCCTCGAATGTGTCTTCTTAGCTAGCCCATATATTAGTGCAAAAAACCTACTAGTTAATAATTTACTGCAGTCGCGTTTGAGAAACATCACATAATTATGGGTCTGGTTTTCCTATAGTGTGACAAAGGAAGCGTCACATAAATGAGAAATACTTCTTTTTCTGCCACAGCCTCCTGGCCCACCTGACATGGAAGCAAATGTGTACAATGGGCAAGGAACCTGCTACGTGACATGCCTTGAGAAGAAGCAGCCCTGAGTGATATACGTGTTATGAGGTACCACTACATATATGCATAAAATGCTGCTGTTTACTAATTAACTGACTTTATTTGTTTACTTTGGAAAATTTCATGCATTGATTATGCATTGATTTCATGCATTGATGTCTGGTGATGTTACTTGTTTTTCCAGACTGCCATGCAATGACAGGATGACTACCCCTGAATGTCCGCTCTGCAAGCACGTTGAAACATCTGAATGTCCACTACAACAGGTCATCTCTAACCTCACACATGTAATGCTGTATTTGTGAATGTTTTACCGCGCATATTGTGGAGAGGTGCTTTAGATTGGCTACAAGCATTGCCTACCTACCGTGGTATGGAATCTACACTTCAATAATGTTGAAACTGTAACACTATTAGTTAGATTGTGTGGCGCTGCTGAGCTCAACAGCACACTGTTTGATCCCAGCCACTGTAGCCATATTTTGATGGGAGTGAAATGCTAAGACGCTTATGTGCTTAAGGGTTTGTTCAATTCGCCTGCACCACATGATCCATTTTACAAAGTGCGGCACCTCGCCAATCGTTTCAGTGGCGCAGCAATGGCATCTTCGAAATCTTGCCATTCATTTCAAAAAGCGCAGGAGAGGTACAGCACCAAAACTATTTCATGACTTTCCGGTACCTTCTGCTCTGACGGCGCTGGTTTGGTGCAGCCGCTCGGACAGCTAAACAAACAACATAGCATTAGACGTAGGTGCTGTACCCACCCCTATAAATCCGGCGTGTTTTGCCAAGATGTTTGCACCTCATTAAATTAAGCGAACAAAAATAAGGATTCCACCTTGTCGGCACCTTGTCATTCACTTGTGATGCCGCACCGCACAACTTCTGCAGCACAAGTTCTGAACTTCTCGTGCACAGCTGTGAACCAGTTCGGATTGGTGCAGGTGAACTAAACTGACCCTTAAAAGATGGAAGCTGGAAAATATGAAAAATGTGTTAACATAAGAGGTCAAAGCAAATGTTTCGACAAGCAGTCTCGTCTCCCGTGAGCCTACATTGTCATTTGTTTGAACCCCTGGAAGTCAGAATCAACCTAATTTGCCCACTACTGTACGACTCACGATCACTTCATAGTTGGCATGTGAATCGTCGGAAATTATTAATTGCACTACATAACGAACACACCCACAGTGATGGGCATTAACGGGCTTTCCGACATTTAGTTGTGCCTTGTGACAGTTTACCAACAACACCCAGAACTGTTCTGTTTTAATTAACTGTGTTTAGCTCATACAAGTTTACAAAATGATGCACCAAAGCTCGTAAGACTGCACTCAATTGCTTTAGCTTTGCACATATGTTCAATGGGCTCCTAAAATAATAAATCATAAAGGTGATGAGCAGTTGCAGCACAGCTTCCTCAAAGACTGGAATGCTGTCATGAGAAGCAAGATTGTGTTCATTGCATGTGGTACTGGTTTTTTTTTTTGCAGAAAAACGTTCCAGATTTCATTGTGCACATCTGCTTCTGTTTAAATTAAGTTGTCATAACTATAGTGTCTACCACTACGAAGTGAAATTCTGTGCACTACGGTCATGCAAAAAAAAATCTAGGAAATTGCACAGGTAGTTGAAACATACATGATCTTCGCTTGTCTATACAGCCACACTGCAAGATAGTACGTATTTCAAGTCCTAACCTCTAAAAGTAGCAGGGAGAAAACAACTTCATTTTCAACCACAAGTATACTGAAAAATAAATACAATAACAAGTGTGTAATAAATGTGACCTTTATTGTATCAGTATTCGGACAGATACACATCATGTACCACCAATTGATTTGAGGAGTGCTTGCTTGTAAGAGAGTACTGAAGTTGTATGGATATGTCTATGCAAAAAAAAAGAGATTGTGCTCAAGGCTGAGCAGATAGTGTGTTGTAAGAGTACCAACAAATATGTACAGATAACAAAGTTGTACAATGCATACCTGAAGCTTATTTTCTTAGAATCGGGCTTTTTCGATCTGTAAGCACACACTTCATAAATGTCCCTTTAGCATACATGTTCGCTGCATACTCAGCAGACTGGTCATTACCTGCGACGAGAAATTCTAGCTGTGGTAACTTTGTAACTTAACTCTAACAATAAATGTAGCATGCCTGAAATATTTTACGCCCATCCCCTAAATATATAATACCTATGATATTGGCTCACGACTGAGTATTAAACTAGTGCCTACGCTCTCGACACGACGCGACATTGCAGAATTGTGAAGTACTCAATGTAGCATTGCAGAGCGAGAAAGATTCAGAAATGCACGCATCCGCAATCGCTTATTTAACAAATTTAGCCAAACTACATTGCTCTCAATTTTCGAGCTATTTATCGGCAATGTCCAAGTTTCCTTTCCGGTTCCGCATCATGCATTCACTTCACTTGAAGATCAACACTACAGGGCAAGCGCCGCATCTGACGGCAGAATCCGACCCTTGTCTTGAAGGCACGCTATTAAACTCGAACGCCGCAACACGATGAGACCGACGCTCATTCAGCGATCTCGATGTTCAGTAATATGCATATGCTTGTTAGCTTTCCAAGAGTCTTTACACATGGATTGAAAGCTTTCAATATGTATGAGTGACTTGTTTTGTTCGGACCCGACCGTATACATTGGTTGTACCGGCTTGGACACTCGCAATAAACGATGCAAACCTTACTTGATTGACGTTGTTTTTTGCCAGTCGAAGCCAACTAGGTCACCTGGCGATAATTACAGACGCGAAGCGTGATTTAGCAACGGAAAAGAAAATACCAGAGGAAGCGAGCAGTGCGAACCACCCCACCTGCAAAAAAAAAAAATCGCGTCCGTTTATTGATTATGATAGTACTACCCGTGCCATCTAGCCTCGCGGTATGGCAGTTCAGTACGCCGCCGCTACGTATTTGCATGATATTGTGATACAACAGACCACAGGCACAGTTTCCATTCTCTAAACTGGTAGGGTTTCTGCGGTATTAAGTACTCGGAATCTTTCTTTCGATACAATATTAGGGGGATAGCGCGAACGCACTCCCCCACTACCAAAAATTGCATGCCCCATCTGCCCCAGTTTGGGGTAGTGGCAGGGGTCAGCACGAGCGCAGTGCAATGCCCGCGCCTCTCCCTGGGGGCACCGCCTGTTTAGAAAAAGTTTATTCTTTCATAGGACGAAACAAACCTAAGAGACAAGCGTCTGTATAACAGGTACAATAACAAACAAAAGACAAAGCACAACATACACTACACATTTAAACTAAAGTGTCCAAGTCCGTAGCATGTCCATAGTCCGTTGTACTAATAACTGTACATATACTACGTAAATGCACTAATCACAATATGGACAATGCACATGATGATATATGTACAGAATTTACAAGACTTAGTGAATATGTTAGAAAATATGTACAACAGGTATTAATATTCATAAGGGTTACATAACTTACAGCGTTCGAATGAAATGCATATATAGGAGAGCTAACACCCATATTGAACACACACAAACACATAAAAATAGTAAGCACATAGTGTTTACATGCACCAATCAGATATTGACAGGTGACCTGGCTATAGGAACCAGGCCAGGTGGAAAACTAATTGAACGCGTCTGTCAACTACGGACAGAAAGCGGCACGACCATTGTCGCAGAAATTCTTCCTCCCCAAGGAAGAACAATTCCTCCGACAGAAACGATATGAGTTCAGAGTAAAGGCGTTCCAGTATTGGAAAAAGAGCACGACGACGATGATCTGCCGCAACAGCTTCGCACCTATTACGCCATAAACAAAAAGCTCCCGCAGCTATTAGAAGGCGTGCAAAGCGACTACGCGGGCAGCGACCAGATGTTACAAAGCGATTAACACCTAGGCCGCGAAAACTAGTGTTAACTGACTTCCAAAACACCTTTGCAATGACACATTGCTGCAGCATATGCTGGTTAGACTCCTGTAACGGGCAGTTAGGACAAGTGGAAGATGGGACCATGCCCCACCTCTCCAGTCTGTCCCGTGTTGGGAGTACTCTCCATCCAAGACGCCACATAAAGTCACGGAGGTGACCAGGCAAAAACAATGCCGTTATCGCGCTCCACGAGACTTGTCTCGATCGTGCTAGACGGGCTGGAGGAACCAGAGGAAGCAAAATGGCCGCCGTTGTATCTACAATGCGGCTTTCAAGAATGTCCACATCGGGACAAACCTGCTGCGCGTGTCGATAAAAAGATACTGCCGTTGAGTAAAATGCAGGTACGTGAAGTGTTTGTGGTGCAGAATTAAGCCGTGCATCTGGTAGTAAATAGCGTAACTTGGTGCCTAAGAAATAGCAGGCGAGATCACGCGCGGGGCACTGATCACCACGCAACAACCGAAGTAAGAATCGTAGGGCAAGTAGCCGGCAGCGAACAGAGACGGATGGGAATGCGAATCCACCGCAGTTTCTCGGTTGCCCAAGAGCTGCTCGGCAAACCAGCTCTGTTCCACCCGACCAGAAAAAGGAGCCAATGAGGGATTGCAACGACCTGGTGATTTGTAATGGGGGCTGTAAGACATGAGATATATACCATGCACGGCCGCAAAACACCATCTGTGCTAGATACCTCCTTTCGAGCATCGGTAAATCATACTCTTGTGCTTCCCGGACGTGTCGTTTTACATCTTCGACTACTGAATTCCACAAGGAGGCTGATATGCCGTAGCAAGTATAATCAAGCCCCAGAATGCGAATAGAGTCACTTTTTGAAGACCGAAAAAGGAACTTAGACTTGCGTCTGGTGAACCAATGAATAAATATCGACATTTGGAAAAATTTAATGCAGCACCTGAAATCGTGCCATACGTAGTAAAAAGTCGTAGGCTACGGGATAAACTGTCCTCATTCTTCAAATACAACGTGATGTCATCAGCAAATGCTGTCACTGTCACGGTACCACTACCTGGAAGAGGAAGGCCTCTAACGTAAGGATCAGCGATTAGCGATTGAAGGAATGGTTCGAGGCTGAATACAAAAAGCGCAGGGGATAGAGGACACCCCTGGCGAACACCACGGGTAACCGGAAATGGCGCACTCTCTAAACCATCAAGAAATAACGTGCTGCGTATATTTCGGTATGCGTTTCTGAGAAGCTCGACGAAGTTTTGTGAGAAGCCAAATGCTGCCATTACGCTAAATATAAAGCTATGTTCGAGGCGATCGAATGCCTTTTCCTGGTCAAGTGAAACCAAGAGTCCCCGAGCTGATCTTGCTAACGTGTACGCAACTATATCGCGCGTAACAAAGGAGAGACTGTGGATTTCTCTTCCAGGAATAGAGCACGCCTGATGATGACCTATTAAGGAGGGCATCAGGCTTCTCAAACGCCGAGTGATAACTGCCGCGAAAGTTTTATAATCAACGTTGGGGAGCGTTATTGGTCGCCACTCCTCTGGGCGAACTGACGATGGGTCATGTTTAGGTATTAAAACAATTCGACCATCGCGAAAGCTATCTGGAAATTCAAAATTCTCGAAGCAGCGGCAAATAACAGAGGTGAAAAGGGCACCAATGTCGTCCCAAAACGTTAAATAAAACTCAACAGGCAACCCATCCGGCCCGGGGGCCGAGCCACGCTTCATGGAAGACAGTGCCTCTTTCACTTCGTCAGCTGACGGACTTGTGCATAGTTGTTCAGCTACTTCAGATGAAATTTGAGGGAGCCTACTTAACATTGTGGCTGTCTCGGTGGTACCGCGATGTGATGACATTGTCGTACGAGCCATGTTGGCAAAGTGAGCTAGGAAAACTGATTGATCACGTGTCGGCGGTAAGGCAGTGTGTAAGAATCTGGCCGCCGGAGTTCCTAGTTGACTCGACGGGTTGAGAAGCGAGCTTTTCGCAAATCGTAGAACCTCAGGATGAGCACAAGGATTACGTCTGCAACGCCAAGCAGCCGCCGTCAATGACGAAGCTGCAATGAGGCGTTGAAAACGACCCCTTAACTCTCGCTGCCATGCGCGCATCAAGGGAGTTAGTCGATCAACCCGAAGAGCAATACGCAGCTTTGTTGCAGTGTCCGCTAGTTCTTCGGACGTACGGCGTCTAAGGGCCCGCCCTGCTACTGAGCAGTGTAAACGCCACTGCGTCTTGAGCGCGTCCCACACCTCCGGACCGCATCCCGAAAGAGAGGCGCGCAAGATTCTAGATAAACTGGAGCGTGTACGCGCGTCGTGCAGAATGCGGATGTCAAGACGCCAAGGTTTCACTGATGATGAAAAGGGAAAGTGAGCCTCGAGCGTCACTGGTCGGTGGTCTGATATATAAACAGGCGATGATGGTAATGTTACTACGTCAGAGTGCGATACGTAAGAAGCTAGCGCGCTCGGCACATAGAAACGATCCAAACGACTAGACGACGTGCTACGCCGCCAAGTCCAGGCATACTGTGGCCCATGCACTAGTCTGTACGTATCTGTCAAAGAGAAATGGTGCACTAGGCGACGCAGCTCTCGCGCGTTCCAATCAGAGCGACCCCATCCTGGACCTTGCACGTCAGCTCGCGTGTCTAATACACAATTAAAGTCTCCAGTGAGTATGACATGACGACCGTCTAGAAAATACACGTCCAGGTCACGGAAAAAATCGTTAGACATCGCTGATTGAGCTGGCCCATAAATACACAAAACACGCAGCTTGAAGGATGATAAGACGCAGTCAAAAGCCAATACCCGCCCATTCCCGTCATAGAAAACATGATGATTGCTCAGAAGAGCGCGGTTAAAAATAATAATTCCAACTCCAGAGGAGCGAGATGTAGCGAAGGAAAAATAACAGTCTAAATTAAAAGCGCGTTTGAATGCACGAACGTGGCCAATGGTGAAAAAATTTGTTTCTTGTAAACACAGAATATCACAATGTTCTGCGCGGGCTATGCTGATAACCTCGGCTTGCTTTACTGGGTTACGGAACCCTTGAACATTTAAAGAAAGAATTTTCAGGGTGTCAGCCATATTGAAAAAAAGTGGGTGACTGACCTGGTCGTGTTTTTCGATTCGGTGTACCCCGGGGATCTGTCCGGGGGAACTGGAGTACGTATACTACACAGCACAATTCGACCCTCTAGAAGAGGGTCGAGGTTTCTTTGGTTGCTGGAACTCGGAGCGGCTATCTTGGGTGCCGTCCGAGCTGGTGCCAGACTTGTGAGCACGCTTGACCTCTCGCGGGGCTTGCATTTCCACGTCACATACGTCTGGGCTAGAAGGGAGTCTGATGCTACTGTCAACTTCGAGGCTGAAGGTGCTGTCGGACGAATCAGATGGTGGTAGGGCTGCAGCGTTAATGTTGTCGCCGCCTCCAACGAACTTGATCACGGATTGCTTGTCGAGACGCGTCAGTAAAGAACTCCCATGGCGTCTTGCTACTTGTTCAAGAGAGTCACGAGCCTGGCTTTCGGAATGATCCAATGGGCTTTGCTCATTCGGTTTCAATTCTGCTGCTGGCGAGACACCAGCGTCCGTAGATCTCGCAACGTCGGCGTCTTCTGGGCAATCAACTGCTAGCTTTAACGATGAGTCTGGTGCCTCAGTGCCTACCGGCGTTTCTTTCTCGGCTTGCGCCGGCGTCGAACATGGCATGACATGTTTGCCTGGGACAGACGCGAGATCAATCGCGGTGGCTGTTTCTGTCGCTGAGATTGGCAGACGTGGAACGCTCGAGTTGGCCAAGCTGCACACTTCTTCATCGTTTAATGGAGCTCTCAGAATCGGATTCTGGCGTTCTTCTAGTACAGCTCCTGGTTCTCGTTCTTCTGTTGCCGTTGGTGACACGGATGGTAGGGCAGGAAAGGTCCCTGCAGTAGCATCAGAATATGAACGACGCACAGGACAGACGGTGGTAGGGTGGTTATCTCCACAACGTCGGCAGGGGCGGTCGCAACCTTCGCTTTCGTGTCCGTGCACACCACAGCGACCACAGAATGGTGCTGTGCACTGTGCTCGATAATGACCACTGGAGCCACACCGACGACAAACACGTTGCAGACCGCGGTAGTCGAAGGTGACTCGATGACCAGAAACGCGAAGATAGTTGGGGACGCGATTTGTGGGACTCATTTCCATCCGGATATAGCGTGTGCCTGTGAGAACTCCGCGTCTTGCGCTCATGACGCCAGCGGTCACAGTCAATACCTTGCCGTATGGGGACAAAGCCTGGACTAGTACCTCGTTGGAGACGAAGGCTGGTAAAAACAGGCAGGCGACGTTAGTTACCTGCGGGCCGACGGGAACGACAGGGATACGCTCGCCACCGATGGTCAGGTAGCCAGCGTCGACGATGAGAGTCATGGAAGCCATGCTCTTGACAGTTACTTGGAAGTTCATGCCTCCCATGTGCTGAACGCAGTGTACCTCTGAGAGGCCAACTATTGAGGCCGTCGCGTCGACGACGGTCTCCGGACTAGTCCCCGCAGGGACGACAATGTCGAAGGCTTGCGCCTTCGAAGGCGTCTTCGAAGGCACCGCCTAGTTGATCACGGTAGCCCCGGCACCAGGTAAGTATGCCGTTGAAACGTTTTGAACTCGGTACCCACTGATAGCGACCCCCTAGGAAGCGCATGGGAGTTGTGGAAGATGGCGTAAGGTTTCTCCTCTTTTTTAATTTGAATATGTGAAGCCATCGCATTGAGGACACCTAGTACACAAATTCACCCAGTCCTGTTATATCAAATTGCTTTTTGCTCACACAAATATTGATAAAGGCTTGAAATTTGAGCGGGTATCACTCCAGCATTCGCAGAACCAGCGAGAACATTCTGTACACCGCCAGAGGCGCCACTGCAGTGGTAATTTGTATCTGTCTAATGGTCATGAACAGGACGTACGATTCATCGGACTAGCTGTCCTGAAATCCTAAATATCCAATTGTGATCGCGAAGAAAAAAAATGTTATGGCATTACCTTGGCAAACAAAACAAACCAATAAAATAAAAACAAAATATAAAAGAAAAAAAAACTGCGTCGGCCGCGAATCGAACCCGGGCCACCCGCGTGGCAGGCGAGTATTCTACCACTGAACCACCGACGCAATAATACACAATCGCTTTTATGCGAAAGTCGGAGACGTAGTAAAGTCGTGTAGGCGTACGTTTGCGCCTCACATGTTCAAATGTACAGGGCTGCAAGAACTTCATTATCGCTAAATGGGCTAAGGTATACAAAGATTGCTCAATTAGATCAAGTATTATGCGCGTATATCGATTACATTGAGCATTTAGATGCGAAACTTTTATGTAACAAGCGAAAATTTTCTAGCGAAGAGTTAACTGCCGGACAACACGGAAGTTACTCAATTTGGCTGTTTTTAGCAGTCAAGTAAGCAGCACAGTTATTTTGAGAAAGCTTACCATGGAAGAAGAAAAATGTACGCACAAGCATCACATAGTCCTTAGAATACATTCTAGAAACCATAGCATGAAGCACAAGGCTCAAGAAAAAAAACAAATGCTGGCCGAGAACAGAAAAGTGTCACAACGGGGCCTGATCACAATCAGCAGAAGCTGTACATCTCCGGATACTTAACTAAATGTTATAATCAAAATTAACGTAATTAACGAAATTAATAGAGCTTTTTTGCTGATTTCTCCATTGATCGATAAGTGATAACCCAGAACACGACAACGTTGGCACCAGCACTCATTCCGGGCATATCAAGCAAGAACTTCCCACCGGATCACCACATAAGTTATGCGTGAACCACCAGCTTGAGTATCTGACTTTCGATTTCAACATTAGGCCCTGCCCAAACGGGCAAGGCCTCCCAAAAATTGGCCTATAGGCTCATTGGAGTGCCCCACCCCACGGTAATCTTTAGTAAAAGGCGAAAGAGCCGTTGTCAGATAGGAAGGAGACGCGGCGCCGAAACGCTTTGTCCCAGAGTCACACTTAACTCATCAACCCATCATCATCCTACGTCTGTCCCGGCTCTCCCTCCCCCCAGGGCTGTGTGGGGGGAAGATTTGTTTCGGGCAGACGGCCATGCCCTGGCAAGGGGGCCACCGTTCGGCGCCAGGCGCCCAACAGACGCGGCCTGCCTCCTGGCATACAAGCCAGGGAGGCCCGACAAAGGGACTACCCTCCGGCGGAGCAACTTCAGTCGCAACGCGCAAAGTGAACGTACCCTGGCAGGGTGGGCTATCGCGGCGCATGGGGCGCGCTGCGGTCATGGCCCGTCTCCTGACCACTAGGGCCCAGCGAGACTTGACATAGGGGCTACCCTTCGGCACGGTAGCTCTCGCTACCACACGCAAAGCGGACGTACCCAAAAAAGTGGCAGCGGTGCTGCCTTCGGTCGCGGTAACTTCAGTCACCACAACCAAAGTGCCCGTGCCCTCACACTGTCGCGCGGCTGAGACCCTGCGACAACACCCCCACAGTGCGGATGGGCTATCGCTCAGCGCGAGGCGTTTTGCGGTCATGGCCCGTCTCCTCACCACAAGGGCGCAGTGAGACACAATCCGTCCTGTGGGGTCTACGGGACTACTATTTGGTGCAGAGGCCAGTGCTGCTGCACACAAACCAAACGTACCCACGGAAACCGGCACGGCTGAAAGCCGGCTTAGTCCTTCTCGAAGAAGGGAACCACCTTCCGCCTCGACGAGTAAAGTAGCCGAGCCTACAGAAGGGGCCAACACGGACCTTGCGGGTAAAGCCCGACAAGGTGACAGGATCACCTTAGCACATGCAAAACTCGGGTGAAAGACCATACAGACCAAACTCGGGGGCGACTGGCTCACTAGGCCTAGTCGTGGAGCCTTAGAGAAAGCCATCATTAAAAGTTGATGGTTATCTGCCCTCCTGCCTCACTGAAAATCACTGCCGGACGGTGCCACGTCTCGTAGAACTTCTTTGCACCAAGGCGCTGCCACTCTCGGTGGAGAACGAACCAGACCTCCTTCCGTACTTTTGCAAGCACTTCGAGAAGCCCGGGTCGCTTGCCATCAAAGACGGCACAGCACCGTGCAACCCACACTTGGTACGAGCACTCAACAAGCAGAAGCACGTATTGCTTAGCCGCTTGTCGCGACAGGGGTTGAAGAAAACGAACGGTGTTGAAAGGAACACCTGGGTGGCCAAACAAGCTAGCTATCCTTCGATGGAGGGCAGCTGGTAGTGCGCACTGAGAGAACACGTGAACCAGGTCCTCCTTAGTGCCACAAAAAAGGCACACTCCTCGTTGAGCAATTCTTGTGAAAGGCCTGAAGCTTAGAGGCAGGCGATCTCTGGCCAGGCGATACATGAATGTAGCGCGCTTGGCGTCCAGGAAACTGGCAGTAATTAACCGCCAGTTAGGACTGTATTCGGACAGGTCGTGTTCTCTGTAGCATTCGGGTAACTCCGGAGCGAGTCTATCGACTAACTCGCGGAGTTCGATTGAATCTAAATCTATCTCGGGGTCGACCTCTTGGAGACGGGCCAAAGTAGAAGCGGCCCCTGCATAGAAGGCAGAAGGCGTTCCCGCCCGAGGCACGGAATTCGAAAATGCCCCAGGCGAGAACAACCTCAGCCTGGTACTCAGGAAATAAGACGCAAAGCTTCTAGTAAGGAGCATATCTGACTCAAGAGCTACCCGTGTCCATTTAACATGTAATGCCGTGGTCACAACGCTAAGGTCGGGAATACCTAATCCTCCTTCGTCCCTGCGCAACTTCAACACGGGGCGCGCCACAAAAGGAGCGGCACGACCCCAAAAGAATTTGAAAACTTTCTTTTCCAAGATAACTTTGGTGTGGGGTTTAACTGGCATAACCGAACCTATGTACGTGAGGAAACTGAACAACAGTGATTGAATTATCGTGGCCCTGGCTGTAAGCGGACAAGACAAGGCACCGAGTTCCTCAATCCTATCAGTAAGCTTTTGCCTTGCTAACCGCCAGTTTTCGGTAGTCAGGCCATCTGGCTCGAAATGGAAACCTAATATACGTAGGCGTTTCTTTATGGGGAGCCCATGTACAGGACGTGGACTGGAGGGAGCACAGTTCAGATACATGACTGCGCTCTTTGACTTATTTATTCTGGCGCCGCTCGCCGAGCAGTACCCCTCCATAACGTCCAAGACGGTGCAAACAGTTGCCTCGTCCGGGACGACGATAGAGAGGTCATCTGCATAGGCAAACATTGCCACCGGGGGGGAACCTGGCGGAAGGGGAAATCTACCTATGCTGGTGTCTTTAGAAAGCCTCTGCAAGAGCGGCTCGAATGCGAGCACGTAGAGAGCGGGCGACAGTGGGTCACCCTGTCGGACTCCACGGCACACACCGAACGACTCCGAGACGCGATCTTGTATGACAACAGCAGAACTAGGACGAAAGTAGAGAGCCCTGACCATGCTGATGAACTTTGAACTGAAGCCCGCCTGCTTTAAAACTTTGAAGATGTACTTGTGTAATTCGAAAAACCTGAGGTGAGGCCTGAGCAATGACTGACAATCAGCGCGGTTAGACACCTCACTTACAAAGGCCGTGCCAGAAGAACCAGCTCTCTTCTACGTTGAAAGCAATATTTTTTGAAATAAGCCAAAATATGTACATAAAACTTAATGTTTTTTTCTTTTACCAATTCATCTGGATCACTTCTTTTAACTAATAATAATATAATAAACGTGTATGCGTGCAAGGAATCTAATTTTAACATAGCCATATTGCGCTTCCATTGTTTTCAGACGCGATCATACGTTGTGAGCCAATAGATGGCGCAAGCACGCTGTCAAAAAAAAGAAACTGAAAATGAAAATCAGCAAACAGAGTCAGTGTGTCGGCGTTAGTGACGAATGTAATGAATTGAGTCTAACCTCGATTAGTATACACCTTTTCACGTGAAGGAAAAAAACACCGCCATGATGGGCGGTGCGCGGGAGCACAAAGGCTAAGGGCGCAGTGTTGCCAGTGCATTTTCGAGGGGACGCGCCG
Source organism: Rhipicephalus microplus (assembly GCF_043290135.1). Lineage (NCBI taxonomy): Eukaryota > Metazoa > Arthropoda > Arachnida > Ixodida > Ixodidae > Rhipicephalus > Rhipicephalus microplus. Next base: position 207,306,897 of record NC_134700.1, read on the forward strand.
ATTTGCGCAGCCCAAGGAGGGCTATGGCGGTGCCCAGGGAGGCGTTTAAGAAAAGGTGAATAGTCCCTTTGTCGGGCCTCCCTGGTTTGTACGCCGGGAGGCAGGCCGCGTCTGTTTGGCGCCTGGCGCCGAACGGTGGCCCCGTTGCCAGACGTTTCTAGAACTAGGTAAGTTGCAAAACTGAGCGATGTGGCGCGGCGCTGCCGCTGCCAGCGACAAATGGGGCGTTGCTGTCGCATCCGGATTCACTCACTGCATGCTCGCTCGTGTCACTGCCGTAACATCCGTCGCCTGTGCATGTTGCAGTACGTCGATATCTGTGGAGGCTTCTTTCTGCGTGAACAGTTTTGTGCTTCAGCGTGCCCTGTTCTGCTTTGTATGCGTTGCGTGTTTCCATCATGCCCATATGTTGCGTTCTCGGCTGTAGAGTAGCTACAGGAAATGAGAGAAACCATGGCATTTCTTTTGTGCCCACGTGTACCTGAGCATGCACTTTCGTGAGAAGGAAATCCTGAAGACTTTCACGCACGTCATATGGTAAGAAGGTACAAATCGCAAGAGAAAAGTGGGACCTCGTCGATGGATGCGTTCCACGAATATTCCCGAAGTTGCCCGCTTACCTTTGTCGCGGGGCTCTCGATAAATAAGCGAAAGCTGCCCTTAGGAGTGGGGTATTTTCCAGAATATTATCGGCGAAAAAGAATAGACTATCTTTGAGCACTGAGCTCGAAGACAGTGAAATAAGTCCCGACATGCCGTCAACTAGCGGCGTCATTTCGCTTCAAGACATAGAAAACGTTTGTTTGCATGCTGACGGAAAGTTGTTGAGAACGGCGAGACAAGACGTCTTGTGGTGTTTGTAGGGCTCAAAAAAAAGCGCCATTTGTGGATAAAGGCGTCGTAGTCGCAGAAGACATGGCATTCACCATTAGCAGCCGTCACCATCGCTTGGCCAAGTAACCCGGCAAGGCAGATACCATCTACCGATATGCGGAACTTCTAGAGGACATAGAAAAGCTGAAAGTGTGTTCATGTTGTCCCATTGCGTCAACAGGCAGACTCATGAGAAAATGACTACCAAGTGCTCACCGATACCCCAAAGTGCGGTCTCTGCTTGTAGCTTTGGTTGCAGCTGTGTTAACAGGTTTCATTAGAGGAACTCGAGAAAAAGCAGAGGAAAGACATGCTCAAGAAAATGGCCGCACGCGTAGCTTTTCGACGGTATAAGTTGCTAAAGAATGTGACTGACATGGAAAAAAAAAAGGCTGACTACATAACCAGACAAAAGCCACGAGATTGCGTCACATAGTTGTAATTTATATTCAAGCACGAAAAACACAGCCACAAAAAAGGATTGAAGACATTGTAATTGCGTTCTCGCGTCTAAAAATCTATTGGTAACGTACACCAACTAGCAACTAACTGACAGACTCGCATGTTATGCTATATATCAAGCATTGTTTATTGTGGGCAGTTCAAAGAACCATAATTATTTTGTATTTGCCTTACACCGCTAAATATTGCGCAGTATTAGGTTTCTGCGGCAGCACAACAAATATCGATAATATACTGTTTGCAAAGTTCAGAACGGCCGCCACGACGACTACGCGTTTTCGTCTGCTAGCGGAAGCTTGTTGCGCCGCCAGTTCCACCAAAGCGGAAGCTATCCCGGCACCATGTGACGAGAAGTCTTACGCGGGGAGTTTTTCAACTTACCTAGTCTAGAAACGTTGCTTGCCAGGGCATGGCCGTCTGCCCGAAACAAAACGTCCCGCCCACACGACCTTGGGGGGGGGGGGGGGAGGCAGTGCCGGGATAGACGTAGGATGATGATGGGTTGATGAGTTAAGTGTAACTCTGGGACAAAGCGCTTCGGCGCCGCGTCTCCTTTTTATCTGACAACGGCACCTCGATTAGTGGTTCTCTAGTCACGTACGGTACAGTCGCGTACGGTCAGATTAGTCACAGGACTTTGCCCTACGTAACCTCTCTGTTCTGGATGCAACTTAACGCAACTTGAGATGGACGCCCACACGAAACAGGCCCTGATGAGCTCTTTTCGACTATCGAGAGTGTCATTTTAGCAGCGTGGCTTTTGTCTATACTTTTCTTCTCGTTTGTGTGTATGTGTGTGATGTCTGATCGCATAAATTAATTTCTAGCGGTTTTTTGTGTGAATCATAGAGTTTATTTGCGCTGGTTATGAGCGAAAAGTTGCAGCAATAACGTAAATATATGTTAATTACCACCCATTAATACATCTCTGGTATTCACTGTGAGAAATAACTCCGTGTAACTTATTCGGTCACGTGAAACTGCGTGGATTACAAAGAGGTATCTAGGGTTTGCAGCACACACTTGGTTAGAAACGTACTGTGACATCACCCCTCGCCCATCATATGTGCTTCTATGCAGTCTACGCGAGAATAGATAGAGAGAAAGCACCTGACTTATTCATGCTGTCAAAACTACAAGGACAGTATTGCCATGAGATGAGCTTCTCCCAAAATACTGGCTTATTACTTGTGGTGTACACTTATCCCGAAGGAGTACGGCCACCAGCGTGGGTCCGGTCTTAGCGAGCCGCAGGGCACGCGTTAACCGTCGCCGTGACGAGAACACGATACTGCTCAAAGTCGCAACACTTTATTAGGGAGTTTTAGTGCTGGGTACCCAAGCGGCTTGCGTACGCAGGACGTTGGGGCGGCGGTATTGCGCATGCGCGAAACCACAAACAGATGCGTCGCAGGATCGCTGGGGCGATGGGGCCATGCGTCCGCGCGGTCCACCTTCGCAAGAACTCACGGTATCCGCACTGCGGATACTCTAGCCGTCGAGTTAAAATAAGCCAAAGTGCGAGCATTTATAGCGATTACACGGTTTGAGCCAGATTTCCAAAGCTAGAATAGCCTGGAACATAGAAACTAAAAAGCATATGCTAGCCCCCCAACCAGCTGAATAGGTGGCGCCATCTAGCGTGGCCATAGTGAATCAGACAACCACAACTTTGTTATTGCAGAAACGTTGTGCATTGTACATCTGGTGCAAAAACTGCACAGCGACAATACTACAAATGAGTAACCTCTTTATTTATTCATTTTCACCACAAAAACATTACGCGTAAGCTAACATGTTCATGACTGCAGTTGCACGAAGTGTCACAAGATGTCGACACTGTCGTTACAATAACCTTGTATTTCACTTCTTTGCGTATACCAGATTACTGTACACAATAAAAAAAGTGTCCTGGTCACTATGTATGTTTAATTGAACAGTTTAAATCATAAAAAGATTTAAATAATACTTACGAGACAAGACGCTATGGCTCTGCGAGCGCGTGTGAACTTCGTGCGGCTTGCGTTTGCGTGCGTGCCACCGTGGCGCCAACTAAAAGGCATTCCAGTTGGGTATGGGTTGGGCACGCAACGCCGCGCCCTCCCAAGCCAGCAAAGCCCCAAGAGAATGCGTACCCAGCACTAAAGCTCCCTATTGTGGCAACACCAAACGCAGTACAGCCCGTTGCAAAAAGTCGCTGCGGGAAAGCAAATAGGCTTATCCACGCCACGGGCGCAAAGTACTACACAGGGTGCCATGAGCACGTCTCCGCGGTAAAGGTAATCCACGGAGACACCGGGACAAAGGCCTGGTTGCTCGAGCGAGGGCAAAGGCGCTCGCGTTGGCTTCGGAGGGAGACGGGTCGGCGTAGCTAGGCCACGCACTAGGACACCGTACCGCCCTCGGCCATGCGTACGCAGCGGGGAAACAAAAGGTGAGCGTTCGCCTCAGGCGCGAGGCGCCGTCAGCGAAGTCCGACGAGCCCCCGAGCGACGGGAGTCGACGGACGGAAAAGATAGCGTGGCTCACCGTTTGCTGTCCCGGAGAGTACTGTCCGCCCGCTCCCGACGCAGCGCGCGAAAACCTCTCGGGAGTCCCCACGCGCGGCGCCACAACCAACATCCTCTTCCGGGTGAGGGAGTTAAACGTCACTCTGCTCTCTCACCACGGCTGACAGCAAAGAAGGGCAGACATGTCGGGACATGAGAATGGCAGAAAAGGCGGCAAAGCCCGCGCAAAGGCAGCGGGCTAGCCTCAATTCCCACATACTAGAATACAGAGAGTACTGGCTTACTAAAAATATTGATGTCAGGTGACTTAAAGTTTGGGACAAGGAGTTCGAAAGTGTAGAAGTATTTTAAGAAGGAAAAGTGTCGTTTGTTTTTGATGCTCCCATGTAATGCCGAAAGTAGTGAGGTCGGTGAGGTATCTAGGGAAGACATGGATAAGGCAGCGTCTGCAGCAGGCGGGGCAGGAGAGGAGCAGACACACCACGGCCATGTGTGTGGGCAGTCTTGCACGCCAGTGTGGATCCGACCACAGCAGATGCAGCCTTCAGGCCAGGTGCAGCATTTCTTGACATGGACAAATTGGCCACGCTGCCCGCACTGGAGTGGTCGGGGCCTGGCCGGTCGTACAGGGAAGCGCATGTGATACAGCGTCACCTGCTTTGTGGGAACGGAACTCCGAACAGCAGGGTGACTGTGTGCCCCTCTCTGGTGTCCGACAGCACAATCATCGTGGACAGGAGGCCAGGCAGCAGGGACCCCACCTCCGGGCCTCTGTCAGCACCATGCAGGTAGCCGGTGCTTGTCCGAAGGTCTGCCGGCTCCTTGGCAGTGACCGGTATGCTTTGCAGCTCCGAGATGGCCAGGAGCTCTTCCAGGCCTTTCCTGGTGGTCGCGTCCACCACCACGATGTTCTGGCGATGGTTCACCCTGACTTCAGCGACTCCGCAGTGCGACGACAGTGCCTGAACAAAGCTCAGGCGGGGGATGCCGCGTGAGGAGCCCCCGTGAGCTGAGGGCCGGTAGAGCGCCGTCTACACGACCGCAGGGCTGACTGGCAGCCAGCAGCAGCCAGTCTTTTGGCATGCCGGAGTGCAGCCTCCGATCATACCTGCTGGAAAGACCCGTCGGCATCTGGCTCGTCCTCCGGGACACTGGGGACGGCAGAGCGATGGACTGGTGGCCTCCCTGAGGTTGCTGAGCCTGCTGGAGAAACCCGAGGTCCCTGAGAGAGTGGATGACAGGAGTACCCGCGGGTGCAGCAGGCGTCCTCCTAACTGTGTTTGCTTTGTTTGTGTGATCGTGGTTTTTTCGCAAAAATGACTATATGCTGAAAGATCGTCGTCAGAACTCTCTTTTGACTTACGATAAAAGCTTCTAATTTGGTCATTTCATACGAAACATATCAGCCATTTCGGCGACTATTTCAAAAGCAATCAGGCGTTTACTAGCCGGAAACCAGCGAGCATACACAAGGGCGACAGTCACGGCCATGCACGGACTCTCAGCGCGAGCGGCGTCCTTTTTTGGATAGACCCACTAGAAGGCACTTGAGAGTTCGACCAATTTCACTGTTCGGAGGCTTCTCTACAATTACCCCGGGGTCGAAGAGGGAGACGCCTAGTGACCTAACAGCTTGTCATTATGAGCGGGTCATAGTAAGCCTTCAGGTGCTCCACGTTGACTATGTCGCACCCGCGACAGCGCATGTCCGAAGATTGTTCAATTGGTTCGATAAGATAGTTGACCGGAGATGTGCGGTCGATGACACGGTATAGGGGCTTTCGTATTTCGGGAGTAGTTTGGAAGAAAGGCCAGCTACAGAGGTCGGGAATGAGAGCCATACAAGAGAACCAGGAAGGAGCGTGGGCTCAGAAGTGGCGGAGCCATCACGGATACTCTTCTGCCGCTCTTGCTCATGCGTCGTAAAAGTCTTGGCAAGCTCGCGATACTCTTCAGCAAAGCTGGCTGTCTCAGAAATAGGTGCACACTCAGATGGATCCGGCGTGTACGGCGGTATCGTGTCGATGGTGTGTGACGGGTGCCTTCCGTACAGCAAGAAGAAAGGTGAAAAACCGGTTGTGCTCTGAGGGGCGGTGTTGTAGGTGTAGGTGACGAAGGGCAGTATAGTATCCCAATTCGTGTGGTTGGCGGCGACGTACATCGAAAGCATGTCGCCGAGGGTGTGGTTAAAGCGTTCGGGGAGACCATTCGTCGGCGGGTGGTAAGCAGTAGTTTTGCGGTGGACAGAACGGCACTCCGTGAGAATGGCTTCGACGACTTCTGACAAGAATACATGGCCTCGATCACTGAGAAGCTCCTGGGGTGAACCGTGGCGCAGTATGAATCGATGCAGTAGGAAGGACGCAACATCACGTGCTGTAGCCGAAGGGAGAGCAGCGGTTTCGGCGTATCGCGTTAAATCACCTACAGCGACGATGGCCCAGTGGTTACCAGCCGACGTCAGAGGAAGTGGTCCATACAAATCGATACCTATGCGCCCAAACGGACGCTCAGGGCAAGGTAACGGTTGCAGACCGGCTGGCGAGATGTGTGCTGACAATTTGCGGCGTTGGCAAGCGAGGCAGGAGCGAACGAACTGTTGCACGTAGTGGTACATCCCGCGCCAGATGTAGCGTTGTCGAATGCGATGGTAGGTTTTGAATACCCCAGAGTGCGCGCATTGCGGATCAGAATGGAAAGATTCTGATATCTCCGACCGCAGAATGCGATGTATCATGAGTAACCACTGCCGGTCATCGGCGTCGTAATTGCTTCGGTGTTGGTGGCCGTCACGAATGGCGAAATGGTGAGCTGGACGACGCAAGGCACGCGTGGATGGCGTTGCGGACAGATCAGAGAGCAATTCGATCAGTGGGGCGATACAATTCTCCTTTCGCTGTTCGGTAGCGATGATGTACACATCAATGACAGAAACAGCAACCGAGGATAATGAGCAGAGCACGTCATGTTCAGGTAGAAGGGAGCGCGAGAGGGCGTTGGCGTCAGCATGCTGGCGTCTGTTGCGGTACAGCACGTGGAGGTCGTAGTCTTGTAAGCGAAGAGCACAACGGGTGAGGCGGCCTGAGGGATCCTTCAATAATGAAAGCCAGAAGTGCATGATGATCGGTAACGACATCTAATGGGCGACCATACAAATAAGGTCGAAACTTTTAAGGGCCCGGACGATGACCAGGCAATCTTTCTCCGTGACGGTGTACTTTGTCTTGGCTCTCGTGAGCGTATGGCTTGGATATGCTACGACATATTGAGAAAATCCGGGTTTGCGCTGCGCCAGGACAGCGCCGAAGCCTACAGCGCTGACGTCCGTGTGCACCTCTGTTGGGCCGTAGGGTTGCAGTGGCGTAGAATGGGAGGAGACGTCAACAAAAGGCGGAGCTTCACGAAGGCGTCGTTGCACTCGGACGACCACGATTTGAGAGGTCCGTTACTTCTAAGGAGCTTCGTAAGCGGCGATATGATCGTGGCAAAGTTTCGTATGAAGCGTCAGAAGTATGAGCATAGGCCCACGAATTTACGCAGTTCTTTGACGGACCCAGGTTCGGGGAATTCGGCCCCGGAGAAGCTTGGCTGGGTCAGGAAGAATACCATCCTTGGACACGACGTACCCAAGGATGGTGAGTTTCTGTGCTACAAAGCGGCACTTCATCAGATTTATTTGCGAGCCAGCATTGCTCACCCGTGCGAAAACTCCTTTCAGACGTTGGAGATGCGCGGAGAAATCTGGAGCGAAGACGACAACGTCATTGAGGTAACACAAACACGTGAAATGCGCAGAACTCTGGCCATCATGTGCTCAAAGGTCGCAGGTGCATACATAGACCAAATGGCATGACGTTGAATTCGCACAGGCCGTCGGGTGAGATGAACGCAGTTTTCGGTCGAGCGTCATCAGCCATTGTAACTTGCCAGTAACCCGAGCACAGATGGAGAGAAGAAAAAAATGGCAGCATATCCACGGAGTGAATGATGAGGAGTGGGGCGAAGCATTCGTCCGTCCATTCGTTCTTGCTTCCGTCCGTTCCTGCGTACGTCTGTGTAACCGTCCATGCGTCCTTCCACCTGTTCGTGCGTGCGTCTGTTCGTGCGTCCGTCCCGGCGTTCGTCCATGCATCCACGCCTGCGTCCGTTCATGCGTCCATCCATGCATCTGTCTGTGTGTCCGTTCGTCCATCTATTCAGCACTTCAAGTACCACCATTTTGCATTTTTTCATCATATATTCTCAATATAGAAGCACCGCCATCCTGCGGACATTTCAAGGACTAAACGGGAGGTGGCACATGCACACTTTCTTACGGCTTTAGCTTCGGGTTTACTTCCCACCTATAACCACCTCGAGTTCATGGTATATACTAGTTCACTGTATTCATGCCTATGCGGCCCAACTCTCGCTAAACCTTTCTAAAACCAAGGAGGTTGCACCCTGCGAGTCTAACGTAGCAACCCTTTCTTGTCAGATTGTGCTCAATGTACAAGCCAATAAATAGCTGCTAATGGGGATCGCAGCGTGCGCGTTACCTAAAGGCCGAATGCTCCTGTCTCTCATTCCCCCTTAACAGCCATTAACATGTGTATTGAGCACTATCTTTTATTGTTCAGCAACGCACAGAAGAAATCTCTCACCGGAACCACCTTGGAGGTCAAAATCGTAAAGACCGCTATTTCGGGTATTTTCCCATGGTGGTTACGTACTACGAGGGACGCACAAGCCACGCCATAAGCGTAGGGGCCAAATCAACGTAGGGGCCAAATACATCAGGAGATGATGAATCAGAAGTGGAAGCAGCACCGATGGTACGTGAATGGGGACAACGTGAGTCATCGGGTACACCCAGGACTTGTGCGTCATTGTCACGGGTCCCGTTAATTCGGGAGGCGATCGCCGGGCTGATTCCAGGGGCCGAAGAATCGGCCCCCCGAACCCCACCACCAAAGCGTGGACAATTTAGAAGTGGTCCTTTTTGGCGCGCCAGCGGATGCCAGCTGTGGCCCAAAGAACAAGATAGAGCCGAGGGTTGATAAACAAAACAAAATTATATTCTCAATAATGGCAGATCAAAAACAATACACAAATATGCACACTCCAGAATAGTTGAATACAATATGTCACCAATAAAACAACGTACTACACAGTACAATCAGCCACACTCGAAACAATGGACACAGACAACAATACGTACTACAATGCAGTTGCATGCATCGAACAACCAAGACACTTAAAGACTAAAGAGTTAGAAAACTTAGTCAGTCCAAAGTTCTTGGAACAAAAGTCTGGATGATACTCTCGTGAGCATCACTCACTCAAAGTCCAACGTTGTCGTTCCGCTGCTCCCGAAGTTTCTCTTCCAGGAAACCTCACGTCTTCAATTGGCCACTCTACAAGCTTCAACCTTCTTCGCCGGAAACACGTCGGCTTCCCACACGCAGCGTTTGCCACGCGTCTTCACTCGCTAGCGCTAGACTAACACTCTTGCCTGTAGCTCGAGTCTTCACCCCTCAGGTGGAAATCCTCTTCTTCTCCTCCTTTGTCACGGAAGACAAAAGGCTTCGCCCACAAGGCGGAACACCGTACGCACTCTGGCCCATACTTTCCTCTTCTACTGCTTTGTCACAACGGACAAAACCTTCGCCGACTACACGGCGGAATACCCTACGCGCTCTAGCGCTAACTTCCGTCTTCTCCTGATTTCCCATCTCGGCTGCTCCATTAAATACCTTCCGCGCGAGATTCCAGAAAGTTCTCATCATTTCGTCGGTGCGATACGCAGCGAAGGCTGGGTAAAGGGCGAGACGGTACGAGGGCCGTCCACGACGGATGACGCAACCCTGCATCACCACGCCCCTTTCCATCGAGAAATTTCCAGGGCTTGCTCGGCCGCCGATATGGGGTGAGGAGGTTCGTCGGCGAACCTACGCTACCGAGAGGGGAGAGGGACGCGCGCCCAGGGAGTCTTTTGATGCTTGTTTTCTTTTTTTTTATCATTGACCTCTCGGCGCTTCGTCGCAAGAATTTGGCGGCGCGCCCTTATTTTTGAGCGCTCGTTTTGTGACAGTCATCAACTGGTTGCACTCTGCCGAGACATTCCCCTCCAACCAAGGTAACAGTGTACGGGGATGGGTTTGTCACGAAAATAGTGGCGTTGGCCTGGGTGATTTGCACGGTCGCAAAAGGTACTAGCAACACTTTCCTTCTGCAAGCACGGTCGGATGGCGAAACAAGTGCAATTGTGTCGGAGAGACAGCGTAGTAGATCGATACACCCGTCGTCAAGCTTGGAGGCACTATGGTATCGTCTTTCACGAGAATCTTGCTCACTTTCGAGGGACTGTCTTCTGGCGTCAAATGCGAGAAAAATGAGAGTTCGATTTCGGTGGCAGCACAATGGATGACGGTGTCGTTGTGGGAGAGAAAATCCCATCACAGGATGACGTCATGAGAGCATGCTGGAATGAAATTGGGCGACATACAGAACGTCCTGAACGACTACGCGAGCTGTGCACCCTGCTGTAGGATGGATACGATGTGAACTAGCAGTACGAAGAGACAACACAGAAATCGGCGTCGTCACTTGTCGAAGCAAGCGGCAAAGGTTTTCGTCCATAACTGATACTGCAGCTCCAGTGTCAATAAGAGCAGATGCATGAACACCGTCAACAAGCACGTCAATGACATTACATGGGCGGCTCTGAGGGCTTTCACAATGCCATAGCGTCGCAGTCCTTGCCTCGAAGCCTCCGACGACTATTTCTTCCGCTCGTGAGCAGCTGAACTTGGCCGCATGGGGGACAGGAAACGACGTCGTGGAGACGATGACCGAGGAGATGGACGTTGGCGAGACGGCGGTGGCATAGACGGCGGTTCTTCAAGATAGGGACGGATGAGCTGACCATAAACAGGCGAAGAAATCGCAGCCGGCTGTACGCGATGGCAATAACGGGCTACGTGACCGGCGTAACCGCAGGCAAAGCAGATGGACCGTTTATCGGGTGTGCGACATCTGTTCACCGGGGTAGGTCTCACCCATGTCGCAAGAGCCGATGGACGATACGGTGGCTGCATGGTGGGCTCAAGCTGAGGCGGAAGGGTTACGTCAACATGCGTAGTGGACATACCCACTGCAGAGGACGGAGGTCGAGCGGCAGCTTCAGCGTACGTCAGAGGGGCGGGTGCTGGAACGACTTGAGGCGGCCTGGCAACCACTTGCGCGTAACTCAGGGGCGCAGGAGCTGGAAGCTTTTGGGGGTGGTACGCAGGCATTACCACCGCTATTTCCTGCTCAATCGCTCGACGGATAGGAGGGAGAAGGGTAGCATCGGATTGGTGAACAACTGGTTGGTGGGCAAAGGGCAGGAGATAGAATTGACGCGCGATTTCCTCACGGATGAAGGACTTTAGGTCTGCCATCAACGCCACTTGGTGACAACTGGCCTCCAAGCCAGCAAGCATTGCAGCTCGGGGTGGGTGGCGACGGGTCATCGAACGCTGCCGGCGGAACTCCTCGTAGCTCTGGCACAGTGTAATGACCTCTGACACTGTGCCGGGGTTTTTGCGAGCAGCATCGTGAAGGCATCATCGTCTATGCCTTTCATGATGTTTCAAATCTTGTCAGACTCGGACATGATGTGATTACATTTGTTGCGTAATTCCAGGACATCTTCAATATAGCTGGTGAATGACTCACCAGCCTCCTGAGCGCGTTCACGTAAGCGCTGCTCAGCTTGCAGCTTGTGAACAGCAGGGCGGCTGAAAACGTTGATGATAGCGGTCTTAAAATCGGACCAGGTTGCAAAATCGGACGCGTGGTTGTTGTACCACAAACTGGCAACACCCGCAAGGTAGAACACCAAGTTGGTCAGCTTGCCGTCCTCGTCCCATTTGTAGGGGACGCTCACGCACTCGTATATGGTGAGCCAGTACTCCACGTCAGTGCCATCAGCGCCAGTGAAGATGGGCGGATCGCGGATGCTCGGGACACCGGGACAATGGGGTGGCATGGAAGGAGGCGTTTGCTGAGAGGCGTCGTGGGACATGGTTGATGGCAGGGTACGTGATCGTAGCTCTAAGGGCATCGAAGGGGATCACAGCACCTCCACCAATTTGTTAAGGCTTATTATCCGGCAACCAGCGAGCGTACACACTGGCGACAGTCACAACCAAGCACGGACTCTCAGCGCGAGCGGCGTACTGTTTTGGGTAGACCCACTAGAAGGCACTTGATAGTTTGACCAATTTCAGTGTTCGGAGGTTTCTCTACACTATCACTTTTTGGATAAAAAAATTGGCCTGAATCTACATGGTACACTGTAAATGTCGTCGAAAGACGATAATCTTGCGTCTGGAGCGAGTGAACAAAACGTTTATTTGATGTTCTGCGCAAGAAAATCGGTGAATAGTATTTTGAAGGCACTGCGTTAGTAACGGAGGCGAACAAGCGCATCTAGGCACTTTAGACGCCAGGGCCATCTGGCAGTTATCTTCGAAAACGAAGGCGTGCGCGACCGCGGAAAAAGATGCGCGTCAGTCACGGAGGTGATAAAGTGTAGAATGCAAAGCGACGGGCAGGTTCCACCTTCGTGCCGTCTTAGGAAAGCGTTGGAAACACCTTCTTGAGCATCGCGTTGCACTGTCAGCGCAGTGCGTTAAACGCTACAGTCCTTAGAATTACTTGTGTGTGCCTATTCTAGTATAAAGGCAGGCTTACAAAACATAGACATGTTGTTATAGCGCCTCAGCTATGCGCAATATTTGTTTTTTTTAATTGACAATCGCACAACTATGAACGCTAAACCTTGAGCAATATCTGTTGGCGGTGCGGATGGGGTTGGCCGTTTGGTGTCGTTTGAAGTATCGTTAGGGCGGACAAGCAGACAGACAGACAGACCGAAATTTTAACGTCGAAGGTCCCCAAGAAAGACGATCGCCTTCAAGATAGGTTGGTCATGTGGGAGCCTGCTGAGTCTCCCAGAATGTCGTCTGATATGCTTGTCGTCAAACTTCTTTTCAAAGTATCGTTCGACAATATGAAATTTGCGAATACGCTAGTTTGAAAATGCCCCGCCTCCAAGGTCTAGTGGCTAAGGTACTCGGCTGCTGACCCGCAGGCAGCGGGTTCGATTCCCGGCTGCGGCGGCTGCATTTCCGATGGGGGCGGAAATGTTGTAGGCCCGTGTACTCAGATTTGGGTGCACGTTAAAGAACCCCAGGTGGTCAAAATTTCCGGAGCCCTCCGCTACGGCGTCTCTCATAATCAAGTGATACTTTTGGGACGTTAAACCCCATAAATCCATCAATCGCTTGTTTGAAATCTCCCACTCACGCCTCCGAAAATTTTGAGAAAGTGTTCAATTCATATTTTCTCTTTTATAATTGGGCAATGAACGTATATCACTTCGATGGGTGTTTTTGCGTTAAAACACTTTCAGGCCATTGAAATTTCTGAATGTTAACAGAAAATGTAACGAATTTGAGATAGCTTACAAAGAAAAGGAGAAAGAAAGCAAACGAGAGACAGAAAAAAAAAGAAAAAGACCATAGAACAAAACCAAAACGATAGAAAAAAGCGAGAAATACAAGGAGAGAAAACAACGGACAAGATAGCAAAATAAAGATAGATCGAGAAAGAAACAGAGGGACGAGAAGAAACAAATGAACATGTACCGAGGCAAAAAATGCATGCACATCAAACAGAAGATCAAAAAAGAATGAACGGACTGACTCGGGCCGATAGAAACAAACGTTACAAAAGAAAGCAGGAAAAATTGAATATTACGGGTGCATCTCACACAGAGGCTTATATAATGAAAGACATCTGGACAATACAAGGCAGCACAAGCTTCAGCATGAAGTAGCATCGTTACAAATAGAAATGCACCCATAATCAAAAATTTCGTTTTTTCTTTTTTTTTTAGTGGCGAAGCTCCTTACGTCATGGGTCGTATGTCCCGTGTCGCCGTAGTCGTCGTAGTAGCCAGTTGCATCGCATTGCATGTCAATGAAAACGATGTCACAGCATATTCATGGAGTGAATGATGATGAGTGGGGCGAAGCGTTCATCTGTCCGTCCATGCCTACGTGCATGCTTTCGTGCATCCTTCCGTACGTCCGTCCGCCCTCTCGTCATCATTCACCTCGTGGATATGCTGTGTTTTTTTTTTTTTTTGAGGAGAGAGAGGAGGTCGATGAACGCTGTTACAGAGAAAGAAAAGCGATGCTTCCGATACTTTCTTTTATGCCAGCATATGGAAGTTGTTGAATTTAGTGAGAGAAATTCGACATATACCGCGCCTTTTGGGAATCGTTTTTATCCGAAGCAGTCGACGAGCAATTATCTATGCTGCCCCCCCCCCTTTTTTTTTTCTTCAAGAATCACGAGGTGGATCGACGTGTTTGTTTAATTGTATTGGGTGTGGGCATACGCATCGTGGATTTACCAGGAACGTCGATTACACTAGCGGTGAAAATCAGAGACCTGTCAAAAGTCCACTCAATCGGCGCCCCACCGCGTTACCGAACGCATCGCCGACTTACGCTGTGCTGAAGCGCGTAGTCAGCGAGTGCCACACCGGGCCCGTGTTTCCACCCCACCCCCCACCCTGAAATTGTTTTCACGCCTGTGCTTGCGCCGCATATCTGCGCCAGACCAAACCCCTCCATGCGTTTTTCCGCTGGCTGTAGACGCAATGAAGGAACCTTACGCCAGACCATCTCGGATCAAAGCAACCTTTCAGCACAAATAAATCAAATGACCATTCAAGTATTAGGTAATGCCGATAACCCGTGTTGTGGCGCGTAATGAAAGTGAAAATACGTGTTTTCTACAGTGGGTTTTGTAAGCAGCTTACGGAGAGCTTTGCAGAAGAATGCGATCGAGAAACACTTGCCGGTGTGGCGTACACCTCCGAGCAAACCTGTACTCCCGCAGCCTATGTATTGGCTATCCGCACAGCACGCAAGCAATGCGGAAATGACACTACTTCCGGCTGCCTGGTGCACACGCGTGTGCCTCAGTGTGATGCTAAAGTTGAGCCGTTTTTTGTCCAACCTTCCGTTATGTTGTTTCATTGTGCCGTATTTGTGTGCAGCCATCGCACACAAATACCGCGATGCGCGATGCAGCGATAAGCGTAGTGGTTAGAGCATCCGCCTCGCATGCCAAAGGTCCATGGTTCAAATCCCGGTGCCACGCAGTTCCCAACCGGATAAAAAAGACATCCGCGTGGTGATGGAACTGCATTAAGAGGCCTGGGGTGCGGCCTCTCCGGCAACCACCGCCGGGAACGCACTCCCTCACCAGAGAAAGATTGGCCACCCTGGTGCAGTATCTCGCCACTACCTCCCACATGCATACGTCAAATAACTCACGGCCCTCAGTCCCCAGCAGCTGCGAAGCAACTGACCACGGCGGCGGTCAGATCTGCAACGCAGCAGAGGGTGCTAAGAATCTCTGGTTCCGGACAGGCCCCTATTGGAACCTGAACTTGGCAACGTTTAACGCTAGAACCTTATCTAGTGAGGGAAGTCTAGCTGTACTACTCGAGGAGCTAGAGGGTGTTAAATGGGATATAATAGGGCTCAGTGAGGTTAGGAGAACAGATGAGGCCTATACGGTGCTACAGAATGGTCACGTCCTTTGCTATAGGGGCTTGGCTGAGAGAAGAGAACTGGGAGTGGGGTTCCTAATTCAAAGAAACATAGCTGGCAACATAGAGGAATACTATAGCATTAATGAAATGGTGGTGGGAATGGTAATTAAACTGAATAAAAGATACAAGATGAGAGCAGTACTCGGCTTACGCGCCTACATCCAGCCATGATGACGCTTCAGTTGAAAGCTTCTATGAAGCCGTGGAATCGGCAATGAGTAAGGTATACTATACTATGCTGATGGTACTATACTATGCAGAGTATACTATACTGATGAGAGTCTTTAATGCAAAGGTAGGGAATAAGCAGGCTGGAGACCAGGCAGTAAAAGATTATGGCATCGGTACTAGAAACGCCAGAGGAGAGCTACTAGTAGAATTTGCAGAACGCAATAATTTACGGATTTTGAATACCTTTACCGAAAACGAGAAAACCGCAAGTGGACATGGAGGAGCCCTAATGGCGAAAATAAGAACGAAATATAATTTATAATGAGTGCACACCCAGGCATCGTGCAGGTTGTGGAAGTGGTTGGCAAGGCACGATGCAGTGAATGGTACGGTCTCGAATTCACCAAGACTTGAGGAAGGAACGACAGAAACTGATACGCAAGAAGCCAATCAATGAGCTAGCACTGACAGGGAAATTACAGGAATTCAGTCTCGCTTCAAAACAGGTCCTCGGCACTTAATGAGGAAACCAACCTTAGCGTAGGTACAATGAATGATAATCTGACGAGTATCATTACGTAGTGTGCAGTAGAAGTTGGAGGCAGGGTAGTTAGACAGGACACATGGCAAGCTTTCCGAGGAAACGAAGAATCTCATTAAGAAGCGTCAAATCATGAAAGTCTCAAATACAACAGAAAAAACAGAACTGACAGAGCTTTCGAAGTTGATTAATAGGCGTAAGGTATCCGATGTAAGGAGGTATAACATGGAGAGAATCGAACACGCTCTGCAAAACGGAGGAAGCGTCAAAGCAGTGAAGAGGAAACTTGGGATAGGCAAAAATCGGATGTATGCACTATGGGAAAAAGAAGGCAAAATAACTACCAATATGGATAGGATAGTTAAAATAGCGGAGGAGTTTTACAGAGATCTGTACAGTAGCCGGGACAACCACGAATTTAATACTATAAGAACCAGCGGTAACCCGGATGATAGAAGAAGTCAGACAAGCTTTGGAGAGCATGCAAAGGGGCAAAGCTGCTGGTGAGGATCAGGTAACATCAGATCTGCTGAAAGATGGAGGACAGATTGTGTTAAAAAAACTAGCCACCCTGTTTACGAGGTGTCTCTTGACGGGAAGAGTACCAGAGTCTCGGAAGAACGCTAACATCATCTCAATACATAAGAAATGAGATGACAAGGACTAGAAGAATTACAGGCCGATCAGCTTGCTCTCTGTAGTATACAAGCAATTTACAAAGGTAATTGCTAACAGAGTAAAGAAAACATTAGAATTCTGTCAACCAAAGGAACAAGCAGGATTTAGAACAGGCTACTCAACAATCGACCACATTCATACTATCAATCAGGTAATGGAGAAATGATCAAAATATAACGAACCACTATACATAGCCTTCATCGATTACGAGAAGGCGTTTGATTCAGTAGAAATATCAGCCGTCATGCAGACACTGCGGAATCAGGGCGTCGATGAAGTATATATAAACATCCTGGAAGAAATCTACAGGGGATCAACTGCTACCACACTGCTTTATAAAGAAAGCAACAGAATACCAATCAAGAAGGTTGTAAGGCAGGGGGACACAATTTACCCAATGCCCCAGCCGTTACCTGCCATCACAACCGTTGGCTGCCGCCGCCGCCGCAAACTTTGAAATGAGGATAATGGTGTCGATAGGCTGCTACTGACATTGAGTCAGCTGGAGTAAAAACTATTAAAAAAAGTTGATGACGCAGCACATGTTTAAGAAAAACTACTTGCTCAAACAAAAAAAATGTTTTTTATGTGTAGCGGTACGCAAACATGTAGTGTTTGTTCATTTTAAAATAAATTTTGGCCTCGACGAAGGCGCTTCTACAAGAAAGTGCAATAGCGCGAGTGGCGGGAGAGGTTAGTAGATGCACTCTGGGTGTTTAAAGCAGAAACACGCCGCGGTTCATTTCTTTGCCCCCTACAGGTGAGCACTTGAACTTGAGAGTTTCCGGGGCCTGCAACGGTTGCGATGGCAGGTAACGGCTGGCGGTACGTTCGGATGTGTCTCGGACTGTTTCGTTTCGCTGTAAATATTTCGAGCCTCTGCCGACCGGCACATTCTTTCGCATTCTGTTTATTTGACTCGTTCAAATGCTTTCGCGAAGGGAATTCAAGTGACTTTCGGGGAACGAAGCCACCGTCGAAGCTTTCATCGGATGAACACCCGTTGCAAGCCCGGGCCGGTGAGTAGAAACCACTTCAGTTTTTTAAGGATGGTTGCTTGCGGGGCTAGTTGGTTCATTTCAACATATGTATTTTTTTATCCTATGACTACGTAGGCGTCGCATGGTGGCAGCGCATTGCAATATTAAATTTTAAAAGTTTTAACGTCTCAACCGGAAAAACGTGCGTTACATGCGGCGTGCATGGCTTCGCGGTGGAACGAGTCGCTAACTCAATAGTTCATTCTGAAATTCTATCACCAGGTAACACCAACCAGGCCGTTGCGATAAAAGAAGGCAAATAAATCACTGTCGCCTCGAATGTGTCTTCTTAGCTAGCCCATATATTAGTGCAAAAAACCTACTAGTTAATAATTTACTGCAGTCGCGTTTGAGAAACATCACATAACTATGGGTCTGGTTTTCCTATAGTGTGACAAAGGAAGCGTCACATAAATGAGAAATACTTCTTTTTCTGCCACAGCCTCCTGGCCCACCTGACGTGGAAGCAAATGTGTACAATGGGCAAGGAACCTGCTACGTGACATGCCTTGAGAAGAAGCAGCCCTGAGTGATATACGTGTTATGAGGTACCACTACATATATGCATAAAATGCTGCTGTTTACTAATTAACTGACTTTATTTGTTTACTTTGGAAAATTTCATGCATTGATTATGCATTGATTTCATGCATTGATACCTGGTGATGTTACTTGTTTTTCCAGACTGCCATGCAATGACAGGATGACTACCCCCGAATGTCCGCTCTGCAAGCACGTTGAAACATCTGAATGTCCACTGTAACAGGTCATCTCTAACCTCACACATGTAATGCTGTATTTGTGAATGTTTTACCGCGCATATCGTGGAGAGGTGCTTTAGATTGGCTACAAGCATTGCCTACCTACCGTGGTATGGAATCTACACTTCAATAATGTTGAAACTGTAACACTATTAGTTAGATTGTGTGGTGCTGCTGAGCTCAACAACACACTGTTTGATCCCAGCCACTGTAGCCATATTTCGATGGGGGTGAAACGCTAAGACACTTGTGTGCTTAAGGGTTTGTTCGATTCGCCTGCACCACATGATCCATTTTACAAAGTGCTGCACCTCGCCATTCGTTTCAGTGGCGCAGCAATGGCATCTTCGAAATCTTGCCATTCATTTCAAAAAGCGCAGGAGAGGTACAGCACCAAAACTATTTCATGACTTTCCGGTACCTTCTGCTCTGACGGCGCTGGTTTGGTGCAGCCGCTCGGACAGCTAAACAAACAACATAGCATTAGACGTAGGTGCTGTACCCACCCCTATAAATCCGGCGTGTTTTGCCAAGATGTTTGCACCTCATTAAATTAAGCGAACAAAAATAACGATTCCACCTTGTCGGCACCTTGTCATTCACTTGTGCGGCCGCACCGCACAACTTCTGCAGCACAAGTTCTGAACTTCTCGTGCACAGCTGTGAACCAGTTCGGATTGGTGCAGGTGAACTAAACTGACCCTTAAAAGATGGAAGCTGGAAAATATGAAAAATGTGTTAACATAAGAGGTCAAAGCAAATGCTTCGACAAGCAGTCTCGTTTCCCGTGAGCCTACATTGCCATTTGTTTGAACCCCTGGAAGTCAGAATCAACCTAAGTTGCCTACTACTGTACGACTCACGATCACTTCATAGTTGGCATGTGAATCGTCGGAAATTATTAAATGCACTACATAACGAACACACCCACAGTGATGGGCATTAACGGGCTTTCCGACATTTAGTTGTGCCTTGTGACAGTTTACCAACAACACCCAGAACTGTTCTGTTTTAATTAACTGTGTTTAGCTCATACAAGTTTACAAAATGATGCATCAAAGCTCGTAAGACTGCACTCAATTGCTTTAGCTTTGCACATATGTTCAATGGGCTCCTAAAATAATAAATCATAAAGGTGATGAGCAGTTGCAGCACAGCTTCCTCAAAGACGTGAATGCTGTCATGAGGAGCAAGATTGTGTTCATTGCATGTGGTACTGGGTTTTTTTTTTTTTTGCAGAAAAACGTTCCAGATTTCTTTGTGCACATCTGCTTCTGTTTAAATTAAGTTGTCATAACTATAGTGTCTACCACTACGAAGTGTAATTCTGTGCACTACGGTCATGCAAAAAAAAAAATCTAGGAAATTGCACAGGTAGTTGAAACATACATGATCTTCGCTTGTCTATACAGCCACACTGCAAGATAGTACGTATTTCAAGTCCTAACCTCTAAAAGTAGCAGGGAGAAAACAACTTCATTTTCAACCACAAGTATACTGAAAAATAAATACAATAACAAGTGTGTAATAAATGTGACCTTTATTGATCCAGTATTCGGACAGATACACATCATGTACCACCAATTGATTTGAGGAGTGCTTGCTTGTAAGAGAGTACTGAAGTTCTATGGATATGTCTATGCAAAAAAAAAAAGAGATTGTGCTCAAGGCTGAGCAGATAGTGTGTTGTAAGAGTACCAACAAAGATGTACAGATAACAAAGTTGTACAATGCATACCTGAAGCTTATTTTCTTAGAATTGGGCTTTTTCGATCTGTAAGCACACACCTCATAAATGTCCCTTTAGCATACATGTTCGCTGCATACTTAGCAGACTGGTCATTACCTGCGACGAGAAATTCTAGCTGTGGTAACTTTGTAACTTAACTCTAACAATAAATGTAGCAAGCCTGAAATATTTTAGGCCCATCCCCTAAATATATAATACCTATGATATTGGCTCACGACTGAGTATTAAACTAGTGCCTACGCTCTCGACACGACGCGACATTGCAGAATTGTGAAGTACTCAATGTAGCATTGCAGAGCGAGAAAGATTCAGAAATGCACGCATCCGCAATCGCTTATTTTTCAAATTTAGCAAAACTACATTGCTCTCAATTTTCGAGCTATTTATAGGCAATGTCCAAGTTTCCTTTCCGGTTCCGCATCATGCATTCACTTCACTTGAAGATCAACACTACAGGGCAAGCGCCGCATCTGACGGCAGAATCCGACCCTTGTCTTGAAGGCACGCTATTAAACTCGAACGCCGCAACACGATGAGACCGACGCTCATTCAGCGATCTCGATGTTCAGTAATATGCATATGCTTGTTAGCTTTCCAAGAGTCTTTACACATGGATTGAAAGCTTTCAATATGTATGAGTGACTTGTTTTGTTCGGACCCGACCGTATACATTGGTTGTACCGGCTTGGACACTCGCAATAAACGATGCAAACCTTACTTAATTGACGTTGTTTTTTGCCAGTCGAAGCCAACTAGGTCACCTGGCGATAATTACAGACGCGAAGCGCGATTTAGCAACGAAAAAGAAAATACCAGAGGAAGCGAGCAGCACGAGCTACCCCACCTGCTAAAAAAAAAACGCGTCCGTTTATTAATTATGATAGTACTACCCGCGTCATCTGGCCTCGCGGTATAGCAGTTCAGTACGCCACCGCTACGTATTTGCATGTTATTGAATAGACCACAGGTACAATTTCCATTCTCTAAACTGGTAGGTATTCTGTGGTATTAAGTACCCGGAATCTTTCTTTCGATACAATATTAGGGGGATAGCGCGAACGCAGTCCCCCACTACCAAAAATTGCATGCCCCATCTGCCCCAGTTTGGGGTAGTGGCAGGGGTCAGCACGAGCGCAGTGCAATGCCCACGCCTCTCCCTGGGGGCGCCGCCTAGTTGATCACGGTTACCCCGGCACCAGGTAAGTATGCCGTTGAAACGTTTTGAACTCGGTAACCACTGATAGCGACCCCCTAGGAAGCGCATGGGAGTTGTGGAAGATGGCGTGAGGTTTCTCCTCTTTTTTTAATTTGAATATGTGAAGCCATCGCATTGAGGACACCCAGTACACAAATTCACACAGTCCTGTTATATCAAATTGCTTTTCGCTCGCACAAATATTGATAAAGGCTTGAAATTTGAGCGGGTATCACTCCAGCATTCGCAGAACCAGCGAGAACGTTCTGTACGCCGCCAGAGGCGCCACTGCAGTGGTAATTTGTATCTAATGGTCATGAACAGGACGTACGATTCATCGGACTAGCTGTCCTGAAATCCTTAATATCCAATTGTGATCGCGAAGAAAGAAATGTTATGGCATCACCTTGGCAAACAAAACAAATCAGTAAAATAAAAACGAAATATAAAAGAAAAAAAACTGCGTCGGCCGGGAGTCGAACCCGGCCCACCCACGTGGCAAGCGAGCATTCTACCACTGAACCACCGACTTTTTTTTTCTTTATTACACTGACGCCACTTCTTATTCTTTAATGAATGACATTATCACCAGTAAAGTACACAGAACATACTTTATCAGAAGTCAGGCAAACACCCACAAGCGTCAAGAACGGGAAGCCACTCCGGAACGGGGTCAAAAGTCTCGACAACACTGCGCACTTTTTTTTCATGGTATTTATTAAAGTACTTGGGCAATAAAGACAAAATCAAGCGAACAAAAGTACAATCAAATCGCCAAAGTAAGCGCTCAAGTGCTACTCATAAACACTAATACCCCTGTCACACGGGCACTTAATAGTCTTTTAAGTAAGCGGTCTTTTTCCGAAAAGGAGTTCCTGACAGCAGACACACGGCACAGAGCGAACTCCTTTTCAGAAGCGGTCTTTTTCGTAAACGGCGTTCGTCGATCTCTTTTACGGCTCCGAATGAGTAGCCTCGAAACCAGTGAACGCCAGCAATTTTCGATTGGTGGCAAAAAAAGAGCGAATGCTTATTTTTCTGTCACCAAAACTCTTTGTAAAAACAAATTTCATATCCCGCAGAAGGTGTAATGAACTCTTTTAATGGTTATTTCCTTTTCTACTCTCGTAAGCAGCTACAACGCGTCGGCAATATCACGTGGTGACGCTCGGTTTTGCGCTGCTTTATCATCTCCTTGGAGGCTTTTGCAGCGTCTGCCTCGCTTTCCAGAGCGAGAAGGCAGGCCGTGAGGCTTGCGATCCTCGCTTTTTCTCCCGTATGGTCGCCCATAACGTGTCGAGAGCAGCGAAAAACAAATACGGTAAATAAAAGCACAGTGGTGCCAGACGGACTTGGGAATGCTTCCTTATCTAGTGCAAAAAACTTTCACATTGGTGTTTCTTCATCTCTTATTCTTAAATTTATTTGAAGAAATGAGCAGTGCAACAAGTCGTTAATTTGTACATCGTGATACATCGTTTAATTTTCATTGCTTCTCTTTTAACTGCTAGCGCCACGCTTTCGCTAGCGTCTTCGAACGAAAACACTTAAAGCAGATCGTTGCTGCCGTGTGTCTGCACCGCAAACACCTCTTTGTTAAAAGCCTTTCAACTTCGTAAAAGACCGCTTACTTAAAAGACTTTTTGCGCGCCCGTGTGACACAGGTAAAAATGGCTAACACAGCATGAGTTCCTCACATGAAGAGTTCTTCACATCGTGTTATACAAACAAAAAAGCGGTGAGGTCAAACAGTTCTCTAAGACGGAGCACCAGTCCGGTCTAAAGTCTAGCTCGTCGTAGATGTTTTTTAGGTGGATAGCCATTTGAATGAAGTGTGCGCTTGAAGAGGTGGTGGGCTCTGCATTGCGATCTTGCATTCGTGTCTTCCACAAGCTGTGCAAACCCATGAGGAAAAACATATCATATGGTACTTCATCAAGTGTTGCTGGCAGAAGAGAACGTATTGTGTGAGAATTAATGACGAAACGTTTTTTCAGTGCTCGCTGAAGGACATTCCAAAATATTATGGCATCTTTGCAGCTAACAAAGCAATGTTCAATCGTTTCCGGTACATCACATAGACGGCAGTTAACAGACAGAATGAAAATACCTTTTCTTTCTAACCATGTGTTTAGTGCCAATGTTTCAGAGTGGAGTTTATAGAAGAATGTTTTTGAATTCGGTGGAATGTACATTTTGCGCACTCGCTTCAACACATCGTGACCAGGAAGATTGGCGTAGCAACAGTGCAATGCTGTTTTACGCACAAATCACTAAAGTGGGAGACGTAGTAAAGTCGTGTAGGCGTACATTTGCGCCTCACATGTACAAATGTACAGGGCTGCAGGAACTTCATTATTGCAAAATGGGCTAAGGTATACAAAGATTGCTCAATTAGATCAAATATTACGCGCGTATATCAATTACATGGAGCATTTAGACGCGGAAGTTTTATGTAACAAGCGAACACTTTCTAGCGAAGAGTTAACTGCCGGACAACACGGAAGTTACCCAATTTGGCTGTTTTTAGCAGTCAAGTAAGCAGCACAGTTATATTGAGAAAACGTACCATGGAAGAAGAAAAATGTACGCACAAGCATCACATAGTCCTTGGAATACATTCTAGAGACCATAGCATGAAGCACAAGGCTCAAGAAAAAAAAAACAATGCTGGCCGAGAACAGAAAAGTGTCACAACGGGGCCTGGTCACAATCAGCAGGAGCTGTACATCTCTGGATACTTAACTAAAGGTTATAATTGAAATGAACGGGCCCCCGCCGCGGTGGTCTAGTGGCTAAGGTACTTGGCTTCTTAACTAAAGGTTATAATTGAAATGAACGGGCCCCCACCGCGGTGGTCTAGTGGCTAAGGTACTCGGCTTCTGACCCGCAGGTCGCGGGTTCGAATCCCGGCTGCGGTGGCTGCATTTCCGATGCAGGCGGAAATTTTGTAGGCCCGTGTGCTCAGATTTGGGTGCACGTTAAAGAACCCCAGGTGGTCGAAATTTCCGGAGCCCTCCACTACGGCGTCTCTCATAATCATATAGTCGTTTTGGGACGTTAAACCCCACAAATCAATCAATCAAAGAACGTGCAAATATAGAGCTTTTTTGCTGATTCTCTATTGATTGACAAGTGATAAACCAGAACACGAGAACGTTGGCACCAGCTCTCGTGCCGGGCATATCAAGCAAGAACATCCCGCTGCATCAAAGCATAAGTTATGCGAGAACCACCTGCTTGAGCATCTGATTTTCGATTTCAACATTAGGCCCTGCCCAAACGGGCAAGGCCTCCCAAAAATTGGCCTATAGGCTCATTGGAGTGCCCCACCCCACGGTAATCTTTAGTAAAAGGCGAAAGATTAATTCGAAAAACCTGAGGTGAGGCCTGAGCAATGACTGACAATCAGCGCGGTTAGACACCTCACTTACAAAGGCCGTGCCAGGAGGACCAGTACTCTTTTACAATGAAAGCAAGATTTTGTCAAATAAGCCAAAGTATGTACATAAACCTTAATGTTCTTTTCTTTTATCAATTCATTTAAATCATATCTTTTAACAAATAATGTTATAGTAAACGTGTATGCGTGCAAAGAATTTAATTTTACGATAGCAATATTGCGCTACCATCGTTTTCAGACGCGATCATACATTGTGAGCCAATAGATGGCGCAAGCACGCGGTCAAAAAAAAAAAAAAGAAACTGGAAATGAAAATGAGGAAACAGAGCCAGTGTGTCCGCGTTAGTGACGAATGTAATGAGTTCAGTCTAACCTCGATTAGTATACACCTTTTCACAGGAAGGAAAAAAAACACCGCCATGATGGGCTGTGCGCGGGAGCACAAAGGCTAAGGGCGCAGCGTTGCCAGTGCATTTTCGAGGGGACGCGCCAATTTGCGCAGCCCAAGGAGGGCTATGGCGGTGCCCAGGGAGGCGTTTAAGAAAAGGTGAATAGTCCCTTTCTCGGTGGTGGTGGTAAAAAACATTTATTTCAGAAAAAGTTTACTAGAGAGTGCCGACGTGGCCCATCGGCGTGCTAGAGTGGCAAGACCCTATTCCGGGACGCCAGTGGAGCTGGAAGCTGCCCGTGCGCGCTCCACCAAGGAGCGTTGTGCAGCCAAGGTAGAGCAGCCGAGCAGGTGCTCCTCCCAAGCCTCTCTAGTTGGGATAGGAAAAGGGGATGAGAAAGGGACGGGATTAACTGGGCACGATGCTACGACGTGATATGTGTCGGCGAGCACATGACAGGTCGAGCAGGTGCCATTGATTTCCGGCAAAAAGTGCCTGGCGACCGCCGGACTTATAAAGGTGTTCGTCTGCAGGCGGCGTAGCAGTCGTTCGTCCGCTTTCTCCAAACCGCGTGCGGGGTCCGGGTAGAGGCGGCGCGAAGCCCGGTAATAAGCCAAAATTTCGCGAAAGCGCGTCAGGTTGGTATTGCCAGATTCCGTCTCGGGACATGGAGGGGCAACGGCCCGGATAGGAGAAGCGCGGGCAGCGGCATTTGCCGCCTCGTTGCCGGGCAGGCCCGAGTGGCCTGGGGTCCACACTATACGAATGGGATGAGGGTTAAAGCGCCAAGAGGCTGCCTGTAGTAGGCTAGCCGCCAGCGGAGCAATGGAACCCTGAAGGTACTGGGAACAGGCCGAGCGCGAGTCCGTCAGGATGGTGCGTGAGGCAGGGTGAGAGGCGGCCAAAGCTATGGCAACCTCTTCAGCGTGCGTTACTGTGTCTGCTCGAAAGGAGAGGACATCTACGTGTTTGCCCTCTGTAATCACGGCAGCCGTGAAGTGACCCGAGGGGGAGGGACCCGAGACGTCCACGTAGAAAACACCAGGACGATCGGAGTGTCGCGTATGAAGGGCCGCGGCGCGTGCTAGTCTACGGCCAGGATGGAGGTCAGGGTTCATATTACGGGGTAGAGGTTCCACCCATAGCTTTTGACGCCAGAGCTCTGGTACCGGCTGCAGAGGGTCTTGGTCAGATATCGGGTTAAGGCCAAGTCTGTGTAGAAGACGGCGCCCTGAAGGCGTCTGCGACAGTCGATTGATTTGGTTAACGCGATGAGCTTCGCGCATCTCTGCAAAGGTGTTGTGTACCCCCAGAGCCGTGAATCGGCTGTTGGAAGTTGCAATAGGTAGGTCCAGAGCGCGTTTGTATACTGAACGAAGAAGGACGTCCAGCTGGTGCTCGTGTCGACGACGCAGGCGAAGGTAAGGCAAGGCGTAGAGGACGCGACTGGTGACAAACGCGTGGGCCAATCGCAGGGACTGAGACCCGCGGAGGCCGCCGCGCTTGGTAGAAACTCGCCGTATCATGCGGCTCACCTGTTCGCTAGTGCGTCTGAGGCCTGCTATTGTGCCCTTTGGATCCAAGGACGATGTGAGGTGAAGGCCAAGAACCCGAATATTTTGCACTGACGGGACGGGCCCGGACGGAAGAAAAATTTGAGGCGGCGGTAGCGGAGAGACTGAAAGAAGAGCCGATTTAGCTGGAGAGCACTCCAGGCCGCATGAACCTGCGTAGGTGTCCACCAGAAGGGCAGCCTTTTGCAGGCGTTCTTCGATTTGCGCTAAGGAGCCGGTGTTGGTCCAGATTGTGATATCGTCCGCATATAATGCGTGTTGTATTCCCTCGACCTCGCTTAGAAGAGAGGGGAGGTTCATCATCGCCAGGTTAAAAAGCAGAGGAGACAGAACTGCCCCTTGAGGTGTACCCCGCGTGCCTAATAAGTACGGGCCGTGTTCGGTAGAATTAAGGCGAATGAAGGCGGTGCGATGTGATAGAAAGGCGCGAATGTAGTTGAAAGTCTTCTGCCCACAGTTTGTGGTAGACAGGTTAGTGAGTATAGTGCTGTGTTTGACGTTGTCGAACGCCCCGCGGAGATCGAGAGCGAGCACGGCTTTATCGTTATGGCGCATAGTAGTCGGCTCTATGATATCGTGTTGAAGCTGGAGCAGGACGTCCTGCGCCGACAGATGCGGGCGAAAGCCAAACATCGTGTCGGCAAAGGTGCTCCTGGCCTCCAAGTAGGCTGAAAGGCGTTCGCGAACCATGGTTTCCATGAGTTTGCCTGCGCAAGACGTAAGTGAGATGGGTCTCAGTGCCTCAATACTAACGGACTTTGCCGATTTGGGAATGAATGTCACGACCGATGTGGTCCATTCCGTTGGAAGCGGAGAACCGTCCCATATCGAATTTATAAGCTGGAGTAGCGAGAGGTGTGCTTGGTCGGGAAGATTTGCCAGGAGCGATACTGTGATTCCGTCGCGTCCAGGGGCCGTGCCCCGTCGCATTTTCGTGAGTGCAAATCGTAAATCAGAAAGCGTGTATGGGGCGTCGAGGTCGGTGTTAGGGGCGCCGGAATACGTATATGCTGGGCCTGCGGGATCAATTGTGCGGCAGATGTAGCGGTCACAAAGTTCTCGCGCGAGTTCATCCGTAGTGCCCTGAAATGCATGCAGAACACGGTGGAGCTGGCGTTGCGTTTCTCCCCTGGTGGTGGAGGGATCGAGAAGGCTTCTAAAGAGTCGCCACGCACTCTTAGAGCTCATCTGTTTTGCAGCCTTCGAACAGGTGTCTGCCCAGTTAGCATCGGAAAGTTGTGCGGAGTATGCGGCCGCCTCTGCAGTGAGCGCCTCAATGCGAGCGCGAAGTTTCCGATTAAGTTTGTTGCGTTTCCAGCGCCTTATGAGCCCGCGGCGAGCGTGCCAAAGATGTAGGAGGTGTGGATCGATTGCAGGAGTCAAATTAGAGGTTGCAAGGGTGCGAGTGTTCGCTTGTTTCATATGAAGAGCGTATGATGCCCACGCTGCATATTCGGTCGAGGAGAGGCCGGCGGGGAATGGTTGCATTCTAAACTGAGTCCAATCGGTGAGACGGGCTTGGCCCCAGTGTTGGCGCATTTTCTGCCGCGGTGTGAACGAAATGCGGAGTAAAAAGTGATCGCTGCCTAGGTTTTCGCCTAAATTTTCCCATGTAGCATCGCGGATGTGACGGGTGAGGGAGAGGTCGGGGCATGTGTCTCGCGTGACCGAGTTGCCGGAACGTGTGGGTTGTGCCGGATCGGTAAGAAGCGTCAGGCTCAGCGAGGAAATGAGCTCCTTGAGCTCTCTGCCCCGGGCCATCTCGTAGTGGTAAACCCAGTGAGGGCTGGGGGCATTAAAGTCCCCGACAATCACCAGTGGTTGTCGGGCCGCTATACGCAGTGCCCGATGGAAGAGATGCGCAAACGAAGCCCTCGCAAGGCGAGGGGGACAGTACACGTTTAAGATATGTATTGATGGTTGGCCCCTCCGCTGAGACAGCACTGATATCATGCAGTAGTCGTAAGGAAGATCCAGATCGAGGTCGATCTGTATCGCCGTGTAAGCTTTATGCACGAGGAGGCATGTGGTGGTGCCGCCTACATAGGAGCAGTATCCAGAAAGGGATGGAGCAGGGCCAGATTCTTGGAGCGCCAAGACGGCCGGCTGAGAGCCAAGTGAGCCGAGGAAAAGGGAAAGATGTGAACGCTTTCGCCTGTTCCCGAAGCCTCCAGGGTTCCACTGTATGATCTCGAATTTAGACGCAATGTTTGAACGGGACGTACGATTGGTAGCCATCGTGACTGTCCTAGGTTTTATATTTGGTCCTCCATGTCCCGCTCGGAATCCTCAGAGGCAGGGAGGGGCATGGAGGCCGGATTGTCCGACGGCGGGGTGGTGGTAGCCACCTTACGACGACGCCGTGGAGCTGTACCCTCACTGCTCACCGAGCAGGAGCGGGAACGCGATGCCTTGGGTTGAAACTGGGTGATTGCCCAGGCTTGAATAGCCTGGGTAACCTCTACTACTATGCGTTGGACCGAGAAGCTGGTGAGGAGGTGATTAATCGAAGCTTCGACGCGCGTGAGGCGTTCCTCTACGCGCGGGGTGTGCTCTTCGCTAGGGAGAGTTTCGTTAGCGGGCAAGAGAACCTGAGGTGCCCCAGGAGCCTCAAGAGCTTCTGGAGTAGATGTAGCACCGGTTCCGAGTGCTGGAGTACACATGGCTGCTTGAACCGGCGGTTTAATGGGAGTGGACTTAGCGCGAGGACTAAGCTTGGACATAGCTGGCGTAGCCGCCTGGACAGAGGAGGCAATACCGGATGGCCTTGCAGTACACTGTTGTTGGGGTTGAAGTCGCTTATTTAAGAGTTCGAGTTGTTTAGTTAAAAGAGAATTTTGCTTTTGAAGTGCCGCAACTTGCTGGCGAAGGGCCGCAAGTTCGGGAGAAGGAGGATCGACAGAAGGGGGTGAGAGAGGCTTAGAAGCAGCTTTCCCTGCCCAACTGCTCACCTGAGGTACCGCCGCTGGTGCTTCGAGCGGTGGGAATGCTTGAGAGTCGGCGTGGAGTGGTGGAGCCGAATGATGCAGGTTTGTGCTGCTGTCTGGCTGTGACGAACATGAGGTGGTCCCTCGAGGAGATGTTGAGGGCTGCTTGCGTTTCCGATATTTTCGGTATTTTGCCGTGCAGCCACTGGTCCCAGTCTCATGGGCGCCGTGGCAGAGGAGGCACTTGGGGTGGCAGTCGTGGGCATTGAGACCTGCAGGTGCGGGGGTTCCACATTTGGCACACTGGGTTGGAGCGGCGTGAGGGCACTGAGGTGGTCGATGACCGATGGTACCGCACTTGGTGCATACAGGGACCGTTTTCTTATAGGCGCGGATATACGTCGCCACGCAGTGGTAGAAGAGGAAGCGGGGTAACTTCGTGCCCTCGAAAGTCACCACCGCCGCCGCGGAATCTCCGAGTTTGCGGACCGCAAGGATAGTACCTTGAGGCCAATACAGTTCAGACTTTATCTTTTCCGGGCTTTCAGCAGGGTTTACATTGATGACGCCCTTGCATGTATCCCCTGGTGCCTTGGCGTGGCCTCGAACGGGCAGCTGCTGATCCCCCACTTGCAGCTGGAAGTCCCCGAGGAGTCGCTGTGCCATAGGCAAAATGGTGGTGCTACAGACCAAGATGTTCTGTTCCCAGATTGGCCACACTTGAATTTGCGTGGTAGTCCGGTCGCCGAGGTAGCTGCGGATGGCGTCGCCCGCGCGATCGGCCGGGACAAATGTGCGTAGCTCGCAGGGAACGCGAGGTTTCAGCACTACGATGTAGTCGTCGCGAGAGAGGCGAGGAGTTTGACGCGGACGCCACTTGCGTTGCTTCGCTGGCTGCGAGGACGGAGCAGAGGTAGGCACACCGCCGGAGGGATGGCGCGCCGGCGTTCCTTGCAAGGCTGGTGAATGGTGGCCCGCCGTGGCGTCTCGTTGTTGTTGAGACGCAGACTTCGATTTCGCTTGCTTGCGTTGCCACAGTTTCACCATGTCGTCGAGGTATTCATCTTCTGATGGCATAGTGTTTTCGGAGGATGAAATCTTCATGGACAGCATTTGGCTTGAGGTAGGATCATAGCCCGTAACCACGTTAGCGGCCGCCATCGCCGGGCTGAGAGCCCTTAGCGAGGCGGCGTTGTAGCCGGGAGTGAAGGACGTCCCTCAAGTTGTCAAAACTGGACCCACCTGGACGAAGGTGTTGTCTAGGCGAAGCGGAGAACTTGGCGGTGACGATAAATCCAAGTTTCAGGGGTACCAAGGTGGATGTCCGCAGAAATAGCAGAAAATCTACGGAGGCGATGTGGAGTGCGTCCGTCACCATCGAGCGCTCCTAGCGTTACCTCCCTTTCTCGGGCCTCCCTGGCTTGTACGCCGGGAGGCAGGCCGCGTCTGTTTGGCGCCTGGCGCCGAACGGTGGCCCCCTTGCCAGCAACGTTTCTAGAACTAGGTAAGTTGCAAACCTGAGTGATGTGGCGCGGCGCTACCGCTGCCAGCGACAAATGTGGCGCTGCTGTCGCATCCAGATTCACTTACTGCATGCTCGCTCGTGTCACTCCCGTAACATCCGTCGCCTGTGCATGTTGCAGTACGTCGATATCTGTGGAGGCTTCTTTCTGCGTGAACAGATTTGTGCTTCAGCGAGCCCTGTTCTGCTTTGTATGTGTTGCGTGTTTCCATCATGCCCATATGTTGCGTCCTCGGCAGTAGAGTAGCTACAGGAAATGAGAGACACCATGGCATTTCTTTTGTGCCCACGTGTACCTGAGCAGCGAGAGGTATGGGACCACGCCATTCCTCGTGCGGATAAGAAACTGCCCAGCAATTCACGTGTGTGTGATATGCACTTTCGTGAGAAGGACATCCTGAGGACTTTCACGCACGTCATATGGTAAGAAGGTACAAATCTCAAGAGGAAAGTGGGACCTCGTCGAAGGATGCGTTCCACGAATATTCCCGAATTTGCCCGCTTAGCTTTGTCGCGGGGCCCTCGATAAATAAGCGAAAGCTGCCCTATAGGAGTGGGGTATTTTCCAGAATATTATCGGCGAAAAATAATAGACTATCACTGAGCTAGAAGACAGCGAAATAGTCCCGACAAGACGTGGTCCCGCCGCGGTGGTCTAGCGGCTAAGGTACTTGGATGCTGACCCGCAGGGCGCGGGTTCGAATCCCGGCTGCGGCGGCTGCATTTCCGATGGAGGCGGAAATGTTGTAAGCCCGTGTGCTCAGATTTGGGTGCACGTTAAAGAACCCCAGGTGGTCTAAATTTCCAGAGCCCTCCACTACGGCGTCTCTCATAATCATATAGTGGTTTTGGGACGTTAAACCCCACATATCAATCAATCAATCAATCCTGACATGACGTCAACTAGCGGCGTCATTTCGCTTCAATACATATAAAACGTTTGTTTGCATGCTGACGGAAAGTTGTTGAGAATGGCGAGACAAGACGTCTCGTAATGTTTCTAGGGCTCAAAAAAAGATTGATTGATTGATTTGTGGGGTTTAACGTCCCAAAACCACCTTATGATTATGAGAGACGCCGTAGTGGAGGACTCCGGAAATTTGGAACACCTGGGGTTCTTTAACGTGCACCCAAATCTGAGCACACGGGCCTACGACATTTCCGCCTTCATCGAAAATGCAGCCGCCGCAGCCGGGATTTGAACCCGCGACCTGCGGGTCAGCAGCCGAGTACCTTAGCCACTAGACCACCGCGGCGGGGAGGGCTAAAAAAAGAGCCATTTGAGGATAAAGGCGTTGTAGTCGCAGAAGACATGACAGTCACTATTAGCAGCCATCACCATCGCTTGGCCAAGTAACCCGGCAAGGCAGATACCATCTTCTGATTGGCGGAACTTCTGGAGGACATAGAAAAGGTAAAAGTGTGTTCATGTTGTCCAAGTGCGTCAGCAGGCAGACTCATGAAAAAATGACTACGAAGTGCTCACCGATACCCCAAAGTGCGGTCTCTTCTTGAAGCTTTGGTTGCAGCTGTGTTAACATGTTTCATTAGAGGAACTTCAGAAGAAGCAGAGGGAAGACATGCTCAAGAAAATGGCCGCACGCGTAGCTTTTCGACGGTATAGGTTGCTAAAGAATGTGACTGACATGAAAAAAAATTACGGCATATTCACGGGGTGAATGATGATGAATGGGCGAAGCTCCGGAGGGATTCATCGGTAAACTGTGAACCTTCCGTGTAATTCGCCCAGTCGATCATCATGTAAAGACGTGAGAAATGCTGTGTGTGTATATACACAAATCAACTTTTATTTGTTCTTAGACGATGGATGGCTTGCGATGTCCCTTCATTATGACGGCTTTATGGTCTGTGAAATGAAGGGAGAGCGGTTCCTGTATAAGATCTCGCGTCTTTCATCAACTACAAGTACCGCTTTCTAGTTTATAACATCTTGCATCTTTTCATCATCAGCTACAAGTACCACCATCTAGTAAACACTACAAGAACTAAACGAGAGGTGGCTACATACAGGAGACGGTACCGCCATCTAGTGAACACTGCAAGAACTAAACTAGAGGTGGCTACATACAGGGGACGGAACCGCCATCTAGTGAACACTGCAAGAACTAAACTAGAGGTGGCTACATACAGGCTACAGGGGACGCACAGCCCACGCCCTAAGGAGCTTCGCCCCTAAAAAAGGCTGACTACGTAATCGGACAAAAGCCACAAGATTGCGGCACATAGTTGTAATTTATATTCAAGCACGAAAAACACAGCCACAAAAAAGGATTGAAGACATTGTAATTGGGTTTTTGCGTCTAAAAATCTATTGGGAACGTACACCAACTAGCAACTAACTGACAGACTTGCATGTTATGCTATATATCAAGCATTGTTTATTGTGGGCAGTTCAGAGAACCATAATTATTTTGTATTTGCCTTACACCGCTAAATATTGCGCAGTATTAAGTTTCTGCGGCAGCACAACAAATCTCGATAATATACTGTTGGCAAAGTTCAGAACGGCTGCCAAGACGACTACGCGTTTTCGTCTGCTAGCGGAAGCTTGTTGCGCCGCCAGTTCCACCAAACCGGAAGCTATCCCGGCACCGTGTGGCGAAAAGTCTTACGCGGGGAGTTTTGCAACTTACCTAGTCTAGAAACTTTGCTTGCCAGGGCATGGCCGTCTGCCCGAAACAAAGCCTCCCGCCCACACGACCCTGAGGGGGAGGCAGTGCCGGGACAGACGTAGGCTGGTGATGGGTTGATGAGTTAAGTGTGACTCTGGGACAAAGCGCTTCGGCGCCGCGTCTCCTTTTTATCTGACAACGGCACCTCAATTAGTGGTTCTCTAGTCACGTACGGTACGGTCGCGTACGGTCAGATTAGTCACAGGACTTTGCCCTACGTAACCTCTCTGTTCTGGATGCAACTTAACGCAACTTGAGATGGACGCCCACACGAAACAGGCCGTGATGAGCTCTTTTCGACTATCGAGAGTGTCATTTCAGCAGCGTGGCTTTTGTCTATACTTTTCTTCTCGTTTGTGTGTATGTGTGTGATGTCTGATCGCATAAATTAATTTCTAGCGGTTTTTTGTGTGAATCGAAGAGTTTATTTGCGCAGGTTATGAGCAAAAAATTGCAGCAATAACGCAAATATATGTTAATTACCATCCATTAATACATCTCTGGTTTTCACTGTGAAAAATAACTCCGTGTAACTTATTCGCTCAGGTAGAACTGCGTGGATTCCAAAGAGGTATCTAGGGTTTGCAGCACACACTTGGTTAGAAACGTACTGTGACATCACCCCTCGCCCATCATATATGCTTCTATGCAGTCTACGCGAGAATAGATAGAGAGAAAGCACCTGACTTACTCATGCTGTCGAAACTACAAGGACAGTATTGCCATGAGATGAGCTTCTCAAAGAATACTGGCTTACTACTTGTGGTGTACACGTATCCCGAAGGAGTACGGCCACCAGCGTGGGTCCGGTCTTAGCGAGCAGCAGGGCACGCATTAACCGTCGCCGTGACGAGAACACGATACTGCTTAAAGTCGCAACATTTTATTGTGGCAACACCAAACGCAGTACAGCCCGTTGCAAAAAAGGCGTGGCGGCAAAGCAAGTAGGCTTATCCACGCCACGGGCACAAAGTACTACACAGGGTGCCACGAGCACGTCTCCGCGGTAAAGGTGATCCACGGAGACACCGGGACCAAGGCCCGGTTGCTCGAGTGAGGGCAAAGGCGCTCGCGTTGGCTTCGGAGGGAGACGGGTCGGCGTAGCCAGGCCACGCACTAGGACACCGTACCACCCTCCGGCCGTGCGTACGCAGCGGGGCAACAAAAGGTGAGCGTTCGCATCGGGCGCGAGGCGCCGTCAGCGAAGTCCAACGAGCCCCGAACGTCGGGAGTCGACGGACGGAAAAGATTGCGTGGCTCACCGTTTGCTGTCCCGGAAAGTACTCTGTCCGCTCCCGACGCAGTGCGCGAAAACCTCTCGGGCGCCACAGTCAACATCCGCTTCCGGGTTTTGCCTGTTAACTCACTTTCTCGTACCGAATTTCTCCGCACGATAACAGTGGAGCTGCCGGTATCTCTTAACACCGTAACCTTCTTGCCCGCAACTCTTCCAGGCAGTGTTGGCATTCCCTTCGTAACACCGGTTGGCTGTTCTGTCATTACAGCATCCACAATAGGAAGTTTCTCCCCATTTTTCAACTCAACGAATCCGTCATTGACGCATCATTATTGGATTTCGGTGATGCTAGCACACAGGACACCTGGTGAGTTTGACTCACTCCGTTCCGACAAGAGTCTGCTTTGTGCCCACTCTGACCACACTTGAAACATTTTACCACCGTAGGGCTCGTAAAGTTAGTACGACAGTTGTTCGCGCGATGACCCACTCGGTTACACAAAAAACATTGCGGAACACTCTCCAATGCACGCTTCTTTTGTTCGGGTGCCGAATTTTTCAAATCTTCAGGACACTCCTTCTTGACCTTGGCCAAATTAGCGCCACCTTGCTCTTCTAAGAATTAATCCGCTAATTCAAGCATGTTTTCAAGTGACTTAGCTGTCCTCTCTTTCAAGTACAGCGACAGGCTTGGGCGGCAACTAGTAGGACATTGTTCTCTAATTAGGAGCTCTCTAAGTTCATCGTACTTCTGCGCTGTCCTTGAAAGTTCAATCCATCTGTCGAAATAATGGCAAAGTCGGGCGGCATACTGCGTAGACGTCTCACCATCAGCTGGCTTTCCTGACCGAAATCTGTCCCGGAATCTTTCCACAGTAAATCTAAATCGCTTCAAAAAAGCAGCTTTCATCTTTGCATAGTTGGCTGCATCGGTCGGCGTCAGCCTGCCGTACACACTGAGCGCTTCACCACTCAAGCAAGTACTCAAAGCAGTTGCCCATTGATGTTCCGGCCAATTCTGGCTCCTTGCAATCATCTCAAATCTGTGAAGGTACGCGTCAAGGTCGTCCTTCCTTTCATCAAACGCTACGAGCAGCTTGCTTGGGTTCAAGCGGAAGCCATGATCTTCCCGTTTGCTGCTTTCAACTCTAGCTTGGACGGGAGTTTCACTTCGCTGTTGCAAACGGAGCCACTCGAGTTCCATTTCCTGCTGCCGCTGCCATTCCCTTTCAGCCATCTCCGCTTCTCTTTCTTCTCTCGCCCTTTCGGCTGCCAACTTTTCTCTCTCCAGCTCCAACTTCAATTGCTGCTCCCTTTCTTCTTTCAGCTGTCGCTCCTTTGCCTCTCTTTCTTCTTTCGCCATTTCAGCGGCCAGCCTTTCTCTCTCCAACTCAGCTGCTTTTTCTTCCTTGGCCCTCTCAGCTGCCAACCTCTCTCGTTCCAACTCAGCTGCTTTTTCTTCCTTGGCTCTCAGCTGCCAACCTCTCTCTCTCCACTGCTTCTTTCTCCTTCTGGCTTATCCACTTCCATAGTTCGGCGCCAGAAAGACACATCTTCTCACCAAGAGCAAGTAACTTTTCGAGATCCATGGTGTCTCGCAAATAAAGTCTTGTCGCGTGTAAAAAGTATCTGCCTAAATCAGACTATCGGAACACTCCCCTGCACTCGTTAACGAGGACACTGAACAACACACAAAATCGTTCCGATAGCAGTATCAACAACTCGAGGATCTTTCTCACTACTTTGGACACACTGTGCACCAAAAGGTCCTTGTCGCGGACGCCAGATTAATTGTCACGGGTCCCGTTAATTCACGAGGCGATCGCCGGGCTAATTCCAATTGCCGAAGTATCGGCCCCCCGAACCGCACCACGAAAGCGTGGACAATTTAGAAGTGGTCCTTTTTGGCGCGCCAGCGGACGCCGGCTGTGGCCCAAAGAACAAGTCAGAGCCGAGAGTTGATAAACAAAACAAAATTATATTCTCAATGATGGCAGATCAAAATCAATACACAAATATGCACACTCCACAATAGTTGAATACAATATGTCACTAATCAAACAACGTACTACACAGTACAATCAGCCACACTCGAAACAACGGACACAGACAACAATACGTACTACAATGCAGTCGCATGCATCGAACAACCAAGACACTTAAAGACTAGAGTCAGAAAACTTATTCAGCCCAAAGTTCTTGGAACAAAAGTATGGATGATAATCTCCTGAGAATCACTCACTCAAAGTCCAACGTTGTTGTCGTTCCGCTGCCCCCGAAGTTTCTCTTCCTGGAAACCTCGCGTCTTCAATTGGCCACTCTCCAAGCTTCAACCTTCTTCGCCGGAAACACGTCGGCTTCCCATACGCAACTGTCCACGCGTCTTCACTCGCTAGCGCTAGACACACACTCTTGCCTGTAGCTCGAGTCTTCACCCCTCAGGTGGAAATCCTCTTCTTCTCCTCCTTTGTCATGGAAGACAAAAGGCTTCGCCCACAAGGCGGAACACCCTACGCACTCTGGCGCATACTTTTTTCTTCTCCTGCTTTGTCACTAGGGACAAAACCTTCGCCGACTACACGGCGGAATACCCTACGCGCTCTAGCGCTAACTTCCGTTTTCTCCTGATCTCCCATCTCGGCTGCTCCATTAAATACCTTCCGCGCGAGGTTCCAGAAAGTTCTCATCATTTCGTCGGCGCG
Organism: Rhipicephalus microplus; assembly: GCF_043290135.1. Lineage (NCBI taxonomy): Eukaryota > Metazoa > Arthropoda > Arachnida > Ixodida > Ixodidae > Rhipicephalus > Rhipicephalus microplus. The sequence goes on from NC_134700.1 coordinate 207,344,987, forward strand.
ATACGCAGCGAAGGCTGGGGAAAGGGCGAGACGGTGCGAGGGCCGTCCGGGACGGATGACGCAACCCTGCATCCCCACGCCCCTTTCCATCGAGGTATTTCCAGGGCTTGCTCGGCCGCCGATGTGGGGTGAGGAGGTTCGTCGGCGAACCTACGCTTCCGAGAGGGGAGAGGGACGCGCGCCCGGGGAGTCTTTGGATGCTTGTTTTCTTTTTTTTATCATTGACCTCTCGGCGCTTCGGTGAGAGAATTTGGCGGCGCGCCCTTTTTTTGAGCGCTCGTTTTGTGACAGTCATCAACTGGTTGCACTCTGCCAAGACATTCTCCTCCAACCAAGCTAACAGTGTATGGGGATGGGTTTGTCACGAAAATAGTGGCGTTGGCCTGGGTGATTTGCACGGTCGCAAAAAGTACCAACCCTTTCCTTCTGCAAGCACGGTCGGATGGCGAAACGAGTGCAATTGTGTCGTAGAGACAGCGCAGTAGACCGATACACCCGTCGTCGAGCTTTGAGGCACTATGGTATCGTCTTTCACGAGAATCTTCCTCATTTTAGAGGGACTGTCTTCTGGCGTCAAATGAGAGAAAAATGAGAGTTAAATTTCGGTGGCGACACAATGGATGACGGTGTCGTTGCGGGAGAGAAAATTCCATCACAGGATGACGTCATGAGAGCATGCTGGAATGATGATAAATATGGCGACATACAGAACGTCCTGAACGACAACGCGAGCTGTGCACCCTGCTGTAGGATAGATACGATGTGAACTAGCAGTACGAAGGGACAACCCAGAAATCGACGTCGTCACTTGTCGAAGCATGCGGCAAAGGTTATCGTCCATAACTGATACTGCAGCTCCAGTGTCAATAAGAGCAGATGCATGAACACCGTCAACAAGCACGTCAATGACATTAGATGGGTGGCTCTGAGGGCTTTCACAATGCGATAGCGTCGCAGTCCTTGCCTCGGGGACAACGACGACTAGTTTTCCTACTCGTGAGCAGCTGAACTTGGCTGCATGGGGGACAGGGAACGACGTCGTGGAGACGGCGACCTTCGAGGAGATGGACGTGGGCGAGATGGCGGTGGCATAGACGGCGGTTCTTCAAGATTGGGACGGATGAGCTGACCATAAACAGGCAAAGAAATCGGAGCCGGCTGTACGCGATGGCAATAACGGGCTACGTCACCGGCGTAACTGCAGGCAAAGCAGATGGACCGGTTATCGGGTGTGCGACATCTGTTTACCGGGGTAGGTCTCACCCATGTCGCAAGAGCCAATGGACGGAACGGTGGCTGCATGGTGGGCTGAAGCTGAGGCGGAAGGGTTACGTCAACATTCGTAGTGGGCATACCCACTGCAGAGGACGGAGGTCGAGCGGCAGCTTCGGCGTACGTCAGAGGGGCGGGTGCTGGAACGACTTGAGGCGGCCTGGCAACCACTTGTGTGTTACTCAGGGGCGCAGGAGCTGGAGGCTGTTTGGGGTGGTACGCAGGCATTACCACCGCTATTTCCTGCTCAATCGCTCGACGGATAGGAGGGAGAAGGGTAGCATCCGATTGGTGAACTGCCGGTTGGTGGGCAAAGGGCAGGAGATAGAAATGACGCGCGATTTCCTCACGGATGAAGGACTTTAGGTCTGCCATCAACGCCACTTGGTGACAACTGCCCTCCAAGCCAGCAAGCATTGCAGCTCGTGGTGGGGAGCGACGGGTCATCGAACGCTGCCGGCGGATCTCCTCATAGCTCTGGCGCAGTGTGATGATCTCCGCCACCGTGCCGGGGTTTTTGGCGAGCAGCATCGTGAAGGCATCATCGTCTATGCCTTTCATGATGTTTCAAATCTTGTCAGACTCGGACATGATGTGATTACATTTGTTGCGTAAGTCCAGGACATCTTCAATATAGCTGGTGAACGACTCACCAGCCTCCTGAGCGCGTTCACGTAAGCTCTGCTCGGCTTGCAGCTTGTGAACAGCAGGGCGGCTGAAAACGTTGATGATAGCGGTCTTAAAATCGGACCAGGTTGCAAAATCGGACGCGTGGTTGTTGTTCCACAAACTGGCAACACCCGCAAGGTAGAACACCAAGTAGGTCAGCTTGCCGTCCTCGTCCCATTTGTCGGGGACGCTCACGCGCTCGCAAATGGTGAGCCAGTCCTCCACGTCAGTGCCTTCAGCGCCAGTGAAGATAGGCGGATCGCGGATTCTCGGGACACCGGGACAATGGGGTGGCATGGAAGGAGGCGTTTGCCGAGAGGCGTCGTGGGACATGGTTGATGGCAGGGTACGTGATCGTAGCTCTGAAGGCATCGAAGGGGATCGCAGCACCTCCACCAATTTGTTAAGGCTTATTATCCGGCAACTCGCGAGCGTACACATTGGCGACAGTCACAGCCAAGCACGGACTCTCAGCGCGAGCGGCGTCCTTTTTTGGGTAGACCCACTAGAAGGCACTTGATAGTTCGACCAATCTCAGTGTTCGGAGGTGTCTCTACATTATCACTTTTTGGATAAAAAAATTGGCCTGAATCTACACGATACACTGTAAATGTCGTCGAAAGACGATAGTCTTGCGTCCGGAGCGAGTGAATAAAACGTTTATTTGATGTTCTGCGCAAGAAAATCGGTGAATGGTATTTTGAAGACACTGCGTTAGTAACGGAGGCGAACAAGCGCATCTAGGCACGTTAGACGCCAGCGCCATCTGGCAGTTATCTTCGAAAACGAAGGCGTGCGCGACCGCGGAAAAAGATGCGCGTCAGTCACGGAGGTGATAAGGTGTAGACTGCAAAGCGACGGGCAGGTTCCACCTTCGTGCCGTCTTAGCAAAGCGTTGGAAACACCTTCTTGAGCATCGCGTTGCACTGTCAGTGCAGTGCGTTAAACGCTACAGTCCTTAGAATTACTTGTGTGTGCCTCTTCTAGTATAAAGGCAGACCTAAAACATGGACATGTTGTTATGGCACCTCAGCTATGCGCAATGTTTGCTTTTAGATGCGGAGCATCTTATACTCGCGCCTTAGTGCGCCGTCCGCGTCGTCCGCGCCGTCCACACCGCTTCTCGAACATTCGACAGCTGACGCGCGCGCATGCGCCGTCGCGCCGTCGCCCACTCTTCCAACATCTGTGCATCCCTTCCTCCTCTACACACCGCGCGCGCTTCACTCCTTCACCATCTGTGCACCCTTCCTCCTCTACACACCGCGTTCGACATCTACAATTCTCCTGATTCTCCAGTGGACGCGCATGTGGCGTCGCGCTTCGAGAACATTCAAGAGCTGACAGTGCATGCGCCGTCGTGCTGTATATATACTCAAGGTCGGCGCTCGCTCGCTCAGTTGCCGCTCGTCGGTTGGTTTGTACGGCGCGTCGACGTCCAAGGTCGCGGTGAAATGAATTCCAACGAATCCACAAACACAATGATCGACGTCCCTTCGACCAGCGCCGCCCTTTCGCATACGTGTGTACGTGTTCACTCATTTAACACCCCCTCCTACAACCACGTTAACCAATTTAGCCATCGACCCAAGTCGCAATTTAACACCCCATTTCACAACCACGTTAACCAATTTAGCCATCGACCCAAGTAAGTCGCACTTTAACACCCCGTTAACCAATTATATGGTCCGCATCCTCCTCAGTGTTCCCCCGAGGGAAGGTGCGGGCAATTTTTTTATTTGACAATCGCACAACTATGAACGCTAAACCTTGAGCAATATTGGCTGGCGGTGCGGATGGGGTTGGCCGTTTGGTGTCGTTTGAAGTATCGTTAGGGCGGACAAGCAGACAGACAGAAAGACAGACAGACCAAAATTTTTAGGTCGAAGGTCCCCAAGAAAGACGATCGTCTTCAAAATAGGTTGGTCATGTGGGAGCCTGCTGAGTCTCCCAGAATGTCGTCTGATATGCTGTTCGTCAAACTTCTTTTCAAAGTATCGTTCGACAATATGAGATTTGCGAATACGCTTGTTTGAAAATGCCCCGCCGCCGAGGTCTAGTGGCTAAAGTACTCGGCTGCTGACCCGCAGGCAGCGGGTTCGATTCCCGGCTGCGGCGGCTGCATTTCCGATGGAGGCGAAAATGTTGTAGGCCCGTGTACTCAGATTTGGGTGCACGTTAAAGAACCCCAGGTGGTCAAAATTTCCGGAGCCCTCCACTACGGCGTCTCTAATAATCAAATGGTACTTTTGGGACGTTAAACCCCACAAATCCACCAATCGCTTGTTTGAAATCTCCCACTCACGCCTCCGAAAATTTAGAGAAAGTGTTCAATTCATATTTTCTCTTGTATTATTGGGCAATGAATGCATATCACTTCGATGGGTGTTTTTGTGTTAAAATACTTTCAGGCCGTTGAAATTTCTGAATGTTAACAGAAAATGTAACGAAATTGAAATAGCTTACAAAGAAAAGGAGAAAGAAAGCAAACAAGAGACAGAAAAAAAAAGAAAAAGCATAGAAGAGAGCCAGAACGATAGAAAAAAAGCGAGAAATACAAGGAGAGAAAAAAACGGACAAGATAGCAAAATAAAGGTAGATCGAGAAAGAAACAGAGGGACGAGAAGAAACAAATGAACATGTACCGAGGCAAAAAAGGCATGCACATAAAACAGAAGAGCAAAAAAGAACGAACGGACTGACTCGGGCCGACAGAAACAAACGTTACAAAAGAAAGCAAGAAAAATTTAATATTACGGGTACATCTCACACAGAGGCTTATATAATGAAAGACCTCTGGACAATACAACGCAGCACAAGCTTCAGCATGAAGTAGCATCGTTACAAATAGAAATGCACCCATAATCAAAAATTTCCTTTTTTTCTTTTTTTTAGTGGCGAAGCTCCTTACGTCATGGGTCGTATGTCCCGTGTCGCCGTAGTCGTCGTAGTAGCCAGTTGCATCGCATTGCATGTCAATGAAAACGATGTGACAGCATATGCATGGAGTGAATGATGATGAGTGGGGCGAAGCGTTCATCAGTCCGTCCATGCTTACGTGCATGCTTTCGTGCATTCTTCCGTACGTCCGTCCGCCCTCTCGTCATCATTCTCCTCGGGGATATGCTGTGTGTTTTTTTTTTTTTTTGAGGAGAGAGAGGAGTTCGATGAACGCTGTTACAGAAAAAGAAAAGCGATGCTTCCGATACTTTCTTTTATGCCAGCATATGGAAGTTGTTGAATTTAGTGAGAGAAATTCAACATATACCGCGCCTGTTGGGAATCGTTTTCATCCGAAGCAGTCGACGGGCAATTATCTATGCTGCCCCCCCCCCCCTTTTTTTTCTTCAAGAATCACGAGGTGGATCGACGTGTTTGTTTAATTGTATTGGGTGTAGGCATACGCATCGTGGGTTTACCAGGAACGTCGATTACACTAGCGGTGAAAATCAGAGACATGTCAAAAATCCACTCAATCGGCGCCCCACCGCGTTACCGAACACATCGCCGACTTACGCTGAGCTGAAGCGCGTAGTCATCGAGTGCCACACCGGGCCCGTGTTTCCACCCCCCCCCCCCCACCCCGAAATTGTTTTCACGCCTGTGCTTGCGCCGCATATCTGCGCCAGACCAAACCCCTCCGTGCGTTTTTCCGCCGGCTATAGACGCAATGGAGGGGCCTTACGCCAGACCATCTCGGATCAAAGAACCTTTCGGCACAAATAAATCAAATGACCAGTCGAGTATTAGGTAACGCCGATAACCCGTGTTGTGGCGTGTAATGAAAGCGAAAGTACGTGTTTTCTACAGTGGGTTGTTGAAGCAGCTTACGGAGAGCTTTGCAGAAGAATGCGATCGAGAAACGCTTGCCGGTGTGGCATACACCTCCGAGCAACCCTGTACTCCCGCAGCCTATGTATTGGCTATCCGCACAGCATGCAAGCAATGCGGAAAAGACACTACTTCCGGCCGCCTGGTGCACACGCGTTTTCAGCGTAATGCTAAAGTTGAGCCGTTTTTTTTTGTGCCAACCATCCGTTATGTTGTTTGATTGTGCCGTATTTGTGTGCAGCCATCGCACTCAAATACAGCGATGCGCGATGCAGCGATAAGCGTAGTGGTTAGAGCATCCGCCTCGCATGCCAAAGGTCCATGGTTCAAATCCCAGTACCACGCAGTTCCCAACCAGATAAAAAAGACATCCGCGTGGTGATGGAACTGAAGTACGAGGCCTGGGGTGCGACCTCACAAGCAACCACCGCCGGGAACGCACTCTTTCACCAGAGAAGGATTGGCCACCCTGGTGCAGTATCTCGCCACTACCTCCCACATGCATACGTCAAATAACTCACGGGCCTCAGTCCCCAGCAGCTGCGAAGAGACTGACCACGGCGAAGTGACTGACCACAACCTGAACTTGGCAACGTTTAACGCTAGAACCTTATCTAGTGAGGGAAGTCTAGCTGTACTACTCGAGGAGCTAGAGGGTGTTAAATGGGATATAATAGGGCTCAGTGAGGTTAGGAGGACAGATGAGGCCTATACGGTGCTAAAGATTGGTCACGTCCTTTGCTATGTGGTATGTGGTATTTGCCATGTGGTATGTGGTATTTCGGCCAAACGGGGCGCTGCCTTAATGAAAGGCTAAAAGAGCACCATTCTAATGTTCACAAAGCAATCCAGAGCCACATTGGGACTCACTGTCGCGATTGTGGATGTTCCCCCTTGTTTGATCAATGTGAAGTGGTTAAAAAGCACCCGTCACAATTAATTCGGGAAATTATAGAAGTGCATTGTATAGCAAGAGCTGGCAGGATGTGTATTAGCGCCCCGTCTTTGGTTTTATATGAACATGAAGTGGCCATCCTTAATCAGCATAACCGCCTATGAATCTGTGATATGTGACGGTGCGATGTTGTGTGTAATCTTGTCGTTGCGTCGGGTGGTTTTGTATGCTTGCGCCGGTCTACATATTTGATGCAGTTTGACAATAAAGCTCAGTTGGAAGTTAGCAATCTGTTCTCTTGTGTCGGTCTGCTCAGCCATTTCTTCTTCCCCGTAATGCGCTATACCAGTTCAAGTTCAAGTTGCTATAGGGGCTTGGCTGACAGAAGAGAACTGGGAGTGGGGTTCCTAATTCAAAGAAACATAGCTGGCAACATAGAGAAATACTATAGCATTATTGAAAGGGTGGTAGGAATCGTAATTAAACTGAATAAAAGATACAAGATGAAAGCGGTACTCGGCTTACGCGCCTACACCCAGCCATGATGACGCTTCAGTTGAAAGCTTCTATGAAGCCGTGGAATCGGCAATGAGTAAGGTATACTACACTATGCTGATGGTACTATACAATGCACAGTATACTATACTGATGGGAGTCTTTAATGCAAAGGTAGGGAAGAAGCAGGCTGGAGACCAGGAAGTAGGAGATTATGGCATCAGTACTAGAAACGCCAGAGGAGAACTACTAGTAGAATTTGCAGAACGCAATAATTTACGGATTTTGAATACCTTCTACCGAAAACGAGGAAACCGCAAGTGGACATGGAGGAGCCCTAATGGCGAAAATAAGAACGAAATATACTTTTTAATGAGTGCACACCCAGGCATCGTGCAGGTTGTGGAAGTGGTTGGCAAGGTACGATGCAGTGAATGGTACGGTCTCGAATTCACCAAAACTTGAGGAAGGAACGACAGAAACTGATACGCAAGAAGTCAATCAATGAGCTAGCACTGAGAGTGAAATTACAGGAATTCAGAGTCTCGCTTCAGAACAGGTCCTCGGCACTTAATGAGGAAACCAACCTTAGCGTAGGTACAATGAATGATCTGACGAGTATCATTACGTAGTGTGCAGTAGAAGTTGGAGGCAGGGTAATTAGACTGGACACATGGCAAGCTTTCCGAGGAAACGAAGAATCTCATTAAGAAGCGTCAAATCATGAAAGTCTCAAATACAACAGGCAAAATAGAACTGGCAGAGCTTTCGAAGTTTATTAATATGCGTAAGGTATCCGATGTAAGGAGGTATAACATGGAGAGAATCGAACACGCTCTGCAAAACGGAGGAAGCGTCAAAGCAGTGAAGAGGAAAATTGGGATAGGCAAATATCAGATGTATGCACTAAGGGAAAAAGAAGGCAAAATAACTACCAATTAGGGTAGGATAGTTAAAATAGCGGAGGAATTTTACAGAGATATGTAGAGTATCCGGGACAACCACGACTTTAATACTATAAGAACCAGCGGTAACCCAGATGACACCCCAGATGATGGAAGAAGTCAGACAAGCTTTGGAGAGCATGCAAAGAGGCAATACTGCTGGTGAGGATCAAGTAACATCAGATCTGCTGAAAGATGGAGGACAGATTGTGTTAAAAAAACTAGCCACCTTGTTTACGAGGTGTCTCTTGACGGGAAGAGTACCAGAGTCTCGGAAGAAAGCATAAGAAATTAGATGACAAGGACTAGAAGAATTACAGGCCGATCAGCTTGCTCTCTGTAGTATACAAGCTATTTACAAACGTAATTGCTTAACAGAGTAAAGAAAACATTAGCATTCTATCAACCAAAGGAAGAACGTATTACGAGGGATGGCCAAGCCACCCCATAAGGAGCGTCTTAGCGTCTTCGTCGTTAGCGTCTCACGGCGTCCCTGGGCTGGCGGACGCCCGTCATGGCAAGCCAGCCCCCGTAGAAGGCGCTAGCCTTCGACGTAGTCGTCCCCGAGGGAACTAGTCCCGAAGACGTCATTGACGCGACGTCTTCAATAGTAGGAATCGAAGAAGTATACTGCGTTCAGCACTTTGGAGGCCGGAACTACCAAGTTACCGTCAACAGTGAGGCCGCACTGATCCAAATCGTAGACGCGTCGCACCTTATCATCCGAGGAGAGCGCGTCGCCATCGTACCCCTGGGACCCCTGGGACCCCAAGTGACCCAAGTGACCGTCCTGTTCCTGCCGTGCCGCGTACCCAGCGAAGTCCTCGCACAAGCACTCTCTCCCTACGGGAAGGTGCTGCACATCACCAGAGGACTCATGGGATCGCGCCCAACTGTGACCACTGGGACGCGATACGTCCGCATGGAAATGAAGGCTTCGTCACCGGTGTCCAACTACCTCAAGGTCGCGGGCCATCGAGTAACCTGTGACTATAAAGGCATCCAGTGAGTGTGTCGTCGATGTGGAGACAGTGGGCACTTCCGCATGAACTGCACAGCTCCGTTTTGTGGAAGGTGCGGTGTTTATGGCCACGACGGGAAAGGCTGCTCGCTGCCGTGTCGCCGTTGTGGGGACCCACATGCCACCGTGGCCTGCACCATCAGGCCATCGTATTCCGAGGCGGCATCCAAGGATTTCCCTCCACTTCAACCAGGAATGCCATCTAAGAACAAGTGCGACGATTCGTCAACGCGAGCCGTGGTAACCGACCACGACCAAGGTGTGCCAATCGCGACGCTGCACCAGACACGCACTGCGTTTCCAACGATTCCGGGCCTGGTAATCCCTCCAGGTACTGAAAACTTAAGTTCCCCGCGTCCCGTGGCCATTTCTGAGGAATCGCAGGCCAAGCCCTCGTCAGACGAAGCGCCTCGTGAGGACGGCGTCTCGGATGAGAATATTGCATCTGAGGCTCCTCGCGTTGCTGCTCTGTCGACAACAAGTTCAGGTGTCATCGAGGAGTCTACATCTCAAGACGATGACGCCTGCATCTACGAGGACTCCAACAGCACCGCGAGTGAGGCGCCCCTACAAATTGACGAAGACACCAGCCCCAGTGACATTAGCCAGGACAGTGGAGACGTCTTTGTACCATCCTCGCTTATCCTGCCCAATGTAGATTACAAGCTCTTGGCTAACATTTTGGTGCGCCGAATCAGTCCATTTCTTGCAACATTAATCGCTCCCCACCAGGTCTGTTCTGTTCCGGGCCGAGAAATACACACCCATACGTGGTTAACGCGTGACATCATTCAATACACCATTAGCCGATGTGCGCAAGGACTGTTGGTTTCATTAGATCAAGAGAAAGCTTTTGATTTCATAGAACATGGCTACATACTAAATGTTTTACATGCATACGGATTCCCGGATAAGTTCATTGACCTTATCAACGCGATGTACACTAATTTAGAAAGTACCCTTTACTTAGATTCCCGTGAGAGTCACGCATTTAGAGTCACGCGTGGGGTCCATCAAGGGTGTACCCTCTCCCCAGTGTTATTTATCCTTGCATTAGAGCCCTTCTTAAGGGCCGTTGAACATCACCCGCAGATTCGTGGCTTACCTCTACCCGGTAACACTCAAGTAAAGGTCGCTGCATATGCAGATGATATCACTCTATATGTACATAATGAACAGTCGCTGCAGCATGCTCTTGATACATTCCATGATTTCGGTATTATCTCCGGTGCAAAGTTAAACTTTTCTAAAAGCCAGTATTTTTTCATTGGCAACCCCAGCGGTCGTATCAACATCACTTCGTCTTTACAGTGGTCTCCTGAGATTTCAATACTCGGAGTTACTTTCACTGTATTTGGTATACAGGATAGGATCTGGTCATCCGTTGTACAAACTCTTCTAAATGATATCAAAGCAGCCAGGCACTTCGAATTCCCCCTCTTGGAACGCCGATACTTAGCTCAAACGGTGTACCTAGGAAAATTTTGGTACCTTTGCCATTTTGTTAAACCACCGCTCCACGTCTGCAGGAAAGTGCAAAGCTGCATCAGTTCATTTTTTTGGTCTGGTGGCACAGAATTGTTATCGCGTCCAGCGTTAGCTCATCCGCGAGATCAAGGCGGTTTTGCATTCCCTGATGTTTCCGTCGCGGCTTCTACATTGTGCCTCCACACTCTATTGCGAGTACTAAGCAATGATGACATGCCCACACAGACACTGGCTCGCTACCATCTGGGGCCATCACTACGTGTCTTCTTGCCGGATAGCCAAATAAACAAAGGTCCCAAATCAACTGAATTACCATCTTTGTATAGAGCCCTTCTGGCATTTCACCGACGTTTGGAAGCTACATGCCCAGAGATAGAGGTGGCCGATTCTAAAGTGGTGGACACAATGGCCGCCCTTCTACGGCCCTTGGTGCCCCAGCATCATCAATCTGTATTGAACCACGCTTGGAAACCAATAACTGCCGCTGTGTTGCCAAGGCATCTCAGAAACTTTGTCTGGAGGTTGGGCTGGGGCTTGCTCCCCACGCGATATCGGTTGCAGCGATGGCAGGTAGTTCGCACTTCCTCTTGCCCCAACTGCGTCATGGTAGAGACCAATCGACATGCGACGTTTGAATGTGTGGTTTCCCGCCTTTTTTGGCGTGCGGTTAATGCTGGTTTTCGGGGACAGGGTGTGCGAACTTTCGTGTCCAACGGCCGATTGCCGCGTAGCCGCTTCTCCGCTCTCTTAATAGTTGCGGGGCTGTTCAGCCTTTGGACAAACCGATGTGAGGCCGTAGCTGCCAATTGCCGCCGGCGTGCCTTGTGGCTGATACTGGGGAGAATGAGACGAGAGATCCTCGCGTTCCTCTCCGAAGAGCTTTTCTTCCTCGGTGAGCGAGAGTTTCTGCGGCATTGGTCGTGCCCTTTCGTCAAGGTGAAACACGAAAGGATACAACTCATTTTTCGACCGACTTGGTGCTAAGCAGTGCCCGTTGAGTTGTTATATATGATTTCATTTGTTACAAATTGTGTTTCATTTGGATCTATTGTATCGTTATACCCTTGTATCGTGATAGCACATTGAATTTTTGTGTACATGTATGCCAACGTAATCATGTATATTAAGCAAATGTTTTCACTGTAACGTAGTGATGTTAGTCGTGAAATATAGATGTGTCGAAGTGTATGTGCCCTGTTACTGGAATGGTATGAAGCCTTTGTGTTCTGTACATGCTGTAAATAAACTTTTTCTAAACAAGGAAGAAGCAGGATTTCGAACAGGCTACTCAACAATCGACCACATTGATACTACCAATCAGGTAATGGAGAAATGCTCAAAATATGACGAACCACTATACATAGCCTTCATCGATTACGAGAAGGCGCTTGATTCAGAAGAAATATCAGCCGTCATGCAGACACAGCGGAATCAGGGCGTCGATGAAGTATGTATAAACATCCTGGAAGAAATCTGCAGGGGATCAACTGCTACCATACTGCTTCATGAAGAAAGCAACAGAATACCAATCAAGAAGGGTGTAAGGCAGGGGACACAATCTCCCCAATGCCCCAGCCGTTACCTGCCATCGCAACCGTTGGCCGCCGCAAACTTTGAAGTGAGGATAATGATGTCGATAGGCTGCTACTGACATTGAGTCAGCTGGAGCAAAAACTATTAAAAAAAGTTGATGACGCAGCACATGTTTAAGAAAAAACTACTTGCTCGAAGAAAAAAATGTTTTTATGTGTAGCGGTACGCAAACATGTAGTGTTTGATCATTTTTAAATAAAACTTTGCCTCGACGAAGGCGCTTCTACAAGAAAGTGCAATAGCGCGAGTGGCGAGAGAGGTTAGTAGATGCACTCTGGGTGTTTAAAGCAGAAACGCGCCGCGGTTCATTTTTTTGCCCCCTACAGGTGAGCACTTGAACTTGTTAGTTTCCGGGGCCTGCATGCAACGGTTGCGATGGCAGGTAACGGCTGGCGGTACGTTGGGATGTGTCTCGGACTGTTTCGTTTCGCTGTAAATATTTCGAGCCTCTGCCGACCGGCACATTCTTTCTCATTCTGTTTATTTGACTCGTTCAAATGCTTTCGCGAAGGGAATTCGAGTGACTTTCGGGGAACGAAGCGACCGTCGAAACTTTCATCGGATGAACACCCGTTGCAAGCCCGGGCCGGTGAGTAGAAACCACATCAGTTTTTTAAGGATGGTTGCTTGCGGGGCTAGTTGGTTCATTTCAACATATGTATTTTTTATCCTATGACTACGTAGGCGTCCCAAGGTGGCAGCGCATTGCAATATTAAATTTTAAAAGTTTTAACGTCTCAACCGGAAAAACGTGCGTTACATGCGGCGTGCATGGCTTCGCGGTGGAACGAGTCGCTAACTCAATAGTTCATTCTGAAATTCTATCACCAGGTAACACCAACCAGGCCGTTGCGATAAAAGAAGGCAAATAAATCACTATCGCCTCGAATGTGTCTTCTTAGCTAGCCCATATATTAGTGCAAAAAACCTACTAGTTAATAATTTACTGCAGTCGCGTTTGAGAAACATCACATAATTATGGGTCTGGTTTTCCTATAGTGTGACAAAGGAAGCGTCACATAAATGAGAAATACTTCTTTTTCTGCCACAGCCTCCTGGCCCACCTGACATGGAAGCAAATGTGTACAATGAGCAAGGAACCTGCTACGTGACATGCCTTGAGAAGAAGCAGCCCTGAGTGATATACGTGTTATGAGGTACCACTACATATATGCATAAAATGCTGCTGATTACTAATTAACTGACTTTATTTGTTTACTTTGGAAAATTTCATGCATTGATTATGCATTGATTTCATGCATTGATATCTGGTGATGTTACTTGTTTTTCCAGACTGCCATGCAATGACAGGATGACTACCCCCGAATGTCCGCTCTGCAAGCACGTTGAAACATCTGAATGTCCACTACAACAGGTCATCTCTAACCTCACACATGTAATGCTGTATTTGTGAATGTTTTAGCGCGCATATCGTGGAGAGGTGCTTTAGATTGGCTACAAGCATTGCCTGCCTACCGTGGTATGGAATCTACACTTCAATAATGTTGAAACTGTAACACTATTAGTTAGATTGTGTGGCGCTGCTGAGCTCAACAACACACTGTTTGATCCCAGTCACTGTAGCCATATTTCGATGGGGGTGAAACGCTAAGACGCTTGTGTGCTTAAGGGTTTGTTCGATTCGCCTGCACCACATGATCCATTTTACAAAGTGCTGCACCTCGCCATTTGTTTCAGTGGCGCAGCAATGGCATCTTTGAAATCTTGCCATTCATTTCAAAAAGCGCAGGAGAGGTACAGCACCAAAACTATTTCATGACTTTCCGGTACCTTCTGCTCTGACGGCGCTGGTTTGGTGCAGCCGCTCGGACAGCTAAACAAACAACATAGCATTAAACGTAGGTGCTGTACCCACCCCTATAAATGCCGCGTGTTTTGCCAAGGTGTTTGCACCTCATTAAATTAAGCGAACAAAAATAACGATTCCACCTTGTCGGCACCTGGTCATTCACTTGTGATGCCGCACCACACAACTCCTGCCGCACAAATTCTGAACTTCTCGTGCACAGCCGTGAACCAGTTCGGATTGGTCCAGGTGAACTAAACTGACCCTTAAAAGATGAAAGCTGGAAAATATGAAAAATGTGTTAACATAAGAGGTCAAAGCAAATGTTTCGACAAGCAGTCTCGTCTCCTGTGAGCCTACATTGTCATTTGTTTGAACCCCTGGAAGTCAGAATCAACCTAATTTACCCACTACTGTACGACTCACGATCACTTCATAGTTGGCATGTGAATTGTCGGAAATTATTAATTGCACTACATAACGAACACACCCACAGTGATGGGCATAAACAGGCTTTCCGACATTTAGTTGTGCCTTGTGACAGTTTACCAACAACACCCAGAACTGTTCTGTTTTAATTAACTGTGTTTAGCTCATACAAGTTTACAAAAAGATGCACCAAAGCTCATAAGACAGCACTCAATTGCTTTAGCTTTGCACATATGTTCAATGGGCTCCTAAAATAATAAATCATAAAGGTGATGAGCAATTGCAGCACAGCTTCCTCAAAGACGTGAATGCTATCATGAGGAGCAAGATTGTGTTCATTGCATGTGGTACTGTTTTTTTTTTTGGCAGAAAAACGTTCCAGATTTCTTTGTGCACATCTGCTTCTGTTTAAATTAGGTTGTCATAACTATAGTGTCTACCACCACGAAGTGAAATTCTGTGCACTACGGTCATGAAAAAAAATCTAGGAAATCGCACAGGTAGTTGAAACATACATGATCTTCGCTTATCTACAGCCACACTGCAAGATAGTACGTATTTCAAGTCCTAACCTCTAAAAGTAGCAGGGAGAAAACAACTTCATTTTCAACCACAACTATACTGAAAAAGTAAATACAATAACAAGTGTGTAATGAATGTGACCTTTATTGATCCAGTATTCGGACAGATGCACATCATGTATTACCAATTGATTTCAGGAGTGCTTGCTTGTAAGAGAGTACTGAAGTTTTATGGATATGTCTATGCAAAAAAAAAGAGATTGTGCTCAGGGCTGAGCAGATAGTGTGATGTAAGAGTACCAACAAAGATGTACAGATAACAAAATTGTACAATGCATACCTGAAGCTTATTTTCTTAGAATTGGGCCTTTTCGATCTGTAAGCACACACCTCATAAGTGTCCCTTTAGCATACATGTTCGCTGCATACTCAGCAGACTGGTCATTACCTGCGACGAGAAATTCTAGCTGTGGTAACTTTGTAACTTAACTCTAACAATAAATGTAGCATGCCTGAAATATTTTACGCCCATTCCCTAAATATATAATACCTATGATATGGGCTCACGGCTGAGTATTAAACTAGTGCCTACGCTCTCAACACGATGCGACATTGCAGAATTGTGAAGTACTTAGGGCAGAAATTAACCGACTTAAAACAAAAACGGCTGCGGTCCGGACAAAATCAACAACAGAATGCTCAGGAAACTCGACGACGGCTCCATTCGCCAACTTGTAGCTTATATGCAAGAATGCTGGGACAAGGGAGAAATACCGCAAGCTTTGAAAACGGCCAATGTAGTCTTCATTCCTAAGCCAGGGAAAAAGCTCAGTCTTGAACATCTCAGACCCATTTCCATCACATCTTGCGTAGGAAAATTGATGGAGCACGTCATCCAAACAAGACTGACTAGGTTCATGGAAGATGAAAACCTGTACCCTGATACTATGATAGGCTTCAGATCCCACCTATCGACGTGCGATATTATGCTATAGCTAAAGAAGGAGATAATAGACAAAAAGACTGGGATCACCAAAGTAATTGGGGGTCTGGACGTCTCCAAGGCGTTTGAGAATGTCAAACATGAAGCCTTACTTAAGAACCTTAGTGCGCTAAACGTAGGCGTCAAGACATACAACTACGTGAGGGGCTTTCTCTCAAATCGTACAGCCACTATCAGCATGGGAGGGCAGTCGCTCAAAAACATTAAATATGGGAACAAAGGTACGCCACAAGGGTCTGTACCCTCTCCGACTCTTTTTAATATAGCGATGATTGGACTTCCTGAGAAGTTGGAAGGAATCGAAAATCTGCATTAAACAATATACGCAGACGATGTGACGCTGTGGATAAACAGGGGTAGTGACGGACATATTGAAAGCGAACTTCAGGCGGCTATAGATACCATCGAACAATATCTCAAACCACTAGGGTTAAAATGCTCGGCAGAAAAATCTACCATCGCAAAAAAGGAAAACACACAATCCCCTCGGAAGGGGTTGTGACATCGCTTTACGAGTGAATGGTAATGCTATTCCAACCGTAGACAGCATTTGAATTCTAGGGATGCGCATACAAGCAAATGGAAAAAACACTGAAACTATCCGGAGACTCGAAGCTAGTGCGAACCAGACGTGCCGCCTGCTTAAGCGCATTTCTAACAAGAATGCGGGGACGAAGGAAGCCAATCTTTTAAGATTAGTTCAAGCTTTCGTGATAAGCTGTGTACTATACGTTGCCCCTTATCTTAAATTAAGTAGAGCAGGAAAAGATAAAATTGAAGCCATTATAAGGAAAGGCATCAAGACTGCGCTAGGGCTTCCCCCGAACACCTCTACGGTTAAACTTCTTGGGCTGGGTGTCTCCAACACTTTAGATGAACTAATAGAAGCCGCCATGATGTCACAGCACCAAAGACTTCTGAGAAGTAGAACAGGGAGGAAAATAATGGAGCGCTTGGGGTTCGAGTCCATGGAGTGTTCCAGGCAGACCGCTAGCGTACCTAAATCAACTAGGGCAAGACTGAAAAATATACCGCTGCCGAAAAACATGCATCCGGCGTTTCATGAAGGCAGACGCAAAGCTAGAGCTGTAGCCCTGCAGGCGAAACTTGAAGGTCGATCTGGCGTGCTTTACACGGATGCTGCAGAATACGAAAGAAAGGGAGCACACAGAGCGGTAGTGGTTCGCGAGAACGGGGACCTGGTCTCGTGCTGCACCTCTAAGAACACAACCACCACAGAGGCAGAAGAACTTGCGATTGCTTTGGCAATAGCTCAAAAAAGGCACACGAGTGATTGTAAGTCAGCCATTAAAAACTTCGATTTGGGCAGGATCTCTGCTACAGCCGCCGAAATTCTAAGACAAGGACCAGTACCCGCGGAGCTAATCTCACTAGTATGGTCCCCGGCCCATCAAGGTCTGAAGGGGAATGAGAAGGCGCACGCGATCGCCCGAGGGCTCACTTTCCGGTCGATCGACGCTGACCTGCCGCCTTCGCGCGAGCAGCCCCTCTCCACAAGAGACGAACTACGAACGTTTCAGAAAATCACCGCACACTATAAACTCTACCGTAAGATTTATCCAGAGGCAGCTAAACAGCTGAGCAAAAAGGAGGAAATTATGTGGCGAAAATTGCAAACCGGGGTGTTTCCAAACCCTCACATGTACAGTAAATGGCACCCGGAAGTGTTCAACTCCAGATGTGCGCACTGCAACAGCACTGCGGGTTTAGTGCATATGGTATGGGCCTGCCCATCCTACAATGATCCAAGTAGAAACGTAGAATCCTGGGAGGCCTTGTTACACAGCCGTGACGCCGAAGAACAGCGTCAAGTCATCGGTCTCGCTCTGACCGCCACCGAGACCCAAGGGATTCCGGCCGATGGCTAGGGGGATGATAGGGGGCAGAGGCCGAAGCCTCCTACCCCGTCATTCTAGACGGGTGCAATAAACGTTATTTCTCTCTCTCTCTCTCTCTGTGAAGTACTCAATGTAGCATTGCAGAGCGAGTAAGATTCAGAAATGCACGCATCCGCAATTGCTTATTTAACAAATTTAGCAAAACTATTGCTCTCAATTTTCGAGCTATTTATCGGCAATGTCCAAGTTTCCTTTCCGATTCCGCATCATGCATTCACTTCACTTGAAGATCAACACTACAGGGCAAGCGCCGCATCTGACGGCAGAATCCGACCCTTGTCTTGAAGCCACGCTATTAAACTCGAACGCCGCAACACAATGAGACCGGCGCTCATTCAGCGATCTCGATGTTCAGTTATATGCATATGCTTGTTAGCTTTCCAAGAGTCTTTACACATGGGTTGAAAGCTTTCAATATGTATGAGTGACTTGTTTTGTTCGGACCCGACCGTATACATTGGTTGTACCGGCTTGGACACTCGCAATAAACGATGCAAACCTTACTTGATTGACGTTTTTTTTTTTTTTTGTCAGTCGAGGCCAACTAGGTCACCTAGCGATAATTACAGACGCGAAGCGCGATTTAGCAACGAAAAAGAAAATACCAGAGGAAGCGAGCAGCGCCAACCACCCCACCTGCGAAAAAAAAAACGCGTCCGTTTATTGATTATGATAGTACTACCCGCGCCATCTGGCCTCGCGGTATAGCAGTTCAGTACGCCGCCGCAACGTAGTTGCATGTTATTGAACAGACCACAGGTACAGTTTCCATTCTCTAAAACTGGTAGGTATTTAGCAGTATTAAGTATCCGGAATTTTTCTTTCGATACAATATTAGGGGGATAGCGCGAACGCAGTCTCCCACTACCAAAAATTGCATGCCCCATCTGCCCCAGTTTGGGGTAGTGGCAGGGGTCAGCACGAGCGCAGTGCAATGCCCGCGCCTCTCCCTGGGGGCACCGCCTAGTGTTTACAAAAAGTTTATTCTCTCCTGGGACGCAACAAAGCTAAGGGACAAGCGTCTGTATAACAGGCACAATAACAAACAAACGACAAAGCACAACATACATTACACATTTAAACAAGTGTCCAAGTCCGTAGGATGTCCATCGTTCCTAGTACTAATAACTATACATACACTACATAAATGCACTAATCACAATATGGACAATGTACATGATGATATATGTGCAGAATTTACAATACTTGGTGAAGATGTTAGAAAATATGTACAACAGGTATCAATATTCATAAAAGTTACATAACTTACAGCGTTAGAATGAAGTGCATATATAGAAGAGCTCACACCAATATGGTACATACACAAACACATAGAATAGTAAACACATTCTGATTACATGCACCAATCAGACATTAACAGGTGACCTGGCTATAGGAACCAGGCCAAGTGGAAGACTAATCGAACGCGTCTGTCAACTACGGACAGAAAGCGGCACGACCATTGTCGCAGAAATTCTTCCTCCCCAAGGAAGAACAATTCCTCCGACAGAAACGATAAGAGTTCACAGTAGAGGCGTTCCAGAATCGGAAAAAGAGCACGACGACGATGACCTGCCGCAACAGCTTCGCACCTATTACGCCATAAACAAAAGGCTCCCGCAGCTATTAGATGGCGTGCAAAGCGACTACGCGAGCAGCGACCAGATGTTACAAAGCGATTAACACCTAGGCCACGAAAACTAGCGTTAACTGACTTCCAAAACACCTTTGCGATGACACATTGCTTCAGCATATGCTGGTTAGACTCCTGTAACGGGCAGTTAGGACAAGTGGAAGATGGGACCATGCGCCACCTCTCCAATCTGTCCCGTGTTGGGAGTACTCCCCATCCAAGACGCCACATAAAGTCACGGAGGTGACCAGGCAAAAACGATGCCGTTATCGCGCTCCACGAGACATGTCTCGATCGTGCTAGACGGGCTGGAGGAACCAGAGGAAGCAGAAGAGCCGCCGTTGTATCTACGATGCGGCTTTCAAGAATGTCCACATCGGGACAAACCTGCTGCGCGTGTCGATAAAATGCTACTGCCGTTGAGTAAAATGCAGGCACGTTAAGTGTTTGCGGTGCAGAATTAAGCCGTGCATCAGGTAGTAAATAGCGTAGTTTGGTGCCCAAGAAATAACAGGCAAGATGACGCGCGGGGCACTGATCACCATGCAACAACCGAAGTAAGAATCGTAGGGCAAGCAGCCGGCAGCGAACAGAGACGAATGGGAATGCGAATCCACCGCAGTTTCTCGGTTGCCCAAGAGCTGCTCGGCAAACCAGCTCTGTTCCACCCGACCAGAAAAAGGAGCCTATGAGGGATTGCAACGACCTGGTGATTCGTAATGGGGGCTGTAAGACGTGAGATATGTACCATGCACGGCCGCAAAACACCGTCTGTGCTAAATACCTTCTTTCGAGCATCGGTAGATCATACTCTTGTGCTTCCCGGACGTGTCGTTTTACATCTTCGACTACTGAATTCCACAAGGAGCCTGATATGCCGTAGGAAGTATAATCATGCCCCAGAATACGAATAGAGTAACTTTTCTGAAGACCGAAAAAGGAACTTAGACATGCGTCTGGGGATCCAATGAATAAATATCGACATTTGGAAAAATTTAAAGCGGCACCTGAAATCATGCCATACGTCGTAAAAAGTCGTAGGCTACGGGATAAACTGTCCTCATTCTTCAAATACAACGTGATGTCTTCAGCAAATGCTGTCACTGTCACGGTACCACTACCTGGAAGAGGAAGGCCTCTAACGTAAGGGTCAGCGATTAGCGATTGAAGGAATGGTTCGAGGCTGAGTACAAAAAGTGCAGGGGATAAAGGACACCCCTGGCGAACACCACGGGTAACCGGAAATGGCGCACTCTCTAAACCATCAAGAAACAACGTGCTGCGTATATTTCGGTATGCGTTTCTGAGAAGCTCAACGAAGTTTTGTGAGAAGCCAAATGCTGCCATTACGCTAAATATAAAGCTATGTTCGAGGCGATCGAATGCCTTTTCTTGGTCAAGTGAAACCAAGAGTCCCTGAGCTGATCTTGTTAACGTGTACGCAACTATATCGCGCGTAACAAAGGAAAGACTGTGGATTTCTCTTCCAGGAATAGAGCACGCCTGATGATGACCTATTAAGGAGGGCATCAAGCTTCTCAAACGCCGAGTGATAATTGCCGCGAAAGTTTTATAATCAACGTTGAGGAGCGTTATTGGTCGCCACTCCTCTGGGCGAACTGACGATGGGTCATGTTTAGGTATTAAAACAATTCGACTATCGCGAAAGCTATCAGGAAAATCAAAGTTCTCGAAACAGCGGCTAATAACAGAGGTGAAAAGAGCACCAATGTCGTCCCAAAACGTTAAATAAAACTCAACAGGCAACCCATCGGGCCCGGGGGCCGAGCCCCGCTTCATGGAAGACAGTGCCTCTTTCACTTCGTCAGCTGACGGACTTGTGCACAGTTGTTCAGCGACTTCAGATGAAATTTGAGGTAGCCTACTTAACATTGTGGCTGTCTCGGTGGTACCGCGATGTGATGACATTGTCGTACGAGCCATGTTGGCAAAGTGAGCTAGGAAAATTGATTGATCACGTGTCGGCGGCAACGCAGTGTGTAAGAATCTGGCCGCCGGAGTTCCTAGTCGACTCGACGGGTTGAGAAGCGAGCTTTTCGCAAAGCGTAGAACCTCAGGGTGAGCACATGGATTACGTCTGCCACGCCAAGCAGCCGCCGTCAATGACGAAGCTGCAATGAGTCGTTGAAAACGACCCCTTAACTCTCGCTGCCATGCGCGCATCAAGGGAGTTAGTCGATCAACCCGAAGAGCAATACGCAGCTTTGTGGCAGTGTCCGCTAGTTCTTCGTACGTACGGCGTTTGAGGGCCCGCCCTGCTACTGAGCAGTGTAAACGCCACTGTGTCTTGAGCGCGCCCCACACCTCCGGACCGCATCCCAAGAGAGAGGCCCGCAAGCTTCTAGATAAACTGGAGCGTGTAGGCGCGTCGTGCAGAATGCGGATGTCAAGACGCCAAGGTTTTACTGATGATGAAAAGGGAAAGTGAGCCTCGAGCGTCACTGGTCGGTGGTCTGATATATAAACAGGCGATGATGGTAATGTTACTACATCAGAGTGCGATACGTAAGAAGCTAGCGCGCTCGGCACATAGAAACGATCCAAACGACTAGACGACGTGCTACGCCGCCAAGTCCAGGCATACTGTGGTCCATGCACTAGTCTGTACGTATCTATCAAAGAGAAATGTTGCACTAGACGATGCAGCTCTCGCGCGTTCCAATCAGAGCGACCCCATCCTGGACCTTGCACGTCAGCTCGCGTGTCTAATACACAATTAAAGTCTCCAGTGAGTATAACATGACGACCGTCTAGAAAATACACGTCCAGGTCACGGAAAAAATCGTTAGACATCGCTGCTTGAGCTGGCCCATAAATACACAAAACACGCAGCTTGAAGGATGATAGGACGCAGTCAAAAGCCAATACCCGTCCGAACGCGTCATAGAAAACATGATGATTTCGCAGAAGAGCGCGGTTAAAAATAATAATTCCAACTCCAGAGAAGCGAGATGTCGCGAAGGAAAAATAACAGTCTAAATTAAATGCGCGTTTGAATGCACGAACGTGGCCAATGGTGAAAAAATTTGTTTCTTGTAAACACAGAATATCACAATGTTCTGCGCGGGCTATGCTGATAACCTCGGCTTGCTTTACTGGGTTACGGAACCCTTGAACATTTAAAGAAAGAATTTTCAGGGTGTCAGCCATATTGAAAAAAGATGTGTGACTGACCTGGTCGTGTTTTTCGATTCGGTATACCCCGGGGATTTGTCCGGAGGAACTGGAGTACGTACACTACACAGCACAATTCGACCCTCTAGAAGAGGGTCGAGGTTTCTTCGGTTGCTGGAATTCGGAGCGGCTGTCGTGGGTGCCGTCCGAGCTGGTGCCAGACTTGTGGGCACGCTTGACTTCTCGCGGGGCTTGCATTTCCACGTCACAACTGTCTGGGCTAGAAGGGAGTCCGATGCTACTGTCGACTTCGAGGCTGAAGCTGCTGTCTGACGAATCAGATGGTTGCAGCGTTAACGTTGTCGCCGCCTCCAACGACCTTGATCACGGATTGCTTATCGAGACGCGTCAGTAAAGAACTCCCATGGCATCTTGCTACTTGTTCAAGGGAGTCACGAGCCTGGCTTTCGGAATGATCCAAAGGGCTTTGCTCATTCGGTTTTAATTCTGTTCCAGGCGAGACACCAGCGCCCGTAGATCTCGCAACGTCAGCTTCTTCTGGGCACTCAGCTGCTAGGTTTAACGATGATTCCGGTGCCTCGGTGCCTACCAGCGCTTCTTTCTCGGCTTGCGCCGACGTCGAACATGGCACGACATGTTTGTCTGGGACAGACGCGAGGTCAATCGCGGTGGCTGTTTCTATTGCTGAGATTTGCAGACGTGGCGCGCTCGGGTTGGCCAAGCTGCTGTCACAGAACGAGCGCTAAACAAGAGCGCGCCGCCAAATCCTTGCGACAACGGGCGGCAGAAACGCCGCGAGGTAAAAAGAAAAAAAAAAGAAAGAAAGCAAACATCCAGGGCTCCCGGGCGCACGCTCTCCCCGCAGAAGCACGGCTTCGCAGACGATCCTCCTCACCCCACATCGGCGGCCCAGCAAGACCGCGATTTTTCTCGAACGAACGGGGCGGGGTCAGACCGAGCTGAGTCATCCGACGCGGAGGGCAGACAAACCGTCTCGCCTCTCCCCAGCCTTCGCTGCGTATCGCGCCGACGAAATGACGAGAAAGATCTGGAAAGTCGCGCGCAAGGTATTTAACCGAGCAGCCGAGACGAGAAATCAGGAGGTGACGGAAGTTAACGCCAGAGCGCGTAGGAATTCCGCCGTGTAGTCGGCGAAGGTTCTGCCCGTAGCGACAGAGCAGGAGGAGACGGAAGTGAGCGCCAGAGTGCGTAGAGAGTCCGCCGTGTAGTCGGCGAAGTTTGTGGTCCGTAGGGACGGCTCGAGCTACAGGCAAGAGTGTGTGTTTACCGCTATCGAGCGAAGACCCGTGGCAACCGCTGCGAGTGTGAAGCCGACGTGTTCCGGCGAAGAAGTTGAAGTTTGAAGAGTGGCCAATTGAAGACGGGAGGTTTCCTGGAAGAGAACTTCGAGAGCTGCGGAACGACAACAACGCTGGACTTTGAGTGAGTGATTCTCGGAAGAGTATCATTCAGACTTTTGCTCCAAGGACTTTGGACTGAATAGGTTTTATATCTCTTTAGTCTTTAAGTGTCTTGGTTGTTCAATGCATGCGACTGCATTGTAGTGCGTATTGTTGTCTGTGTCCGTTGTTTCAAGTGTGGTTGATTGTACTGTGTAGTACATTGTCTGTTTGGTGACGTATTGTATGTAACTATTGTGGAGTGTGCATACGTGTGTATTGTTTTTTATCTGCCGTTAATGAGAATATAATTTTGTTTGTTTATCAACTCTCGGCTCTGTCTTGTTCTTTGGGCCACAGCCGGCGTCCACTGGCGCACCAATAAGGACCACTTCTAAATTGTCCACGCTTTCGTGGTGCGGTTCGGGGGGGCCGATACTTCGGCTCTTGGAATTAGCCCGGCGATCGCCTCCCTAATAACGGGACAGGTGTGACAATTAATCTGGCGTCCGCGATACAGGACCTTTTGGTGCACAGTGTGTCCAAAGTAGTGAGAAAGAGCCTCGAGTTGTTGATAGTGCTATCGGAACGATTTTGTGTGTTGTTCAGTGTTCTCGTTAACGAGTGCAGGGGAGTGTTCCGATAGACTGATTTAGGCAGATACTTTTTGCACGCGGCAAGGTTTCATTTGCGAGTTGCGAGACACAATGGATCTCGAAAAGTTAGTTGCGCTTGGTGAGAAGATGGGTCTTTCCGGCGCCGAACTACGGAAATGGGTAAGCCAGAAGGAGAAAGAGGCGGTGGAGAGAGAAAGGTTGGCAGCTGAGAAAGCCAAGGAAGAAAAAACAGCTGAGTTGGAACGAGAGAGGTTGGCGGTCGAAAGAGCCAAAGCGGAAAAAGAAGCTGAGTTGGAGAGAGAGAGGTTGGCGGCAGAGAGGGCCAAGGAAGAAAAGGCAGCTGAGTTGGAGAGAGAAAGGCTGGCCGCTGAAAGGGCGAGAGAAGAAAGAGAAGCAAAGGAGCGACAGCTGAAAGAAGAAAGAGAGGCAAAAGAGCGACAGCTGAAGGAAGAAAGAGAGCAGCAATTGAAGTTGGAGCTGGAGAGAGAGAAGTTGGCAGCCGAAAGGGCGAGAGAAGAAAGAGAAGCGGAGATGGCTGAAAGGGAACGGCAGCGGCAGCACGAAATTGAACTCGAGCGGCTCCGTTTGCAACAGCGAAGCGAAACTCCCGTCCAAGCTAGAGTTGAAAGCAGCGAACGGGAAGATCACGGCTTCCGCTTGAACCCAAGCAAGCTGCTCGTAGCGTTTGATGAAAGGAAGGACGACCTAGACGCGTACCTCCACAGATTTGAGACGATTGCGAAGAGCCAGAATTGGCCGGAACATCAATGGGCAACTGCTTTAAGTACCTGCTTGAGTGGTGAAGCGCTCAGTGTATACGGTAGGCTGACGCCGACCGATGCAGCCAACTACGCAAAGGTGAAAGCTGCTTTGTTGAAGCGATTTAGATTTACCGTGGAAGGATTCCGGGACAGATTTCGGACAGGAAAGCCAGCTGATGGTGAGACAGCTACGCAGTATGCTGCCCGACTTTGCCATTATTTCGACAGATGGATTGAACTTTCAGGGACAGCACAGGAGTACGATGAGCTTAGAGAGCTGCTAATTAAAGAACAATTTCTTACTAGTTGCCACCCAAGCCTGTCGCTGTATTTGAAAGAGAGGAAGGCGGAGTCATTTGAAGGAATGCTTGAATTGGCTGATCAATTCTTGGAAGCGCAAGGTGGAACTAATTTGGCCAAGGTCAAGAAGGAGTGTCCCGATGATTCGAAGAAATTGGTTCCCGAAGAAAGGAAGCGTGCACCAGAGAGCATGCAGCGATGTTTTCTGTGCAACCGAGTAGGTCATCGCGCGAAAAATTGTCGAACGATCTTTACGAGCCCTACGGCAGTAAAATGTTTCAAGTGTGGTCAGACTGGGCACAAAGCAGATGCATGTCGGAACGGAGTGAGTCAAACTCACCAGGTATCCTGTGTGCAAGCAGCACCGAAATCTGATAATAATGCCGTCACTGATGGATTCGTAGAGTTGAAGAATGGGGAGAAAATTCCTATTGTGGGGGCTGTAATGTCAAAACAGCCAACCGGTGTTACGAAGGGAATGCCAACGCTTCCTGGAAAGATTGCAGGCAAGAAGATTACGGTTCTAAGAGACACCGGTAGCTCCACGGTTATCGTGAGGAGAAATTTGGTACGGGAAAGAGAGTTGACAGGCAGAACGAAACCGGTTTGCCTAATTGACCGTACGGTCCGGATGCTTCCCGAAGCAGAAATTGAGGTTGAAACCCCGTACTTCAGCGGGAAGGTTACTGCGTTATGCATGACGACCCCCCTGTATGACCTTGTCATCGGAAACATCGACGGGGCGCGAGGGCCAAGTGATCCAGAATGTTTGGGAGAAGACCCGAAGATAGAGCCCTCGCCAACACAGCGGCCGCGAGATACAGTGGAGGAGCATCCCGTGACGGGTCTCACTAGAGCCCAAGGTGAAGCTGCGGCGCAAGAGACAGCGAAGGAGAAGACGATCGTGTCGAATAAGTTCACAGGCCGAGCAACTGGACGTACGTCGGCACGACCTCAACCGACCGACAGTGTAAAGGAGACGGAGTTGGCCCGCCGGGCAAAATGTAGAGGCATTATCAAGCGGGTAAATAAACAGACAGGACCCGTCGAATGTAATGACGCGTTAACGGTGTCGGAAGAGACAACGATGGCTGAGACGACGCCCCAGATATCGTCGTTGGAAAGGGCTCGCCGAAAAAGAACGTGGAAGCACAAGAAGAGATCGAGCGAGCACCGCAAAAAGGGGCGCAAGCGCTGTTCGAAGTATTCAGGATAAGTGCCGAGGTCGAATCAGAATGTGTTGGGCAGTGCTGAGTGCCATATGTTGTGTTATTGTTCTTGTTATCCTGTGTCTCAAGTGTATGTCGGGCGAGTCAGTGTTCTGTGCGATGGTGTGATGTATAGTGTTGTATAATTGTTGGATAGACAGAACTTTGTACGTTTGTATTGTTTAGAATGTGTGATGAAGTGTTGTAGGCATGTACCTGTGGCTATATTTCATGTGTTGTGGAATTGAACTACAATGTACGATTGTATTGAGAGATATATTGTGAATGTGAAGTGTCATGAGCGACGGATTGTGTTACAGTCTGTGAGAATGTGTGGTGACTGTTCGCGCTCGTTTGTGTGGTTTTGAATATTATGAGATAATATTCTTAAAGTGGGGGGCAGTGTCACAGAACGAGCGCTAAACAAGAGCGCGCCGCCAAATCCTTGCGACAACGGGCGGCAGAAACGCCGCGAGGTAAAAAGAAAAAAAAAAGAAAGAAAGCAAACATCCAGGGCTCCCGGGCGCACGCTCTCCCCGCAGAAGCACGGCTTCGCAGACGATCCTCCTCACCCCACATCGGCGGCCCAGCAAGACCGCGATTTTTCTCGAACGAACGGGGCGGGGTCAGACCGAGCTGAGTCATCCGACGCGGAGGGCAGACAAACCGTCTCGCCTCTCCCCAGCCTTCGCTGCGTATCGCGCCGACGAAATGACGAGAAAGATCTGGAAAGTCGCGCGCAAGGTATTTAACCGAGCAGCCGAGACGAGAAATCAGGAGGTGACGGAAGTTAACGCCAGAGCGCGTAGGAATTCCGCCGTGTAGTCGGCGAAGGTTCTGCCCGTAGCGACAGAGCAGGAGGAGACGGAAGTGAGCGCCAGAGTGCGTAGAGAGTCCGCCGTGTAGTCGGCGAAGTTTGTGGTCCGTAGGGACGGCTCGAGCTACAGGCAAGAGTGTGTGTTTACCGCTATCGAGCGAAGACCCGTGGCAACCGCTGCGAGTGTGAAGCCGACGTGTTCCGGCGAAGAAGTTGAAGTTTGAAGAGTGGCCAATTGAAGACGGGAGGTTTCCTGGAAGAGAACTTCGAGAGCTGCGGAACGACAACAACGCTGGACTTTGAGTGAGTGATTCTCGGAAGAGTATCATTCAGACTTTTGTTCCAAGGACTTTGGACTGAATAGGTTTTATATCTCTTTAGTCTTTAAGTGTCTTGGTTGTTCAATGCATGCGACTGCATTGTAGTGCGTATTGTTGTCTGTGTCCGTTGTTTCAAGTGTGGTTGATTGTACTGTGTAGTACATTGTCTGTTTGGTGACGTATTGTATGTAACTATTGTGGAGTGTGCATACGTGTGTATTGTTTTTGATCTGCCGTTAATGAGAATATAATTTTGTTTGTTTATCAACTCTCGGCTCTGTCTTGTTCTTTGGGCCACAGCCGGCGTCCACTGGCGCACCAATAAGGACCACTTCTAAATTGTCCACGCTTTCGTGGTGCGGTTCGGGGGGGCCGATACTTCGGCTCTTGGAATTAGCCCGGCGATCGCCTCCCTAATAACGGGACAGGTGTGACAGCTGCACACTTCCTCATCTTTTAATGGAGCTCTCAGAATCGGATTCTGGCGTTCTTCTAATACAGGTTCGGGTTCTCGTTCATCTGTTGCCGTTGGTGACACGGACGGTAGGGCAGGAAAGGTCCCCGCAGTAGCATCAGAATATGAACGACGCACAGGGCAGACGGTGGTAGGGTGATTATCTCCACAACGTCGGCAGGGGCGGTCGCAACCTTCGCTTTCGTGTCCGTGCACACCACAGCGACCACAGAATGGTGCTGTGCACTGTGCTCGACAATGACCACTAGAGCCACACCGACGACAAACACGTTGCAGACCGCGGTAGTCGAAGGTGACTCGATGACCAGAAACGCGAAGATAGTTGGGGACGCGATTTGTGGGACTCATTTCCATTCGGACATAGCGTGTGCCTGTGAGAACTCCGCGTCTTGCGCTCATGACGCCAGCGGTCACAGTCAATACCTTGCCGTATGGGGACAAAGCCTGGACGAGTACCTCGTTGGAGACGAAGGCTGGTAAAAACAGGCAGGCGACGTTAGTTACCTGCGGGCCGACGGGAACGACAGGGATACGCTCGCCACCGATGGTCAGGTAGCCAGCGTCGACGATGAGAGTCATGGAAGCCATGCTCTTGACAGTTACTTGGAAGTTCATGCCTCCCATGTGCTGAACGCAGTGTACCACTGAGAGGCCAACTATTGAGGCCGTCGCGTCGACGACGGTCTCCGGACTAATCCCCGCCGGGACGGCAACGTCGAAGGCCTGCGCCTTCGAAGGCGCCCACGACGTCGATGGCGCCATGGCTAGATGAGGAGGACGTCCCTGACGTGGAACACGCAGGGACGTCAACAGGATCACTTCCTCTTCCTCTTCTTCTTTCTCTCCTGACTAGCACCGCCTAGTTGATCACGGTTACCCCGGCACCAGGTAAGTATGCCGTTGAAACGTTTTGAACTCGGTACCCACTGATAGCGACCCCCTAGGAAGCGCATGAGAGTTGTGGAAGATGGCGTAAGGTTTCTCCTCTTTTTTAATTTGAATATGTGAAGCCATCGCATTGAGGACACCCAGTACACAAATTCACATAGTCCTGTTATATCAAATTGCTTTTCGCTCGCACAAATATTGATAAAGGCTTGAAATTTGAGCGGGTATCACTCCAGCATTCGCAGAACCAGCGAGAACATTCTGTACACCGCCAGAGGCGCCACTGCAGTGGTAATTTGTATCTGTCTAATGGTCATGAACAGGACGTACGATTCATCGGACTAGCTGTCCTGAAATCCTAAATATCCAATTGTGATCGCGAAGAAAAAAAATGTTATGGCATTACCTTGGCAAACAAAACAAATCAATAAAATAAAAACAAAATATAAAAGAAAAAACTGCGTCGGCCGGGAATCGAACCCGGGCCACCCGCGTGGCAGGCGAGTATTCTACCAACGTTTATAGATACTTTTTCAGTTCCGCAACTCCTCGCGCCGCGCCCAGGGAGAAGGCGGCCGGCCGCCGCACCCGCCACCGCAGCGCTGCAGTCGCGCCTTGCGCTAGGAGAGCGAGAGTCGTCTGCTAGCGCGAAGGGTGTCGCGTGAGCCTTTGCGTGCGCCCGAGTGAGAATTGTGCGAACAGTGTACTTGGTCTTTACTCTCGCTATTTAACAGAGGCCACGCGCTTTAATTCGTGCGCGTTGTATGACTCACGAACTTGAAAAAAAGCCTGTACGTACTTCGCAGGCATCCGTTTTGCGCAGTGACAAAGTGATCGCTTCACCCTGCGCCTTCCTGTGTCCATTGCATCAAGACCACATTAGTAGTTTACAATTCAGCGCGCTAAAAGAAATAGAAATCTTAAACTTATAGCACTCGGGGTTACGTAACATGAGGACTTGGCGACTAGTAAATTTTGTTGGATGAATGAAACACTGCTATTCGTCTTTTTTTTTTTTTGCGGTGGGAAAACGCCTCACGAATAGATCGAAAACTGACGTACACATTTCATTACACGTACACGGCACAGATTTGTCGGCAGGTTTACTGCGAAGTTCGTTAAACTAGCTTTGCCTTCTTGCGCTCTCTCTGTGCCCGAACGGCACTGCTGTTCTCCAAGCATTTGGCTCGTGCGAAGAAGTGCATACGAGTTGTTAAATAAAAGTGAATTGTTTGAGCAGTAAGCTGATTAGCATGCTCGGAACAGCCAACAATATTTGTGCCTCTCTTCACTAGAGCATCCAGCACATCCCAAAATAAGTCACCAAAACATGTGCCTTTGCTAGCATGCTTTATAGTGCGTTCTACCGTGCTCACACACGCAAGCAGTTTTTCTGAAGGGTATGCAAGGCTGCCACAGACGTATTCGCGCTCGATGACCAGTATGGCCTCCTTCGACAGTGAATCACGCCTACCAAGGGCATCTTCTTTGCAGACCTCACAGCGTGTAGTTTTCTTCAACTTGAAAGCCACGTAGCCTGCCAGGTAATACAAGGCGGTCGCTTCTGGTGATGGTGCATTGTATTCATGATCGTCGGCATCACTTGAGAGGGCATGGAATGGTATGGACATCAGCTGCTGCCAAACTTTATCTTTCATTGCACTTTTCCGAACGAGGGCCTCACGACGTTTTTCTCCGAGGCTTTCAAAAGCGCTAAGCAAAACACGATCACTGCCGCTCTCACAGTTCCCTTTGACAGCCACTTTGACAGGGGTGTAGAGGGAAAGTAGCCTAAATAACTGGCTAAACTTGGTCACTGTAGGATGGTCTTCGTCCCCTCCAAATGACCTCACAAGGCCAAAAAATCTCTGCAAAAAAAGTATAGATGTAAGCACCTTAGGTTGCCTCGCGGCAACAGAACTCTTACCTCAAGTGGATCCTGGTTTAATTTGGCTGTTAGGATGTAGCTCACACCCTCGTTGTGTAAGAATTCTATAATGGATAACACTGACATCAACGTGACGCGCAAGGACTCGACAGTTTGATTTGATGCGATGAGTTTGACATTTTTTCTTGCTTCCGTCTGATTCAGCATGTCCAGAAATTCCTCCAGGAACTGAAACATTATGCGTGAATGCATGAAAAATAGTCTACGAAACTATAACAAAAGTGATACAAATGGTGCAAAAGAAAGTGGGAATAGTGTATCGAAATATAAGAATTGATCACAAGGTTTTTTTGCTGCTCACATAATGTCAATACACAAACCACTTACCTTAATTTTAGGGGAACCTTTTCTTATGCCAGCCTGGGGGATCTTCGCATTCAGAATGTCAAAAAGATCATTTAACAGGGATCATTTAAAAGATCATTTAACAATTCACAGATGATCGAAGTCTTCGAGGATAACCACGTGCGCGCACGGTCACAACAACGAGAAAAAAAAAGCGCGATGACAGCCGCGCACGCGGCCAAGCCGTATCTATAAACGTTGGGCCAAGCAACTGCGGGGAGGAGCAACACCGGCAACACGTGCGCCCGCGACAGCGCAACTCGCGACTGTGGCGCCATCTCACTGCCCGGGTAAAACCGGCGGCCGCCTGCGGCGGCGGAGTTACGGAACTGAAAAAGTATCTATAAACGTTGTATTCTACCACTCAACCACCGACGCAATTGTACACAAATACTTTTATGCAAAAATGCAAAAGTGGGAGACGTAGTAAAGTCGTGTAGGCGTACATTTGCGCCTCACATGTACAAATGTACAGGGCTGCAGGAACTTCATTATCTCAAAATGGGCTAAGGTATACAAAGATTGCTCAATTAGATCAAGTATTACGCGCGTATATCGATTACATTGAGCATTTAGATGCGAAACTTTTATGTAACAAGCGAAAATTTTCTAGCGAAGAGTTAACTGCCGGACAACACGGAAGTTACTCAATTTGGCTGTTTTTAGCAGTCAAGTAAGCAGCACAGTTATTTTGAGAAAGCTTACCATGGAAGAAGAAAAATGTACGCACAAGCATCACATAGTCCTTAGTATACATTCTAGAGACCATAGCATGAAGCACAAGGCTCAAGAAAAAAAACAAAATGCTGGCCGAGAACAGAAAAGTGTCACAACGGGGCCTGATCACAATCAGCAGAAGCGGATACTTAACTAAATGTTATAATCGAAATTAACGTAATTAACGAAATTAATAGAGCTTTTTTGCTGATTTCTCCATTGATCGATAAGTGATAATAACCCAGAACACGACAACGTTGGCACCAGCACTCATTCCGGACATATCAAGCAAGAACTTCCCGCCGGATCACCACATAAGTTATGCGTGAACCACCAGCTTGACTATCTGACTTTCGATTTCAACATTAGGCCCTGCCCAAACGGGCAAGGCCTCCCAAAAATTGGCCTATAGGCTCATTGGAGTGCCCCACCCCACGGTAATCTTTAGTAAAAGGCGAAAGATTAATTCGAAAAACCTGAGGTGAGGCCTGAGCAATGACTGACAATCAGCGCGGTTAGACACCTCACTTACAAAGACCGTGCCAGAAGAACCAGTTCTCTTCTACGTTGAAAGCAATATTTTTTGAAATAAGCCAAAATATGTACATAAAACTTAATGTGTTTTTTTCTTTTACCAATTCATCTGGATCACATCTTTTAACTAATTATAATATAATAAACGTGTATGCGTGCAAGAAATCTAATTTTAACATAGCAATATTGCGCTTCCATTGTTTTCAGACGCGATCATACGTTGTGAGCCAATAGATGGCGCAAGCACGCGGTCAAAAAAAAAAAAGAAACTGAAAATGAAAATCAGCAAACAGAGTCAGTGTGTCGGCGTTAGTGACGAATGTAATGAATTGAGTCTAACCTCGATTAGTATACACCTTTTCACGTGAAGGAAAAAAACACCGCCATGATGGGCGGTGCGCGGGAGCACAAAGGCTAAGGGCGCAGTGTGGCCAGTGCATTTTCGAGGGGACGCGCCGATTTGCGCAGCCCAAGGAGGGCTATGGCGGTGCCCAGGGAGGCGTTTAAGAAAAGGTGAATAGTCCCTTTGTCGGGCCTCCCTGGTTTGTACGCCGGGAGGTAGGCCGCGTCTGTTTGGCGCCTGGCGCCGAACGGTGGCCCCCTTGCCAGCAACGTTTCTAGAACTAGGTAAGTTGCAAAACTGAGCGATGTGGCGCGGCGCTGCCGCTGCCAGCGACAAATGGGGCGTTGCTGTCGCATCCGGATTCACTCACTGCATGCTCGCTCGTGTCACTGCCGTAACATCCGTCGCCTGTGCATGTTGGAGTACGTCGATATCTGTGGAGGCTTCTTTCTGCGTGAACAGTTTTGTGCTTCAGCGTGCCCTGTTCTGCTTTGTATGCGTTGCGTGTTTCCATCATGCCCATATGTTGCGTTCTCGGCTGTAGAGTAGCTACAGGAAATGAGAGAAACCATGGCATTTCTTTTGTGCCCACGTGTACCTGAGCAGCGAGAGGTATGGCACCACGCTATTCCTCGTGCGGATAAGAAACTGTCCAACAACTCGCGTGTGTGTGATATGCACTTTCGTGAGAAGGACATCCTGAAGACTTTCACGCACGTCATATGGTAAGAAGGTACAAATCGCAAGAGAAAAGTGGGACCTCGTCGATGGATGCGTTCCACGAATATTCCCGAAGTTGCCCGCTTACCTTTGTCGCGGGGCTCTCGATAAATAAGCGAAACCTGCCCTTAGGAGTGGGATATTTTCCAGAATATTATCGGCGAAAAAGAATAGACTATCTTTGAGCACTGAGCTCGAAGACAGTGAAATAAGTCCCGACATGCCGTCAACTAGCGGCGTCATTTCGCTTCAAGACATAGAAAACGTTTGTTTGCATGCTGACGGAAAGTTGTTGAGAACGGCGAGACAAGACGTCTTGTGGTGTTTGTAGGGCTCAAAAAAAAGCGCCATTTGTAGATAAAGGCGTCGTAGTCGCAGAAGACATGGCATTCACCATTAGCAGCCGTCACCATCGCTTGGCCAAGTAACCCGGCAAGGCGGATACCATCTTCCGATTGGCGGAACTTCTGGAGGACATAAAAAAGCTGAAAGTGTGTTCATGTTGTCCCATTGCGTCAGCAGGCAGACTCGTGAGAAAATGACTACGTAGTGCTCACAGATACCCCAAAGTGCGGTCTCTGCTTGAAGCTTTGGTTGCAGCTGTGTTAACAGGTTTCATTAGAGGAACGCCAGAAAAAGCAGAGCGAAGACATGCTCAAGAAAATGGCCGCACTCGTAGCTTTTCGACGGTATAAGTTGCTAAAGAATGTGACCGACATGGAAAAAAAAAGGCTGACTACATAACCAGACAAAAGCCACGAGATTGCGTCACAAAGTTGATTGATTTGTGGGGTTTAACGTCCCAAAACCACCATATGATTATGAGAGACGCATGCGTCACAAAGTTGTAATTTACGAAAAACACAGCCACAAAAAAGGATTGAAGACATTGTAATTGCGTTTTCACGTCTAAAAATCTATTGGGAACGTACACCAACTAGCAACTAACTGACAGACTCGCATGTTATGCTATATATCAAGCATTGTTTATTGTGGGCAGTTCAAAGAATCATAATTATTTTGTATTTGCCTTACACCTTAAATATTGCGCAGTATTAGGTTTCTGCGGCAGCACAACAAATATCGATAATATACTGTTTGCAAAGTTCAGAACGGCTGCCACGACGACTACGCGTTTTCGTCTGCTGGCGGAAGCTTGTTGCGCCGCCAGTTCCACCAAACCGGAAGCTATCCCGGCACCGTGTGACGAGAAGTCTTACGCGGGGAGTTTTTCAACTTACCTAGTCTAGAAACGTTGCTTGCCAGGGCATGGCCGTCTGCCCGAAACAAAACGTCCCGCCCACACGACCCTGGGGGGGGGGGGGGGGGAAGCAGTGCCGGGACAGACGTAGGATGATGATGATGGGTTGATGAGTTAAGTGTAACTCTGGGACAAAGCGCTTCGGCGCCGCGTCTCCTTTTTATCTGACAACGGCACCTCGATTAGTGGTTCTCTAGTCACGTACGGTACGGTCGCGTACGGTCAGATTAGTCACAGGACTTTGCCCTACGTAACCTCTCTGTTCTGGATGCAACTTAACGCAACTTGAGATGGACGCCCACACGAAACAGGCCCTGATGAGCTCTTTTCGACTATCGAGAGTGTCATTTCAGCAGCGTGGCTTTTGTCTATACTTTTCTTCTCGTTTGTGTGTATGTGTGTGATGTCTGATCGCAAAAATTAATTTCTAGCGGTTTTTGTGTGAATCATAGAGTTTATTTGCGCTGGTTATGAGCGAAAAATTGCAGCAATAACGTAAATATATGTTAATTACCACCCATTATTACATCTCTGGTTTTCACTGTGAGAAATAACTCCGTGTAACTTATTCGGTCAGGTGAAACTGCGTGGATTACAAAGAGGTATCTAGGGTTTGCAGCAAACACTTGGTTAGAAACGTACTGTGACATCACCCCTCGCCCATCATATGTGCTTCTATGCAGTCTACGCGAGAATAGATAGAGAGAAAGCACCTGACTTACTCATGCTGTCAAAACTACAAGGACAGTATTGCCATGAGATGAGCTTCTCCCAAAATACTGGCTTACTACTTGTGGTGTACACTTATCCCGAAGGAGTACGGCCACCAGCGTGGGTCCGGTCTTAGCGAGCCGCAGGGCACGCGTTAACCGTCGCCGTGACGAGAACACGATACTGCTCAAAGTCGCAACACTTTATTAGGGAGTTTTAGTGCTGGGTACCCAAGCGGCTTGCGTACGCAGGACGTTGGGGCGGCGGTATTGCGCATGCGCGAAACCACAAACAGATGCGTCGCAGGATCGCTGGGGCCATGCGTCCGCGCGGTCCACCTTCGCAAGAACTCACGGTATCCGCACTGCGGATACTCTAGCCGTCGAGTTAAAATAAGCCAAAGTGCGAGCATTTATAGCGATTACACGGTTTCAGCCAGATTTCCAAAACTAGAATAGCCTGGAACATAGAAACTAAAAAGCATATGCCAGCCCCCCAACCAGCTGAATAGGTGGCGCCATCTAGCGTGGCCATAGTGAATCAGACAACCACAACTTTGTTATTGCAGAAACGTTGTGCATTGTACATCTGGTGCAAAAACTGCACAGCGACAATACTACAAATGAGTAACCTCTTTATTTATTCATTTTCACCACAAAAACATTACGCGTAAGCTAACATGTTCATGACTGCAGTTGCACGAAGTGTCACAAGATGTCGACACTGTCGTTACAATAACCTTGTATTTCACTTCTTTGCGTATACCAGATTACTGTACACAATAAAAAAAGTGTCCTGGTCACTATGTATGTTTAATTGAACAGTTTAAATCATAAAAAGATTTAAATAATACTTACGAGACAAGACGCTATGGCTCTGCGAGCGCGTGTGAACTTCGTGCGGCTTGCGTTTGCGTGCGTGCCACCGTGGCGCCAACTAAAAGGCATTCCGGTTGGGTATGCGTTGGGCACGCAACGCCGCGCCCTCCCAAGCCAGCAAAGCCCCAAGAGAATGCGTACCCAGCACTAAAACTCCCTATTGTGGCAACACCAAACGCAGTACAGCCCGTTGCAAAAAGTCGCTGCGGGAAAGCAAATAGGCTTATCCACGCCACGGGCGCAAAGTACTACACAGGGTGCCATGAGCACGTCTCCGCGGTAAAGGTAATCCACGGAGACACCGGGACAAAGGCCCGGTTGCTCGAGCGAGGGCAAAGGCGCTCGCGTTGGCTTCGGAGGGAGACGGGTCGGCGTAGCTAGGCCACGCACTAGGACACCGTACCGCCCTCGGCCATGCGTACGCAGCGGGGAAACAAAAGGTGAGCGTTCGCCTCAGGCGCGAGGCGCCGTCAGCGAAGTCCGACGAGCCCCCGAGCGACGGGAGTCGACGGACGGAAAAGATAGCGTGGCTCACCGTTTGCTGTCCCGGAGAGTACTGTCCGCCCGCTCCCGACGCAGCGCGCGAAAACCTCTCGGGAGTCCCCACGCGCGGCGCCACAGTCAACATCCGCTTCCGGGTGAGGGAGTTAAACGTCACTCTGCTCTCTCACCACGGCTGACAGCAAAGAAGGGCAGACATGTCGGGACATGAGAATGGCAGAAAAGGCGGCAAAGTCCGCGCAAAGGAAGCGGGCTAGCCTCAATTCCCACATACTAGAATACAGAGAATACTGGCTTACTAAAAATATTGATGTCAGGTGACTTAAAGTTTGGGACAAGGAGTTCGAAAGTGTAGAAGTATTTGAAGAAGGAAAAGTGTCGTTTGTTTTTGATGCTCCCATGTAATGCCGAAAGTAGTGAGGCCGGTGAGGTATCTAGGGAAGACATGGATAAGGCAGCGTCTGCAGCAGGCGGGGCAGGAGACGAGCAGACACACCACGGCCATATGTGTGGGCAGTCTTGCACCCCAGTGTGGATCCGACCACAGCAGATGCAGCCTTCAGGCCAGGTGCAGCATTTCTTGACATGGACAAATTGGCCACGCTGCCCGCACTGGAGTGGTCGGGGCCTGGCCGGTCGTACAGGGAAGCGCATGTGATACAGCGTCACCTGCTCTGTGGGAACGGAACTCCGAACAGCAGGGTGACTGTGTGCCCCTCTCTGGTGTCCGACAGCACAATCATCGTGGACAGGAGGCCAGGCAGCAGGGACCCCACCTCCGGGCCTCTGTCAGCACCATGCAGGTAGCCGGTGCTTGTCCGAAGGTCTGCCGGCTCCTTGGCAGTGACCGGTATGCTTTGCAGCTCCGAGATGGCCAGGAGCTCTTCCAGGCCTTTCCTGGTGGTCGCGTCCACCGCCACGATGTTCTGGCGATGGTTCACCCTGACTTCAGCGACTCCGCAGTGCGACGACAGTGCCTGAACAAAGCTCAGGTGGGGGATGCCGCGTGAGGAGCCCCCGAGAGCTGAGGGCCGGTAGAGCGCCGTCTACACGACCGCAGGGCTGACTGGCAGCCAGCAGCAGCCAGTCTTTTGGCATGCCGGAGTGCAGCCTCCGATCATACCTGCTGGAAAGACCCGTCGGCATCTGGCTCGTCCACCGGGACACTGGGGACGGCAGAGCGATGGACTGGTGGCCTCCCTGATGTTGCTGAGCCTGCTGGAGAAACCCGAGGTCCCTGAGAGAGTGGATGACAGGAGTACCCGCGGGTGCAGCAGGCGTCCTCCTAACTGTGTTTGCTTTGTTTGTGTGATCGTGGTTTTTTCGCAAAAATGACTATATGCTGAAAGACCGTCGTCAGAACTCTCTTTTGACCTACGATAAAAGCTTCTAATTTGGTCATTTCATACGAAACATATCAGCCATTTCGGCGACTATTTCAAAAGCAATCAGGCGTTTACTAGCCGGAAACCAGCGAGCATACACAAGGGCGACAGTCACGGCCATGCACGGACTCTCAGCGCGAGCGGCGTCCTTTTTTGGGTAGACCCACTAGAAGGCACTTGAGAGTTCGACCAATTTCACTGTTCGGAGGTTTCTCTACAATTACCCCGGGGTCGAAGAGGGAGACGCCTAGTGACCTAACAGCTTGTCATTATGAGCGGGTCATAGTAAGCCTTCAGGTGCTCCACGTGTACTATGTCGCACCCGCGACAGCGCATGTCCGAAGATTGTTCAATTGGTTCGATAAGATAGTTGACCGGATATGTGCGGTCGATGACACGGTATAGGTGCTTTCGTATTTCGGGAGTAGTTTGGAAGAAAGGTCAGCTACAGAGGTCCGGAATGAGAGCCATACAAGAGAACCAGGAAGGAGCGTGGGCTCAGAAGTGGCGGAGCCATCACGGATACTCTTCTGCCGCTCTTGCTCGTGCGTCGTAAAAGTCTTGGCAAGCTCGCGATACTCTTCAGCAAAGCTGGCTGTCTCAGAAATAGGTGCACACTCAGATGGATCCGGCGTGTACGGCGGTATCGTGTCGATGGTGTGTGACGGGTGCCTTCCGTACAGCAAGAAGAAAGGTGAAAAACCGGTTGTGCTCTGAGGGGCGGTGTTGTAGGTGTAGGTGACGAAGGGCAGTATAGTATCCCAATTCGTGTGGTTGGCGGCGACGTACATCGAAAGCATGTCGCCGAGGGTGTGGTTAAAGTTAATGGCATGATTTGGCCGCAAAAGAGACACACACAAGAAAAGGAACACTCAAACGACAAGCACAGGCGGCACTTCCAACTCAATTCCAAGCGTTCGGGGAGACCATTCGTCGGCGGGTGGTAAGCAGTAGTTTTGCGGTGGACAGAACGGCACTCCGTGAGAATGGCTTCGACGACTTCTGACAAGAATACATGGCCTCGATCACTGAGAAGCTCCTGGGGTGAACCGTGGCGCAGTATGAATCGATGCAGTAGGAAGGACGCAACTTCACGTGCTGTAGCCGAAGGGAGAGCAGCGGTTTCGGCGTATCGCGTTAAATCACCTACAGCGACGATGGCCCAGTGGTTACCAGCCGACGTCAGAGGAAGTGGTCCATACAAATCGATACCTATGCGCCCAAACGGACGCTCAGGGCAAGGTAACGGTTGCAGACCGGCTGGCGAGATGTGTGCTGACAATTGCGGCGTTGGCAAGCGAGGCAGGAGCGAACGAACTGTTGCACGTAGTGGTACATCCCGCGCCAGATGTAGCGTTGTCGAATGCGATGGTAGGTTTTGAATAACCCAGAGTGCGCGCATTGCGGATCAGAATGGAAAGATTCTGATATCTCCGACCGCAGAATGCGATGTATCATGAGTAACCACTGCCGGTCATCGGCGTCGTAATTGCTTCGGTGTTGGTGGCCGTCACGAATGGCGAAATGGTGAGCTGGACGACGCAAGGCACGCGTGGATGCCGTTGCGGACGGATCAGAGAGCAATTCGATCAGTGGGGCGATACAATTCTCCTTTCGCTGTTCGGTAGCGATGATGTACACATCAATTACAGAAACAGCAACCGAGGATAATGAGCAGAGCACGTCATGTTCAGGTAGAAGGGAGCGCGAGAGGGCGTTGGCGTCAGCATGCTGGCGTCTGTTGTGGTACAGCACGTGGAGGTCGTAGTCTTGTAAGCGAAGAGCCCAACGGGTGAAGCGGCCTGAGGGATCCTTCAATAATGAAAGCCAGAAGTGCATGATGATCGGTAACGACATCTAATGGGCGACCATACAAATAAGGTCGAAACTTTTAAGGACCCGGACGATGACCAGGCAATCTTTCTCCGTGACGGTGTACTTTGTCTTGGCTCTCGTGAGCGTATGGCTTGGATATGCTACGACATATTGAGAAAATCCGGGTTTGCGCTGCGCCAGGACAGCGCCGAAGCCTACAGCGCTGACGTCCGTGTGCACCTCTGTTGGGCCGTAGGGTCGTAGTGGCGTAGAATGGGAGGAGACGTCAACAAAAGGCGGAGCTTCACGAAGGCGTCGTCGCACTCGGACGACCACGATTTGAGAGGTCCGTTACTTCTAAGGAGCTTCGTAAGCGGCGATATGATCGTGGCAAAGTTTCGTATGAAGCGTCAGAAGTATGAGCATAGGCCCACGAATTTACGCAGTTCTTTGACGGACCCAGGTTTGGGGAATTCGGCCCCGGAGAAGCTTGGCTGGGTCAGGAAGAATACCATCCTTGGACACGACGTACCCTAGGATGGTGAGTTTCTGTGCTACAAAGCGGCACTTCATCAGATTTATTTGCGAGCCAGCATTGCTCGCCCGTGCGAAAACTCCTTTCAGACGTTGGAGATGCGTGGAGAAATCTGGAGCGAAGACGACAACGTCATTGAGGTAACACAAACACGTGAAATGCGCAGAACTCTGGCCATAATGTGCTCAAAGGTCGCAGGTGCATACATAGACCAAATGGCATGACGTTGAATTCGCACAGGCCGTCGGGTGAGATGAACGCAGTTTTCGGTCGAGCGTCATCAGCCATGGCAACTTGCCAGTAACTCGAGCACAGATGGAGAGAAGAAAAAAATGGCAGCATATCCACGGAGTGAATGATGGGGAGTGGGGCGAAGCATTCGTCCGTCCATTCGTTCTTGCTTCCGTCCGTTCCTGCGTACGTCTGTGTAACCGTCCATGCGTCCTTCCACCTGTCCGTGCGTGCGTCTGTTCGTGCGTCCGTCCCTGCGTTCGCCCATGCATCCACGCCTGTGTCCGTTCATGCGTTCATCCATGCATCTGTCTGTGTGTCCGTTCGTCCATCTATTTAGCACTTCAAGTACCACCATTTTGCATTTTTTCATGATATATTCCCAATATAGAAGCACCGCCATCCAGCGGACATTTCAAGGACTAAACGGGAGGTGGCACATGCACACTTTCTTACGGCTTTAGCTTCGGGTTTACTTCCCACCTTTAACCACCTCGAGTTCATGGTATATACTAGTTCACTGTATTCATGCCTATGCGGCCCAACTCTCGCTAAACCTTTCTAAAACCAAGGAGGTTGCACCCTGCGAGTCTAACGTAGCAACCCTTTCTTGTCAGATTGTGCTCAATGTACAAGCCAATAGCTGCTAATGGGGATCGCAGCGTGCGCGTTACCTAAAGGCCGAATGCTCCTGTCTCTCATTCCCCCTTAACAGCCATTAACATGTGCATTGAGCACTATCTTTTATTGTTCAGCAACGCACAGAAGAAATCTCTCACCGGAACCACCTTGGAGGTCAAAATCGTAAAGACCGCTATTTCGGGTATTTTCCCATGGCGGTTACGTACTACGAGGGACGCACAAGCCACGCCATAAGCGTA
Source organism: Rhipicephalus microplus (assembly GCF_043290135.1). NCBI lineage: Eukaryota > Metazoa > Arthropoda > Arachnida > Ixodida > Ixodidae > Rhipicephalus > Rhipicephalus microplus. The sequence goes on from NC_134700.1 coordinate 207,387,254, forward strand.
GGGGCCAAATCAACGTAGGGGCCAAATACATCAGGAGATGATGGATCAGAAGTGGAAGCAGCACCGATGGTACGTGAATGGGGACAACGTGAGTCATCGGGTACACCCAGGACTTGTGCGTCATTGTCACGGGTCCCGTTAATTCGGGAGGCGATCGCCGGGCTGATTCCAGGGGCCGAAGAATCGGCCCCCCGAACCCCACCACCAAAGCGTGGACAATTTAGAAGTGGTCCTTTTCGGCGCGCCAGCGGATGCCAGCTGTGGCCCAAAGAACAAGATAGAGCCGAGAGTTGATAAACAAAACAAAATTATATTCTCAATAATGGCAGATCAAAAACAATACACAAATATGCACACTCCAGAATAGTTGAATACAATATGTCACCAATAAAACAATGTACTACACAGTACAATCAGCCACACTCGAAACAATGGACACAGACAACAATACGTACTACAATGCAGTTGCATGCATCGAACAACCAAGACACTTAAAGACTAAAGAGTTAGAAAACTTAGTCAGTCCAAAGTTCTTGGTACAAAAGTCTGGATGATACTCTCGTGAGCATCACTCACTCAAAGTCCAACGTTGTCGTTCCGCTGCCCCCGAAGTTTCTCTTCCAGGAAACCTCACGTCTTCAATTGGCCACTCTACAAGCTTCAACCTTCTTCGCCGGAAACACGTCGGTTCCCACACGCAGCGTTTGCCACGCGTCTTCACTCGCTAGCGCTAGACTAACACTCTTGCTTGTAGCTCGAGTCTTCACCCCTCAGGTGGAAATCCTCTTCTTCTCCTCCTTTGTCACGGAAGACAAAAGGCTTCGCCCACAAGGCGGAACACCCTACGCACTCTGGCCCATACTTTCCTCTTCTACTGCTTTGTCACTACGGACAAAACCTTCGCCGGCTACACGGCGGAATACCCTACGCGCTCTAGCGCTAACTTCTGTCTTCTCCTGATTTCCCATCTCGGCTGCTCCATTAAATACCTTCCGCGCGAGATTCCAGAAAGTTCTCATCATTTCGTCGGTGCGATACGCAGCGAAGGCTGGGTAAAGGGCGAGACGGTACGAGGGCCGTCCACGACGGATGACGCAACCCTGCATCACCACGCCCCTTTCCATCGAGAAATTTCCAGGGCTTGCTCGGCCGCCGATGTGGGGTGAGGAGGTTCGTCGGCGAACCTACGCTACCGAGAGGGGAGAGGGACGCGCGCCCAGGGAGTCTTTGGATGCTTGTTTTCTTTTTTTTATCATTGACGTCTCGGCGCTTCGTCGCAAGAATTTGGCGGCACGCCCTTATTTTTGAGCGCTCGTTTTGTGACAGTCATCAACTGGTTGCACTCTGCCGAGACATTCCCCTCCAACCAAGGTAACAGTGTACAGGGATGGGTTTGTCACGAAAATAGTGGCGTTGGCCTGGGTGATTTGCACGGTCGCAAAAGGTACTGAGCAACACTTTCCTTCTGCAAGCACGGTCGGATGGCGAAAGGAGTGCAATTGTGTCGGAGAGACAGCGTAGTAGATCGATACACCCGTCGTCAAGCTTGGAGGCACTATGGTATCGTCTTTCACGAGAATCTTGCTCACTTTCGAGGGACTGTCTTCTGGCGTCAAATGCGAGAAAAATGAGAGTTCGATTTCGGTGGCAGCACAATGGATGACGGTGTCGTTGCGGGAGAGAAAATCCCATCACAGGATGACGTCATGAGAGCATGCTGGAATGAAATTGGGCGACATACAGAACGTCCTGAACGACTACGCGAGCTGTGCACCCTGCTGTAGGATGGATACGATGTGAACTAGCAGTACGAAGGGACAACACAGAAATCGGCGTCGTCACTTGTCGAAGCAAGCGGCAAAGGTTTTCGTCCATAACTGATACTGCAGCTCCAGTGTCAATAAGAGCAGATGCATGAACACCGTCAACAAGCACGTCAATGACATTACATGGGCGGCTCTGAGGGCTTTCACAATGCCATAGCGTCGCAGTCCTTGCCTCGAAGCCTCCGACGATTATTTCTTCCGCTCGTGAGCAGCTGAACTTGGCCGCATGGGGGACAGGAAACGACGTCGTGGAGACGATGACCGAGGAGATGGACGTTGGCGAGACGGCGGTGGCATAGACGGCGGTTCTTCAAGATAGGGACGGATGAGCTGACCATAAACAGGCGAAGAAATCGCAGCCGGCTGTATGCGATGGCAATAACGGGCTACGTGACCGGCGTAACCGCAGGCAAAGCAGATGGACCGGTTATCGGGTGTGCGACATCTGTTCACCGGGGTAGGTCTCACCCATGTCGCAAGAGCCGATGGACGGAACGGTGGCTGCATGGTGGGCTCAAGCTGAGGCGGAAGGGTTACGTCAACATGCGTAGTGGACATACCCACTGCAGAGGACGGAGGTCGAGCGGCAGCTTCAGCGTACGTCAGAGGGGCGGGTGCTGGAACGACTTGAGGCGGCCTGGCAACCACTTGCGCGTAACTCAGGGGCGCAGGAGCTGGAAGCTTTTGGGGGTGGTACGCAGGCATTACCACCGCTATTTCCTGCTCAATCGCTCGACGGATAGGAGGGAGAAGGGTAGCATCGGATTGGTGAACAGCTGGTTGGTGGGCAAAGGGCAGGAGATAGAATTGACGCGCGATTTCCTCACGGATGAAGGACTTTAGGTCTGCCATCAACGCCACTTGGTGACAACTGGCCTCCAAGCCAGCAAGCATTGCAGCTCGGGGTGGGTGGCGACGGGTCATCGAACGCTGCCGGCGGAACTCCTCGTAGCTCTGGCACAGTGTAATGACCTCCGCCACTGTGCCGGGGTTTTTGCGAGCAGCATCGTGAAGGCATCATCGTCTGTGCCTTTCATGATGTTTCAAATCTTGTCAGACTCGGACATGATGTGATTACATTTGTTGCGTAATTCCAGGACATCTTCAATATAGCTGGTAAATGACTCCCCAGCCTCCTGAGCGCGTTCACGTAAGCGCTGCTCAGCTTGCAGCTTGTGAACAGCAGGGCGGCTGAAAACGTTGATGATAGCGGTCTTAAAATCGGACCAGGTTGCAAAATCGGACGCGTGGTTGTTGTACCACAAACTGGCAACACCCGCAAGGTAGAACACCAAGTTGGTCAGCTTGCCGTCCTCGTCCCATTTGTCGGGGACGCTCACGCACTCGTAAATGGTGAGCCAGTACTCCACGTCAGTGCCATCAGCGCCAGTGAAGATGGGCGGATCGCGGATGCTCGGGACAATGGGGTGGCATGGAAGGAGGCGTTTGCTGAGAGGCGTCGTGGGACATGGTTGATGGCAGGGTACGTGATCGTAGCTCTAAGGGCATCGAAGGGGATCACAGCACCTCCACCAATTTGTTAAGGCTTATTATCCGGCAACCAGCGAGCGTACACACTGGCGACAGTCACAACCAAGCACGGACTCTCAGCGCGAGCGGCGTACTGTTTTGGGTAGACCCACTAGAAGGCACTTGATAGTTTGACCAATTTCAGTGTTCGGAGGTTTCTCTACACTATCACTTTTTGGATAAAAAAATTGGCCTGAATCTACATGGTACACTGTAAATGTCGTCGAAAGACGATAATCTTGCGTCTGGAGCGAGTGAACAAAACGTTTATTTGATGTTCTGCGCAAGAAAATCGGTGAATGGTATTTTGAAGGCACTGCGTTAGTAACGGAGGCGAACAAGCGCATCTAGGCACTTTAGACGCCAGGGCCATCTGGCAGTTATCTTCGAAAACGAAGGCGTGCGCGACCGCGGAAAAAATTGCCCGCAGCTTCCCTCGGGGGAACACTGAGGAGGATGCGGACCATATAATTGGTTAACGGGGTGTTAAAGTGCGACTTACTTGGGTCGATGGCTAAAGTGGTTAACGTGGTTGTGAAATGGGGTGTTAAATTGCGACTTACTTGGGTCGATGGCTAAATTGGTTAACGTGGTTGTAGGAGGGGGTGTTAAATGAGTGAACACGTACACACGTATGCGAAAGGGCGGTGCTGGTCGAAGGGACGTCGATCATTGTGTTTGTGGATTCGTTGGAATTCATTTCACCGCGACCTTGGACGTCGACGCGCCGTACAAACCAACCGACGAGCGGCAACTGAGCGAGCGAGCGCCGACCTTGAGTATATATACAGCACGACGGCGCATGCACTGTCAGCTGTTGAATGTTCTCGAAGCGCGACGCCACATGCGCGTCCACTGGAGAATCAGGAGAATTGTAGATGTCGAACGCGGTGTGTAGAGGAGGAAGGGTGCACAGATGGTGGAGGAGTGAAGCGCGCGCGGTGTGTAGAGGAGGAAGGGATGCACAGATGGTGGAAGAGTGGGCGACGGCGCGACGGCGCATGCGCGCGCGTCAGCTGTCGAATGTTCCAGAAGCGGTGTGGACGGCGCGGACGACGCGGACGGCGCACTACAAGGCGCGAGTATAAGATGCTCCGCATCTAAAAGATGCGCGTCAGTCACGGAGGTGATAAGGTGTAGAATGCAAAGCGACGGGCAGGTTCCACCTTCGTGCCGTCTTAGCAAAGCGTTGGAAACACCTTCTTGAGCATCGCGTTGCACTGTCAGCGCAGTGCGTTAAACGCTACAGTCCTTAGAATTACTTGTGTGTGCCTCTTCTAGTATAAAGGCAGACTTACAAAACATAGACATGTTGTTATGGCGCCTCAGCTATGCGCAATATTTGTTTTTTTAATTGACAATCGCACAACTATGAACGCTAAACCTTGAGCAATATCTGTTGGCGGTGCGGATGGGGTTGGCCGTTTGGTGTCGTTTGAAGTATCGTTAGGGCGGACAAGCAGACAGACAGACAGACAGACAGACCGAAATTTTAACGTCGAAGGTCCCCAAGAAAGACGATCGTCTTCAAGATAGGTTGGTCATGTGGGAGCCTGCTGAGTCTCCCAGAATGTCGTCTGATATGCTTGTCGTCAAACTTCTTTTCAAAGTATCGTTCGACAATATGAAATTTGCGAATACGCTTGTTTGAAAATGCCCCGCCGCCGAGGTCTAGTGGCTAAGGTACTCGGCTGCTGACCCGCAGGCAGCGGGTTCGATTCCCGGCTGCGGCGGCTGCATTTCCGATGGAGGCGGAAATGTTGTAGGCCCGTGTATTCAGATTTGGGTGCACGTTAAAGAACCCCAGGTGGTCAAAATTTCCGGAGCCCTCCGCTACGGCGTCTCTCATAATCAAATGATACTTTTGGGACGTTAAACCCCATAAATCCATCAATCGCTTGTTTGAAATCTCCCACTCACGCCTCCGAAAATTTTGAGAATGTGTTCAATTCATATTTTCTCTTTTATTATTGGGCAATGAACGTATATCACTTCGATGGGTGTTTTTGCGTTAAAATACTTTCAGGCCATTGAAATTTCTGAATGTTAACAGAAAATGTAACGAATATGAGATAGCTTACAAAGAAAAGGAGAAAGAAAGCAAACAAGAGACAGAAAAAAAGAAAAACAATAGAAGAGAGCCAGAACGATAGAAAAAAAAGCGAAAAATACAAGGAGAGAAAACAACGGACAAGATAGCAAAATAAAGATAGATCGAGAAAGAAACAGAGGGACAAGAAGAAACAAATGAACATGTACGTACCGAGGCAAAAAATGCATGCATATAAAACAGAAGAGCAAAAAAAGAACGAACGGACTGACTCGGGCCGATAGAAACAAACGTTACAAAAGAAAGCAGGAAAAATTGAATATTACGGGTACATCTCACACAGAGGCTTATATAATGAAAGACCTCTGGAAAATACAAGGCAGCACAAGCTTCAGCATGAAGTAGCATCGTTACAAATAGAAATGCACCCATAATCAAAAATTTCGTTTTTCTTTTTTTTTAGTGGCGAAGCTCCTTACGTCATGGGTCGTATGTCCCGTGTCGCCGTAGTCGTCGTAGTAGCCAGTTGCATCGCATTGCATGTCAATGAAAACGATGTCACAGCATAGTCATGGAGTGAATGATGATGAGTGGGGCGAAGCGTTCATCTGTCCGTCCATGCCTACGTGCATGCTTTCGTGCATCCTTCCGTACGTCCGTCCGCCCTCTCGTCATCATTCCCCTCGTGGATATGCTGTTTTTTTTTTTTTTGAGGAGAGAGAGGAGGTCGATGAACGCTGTTACAGAGAAAGAAAAGCGATGCTTCCGATACTTTCTTTTATGCCAGCATATGGAAGTTGTTGAATTTAGTGAGAGAAATTCGACATATACCGCGCCTTTTGGGAATCGTTTTTATCCGAAGCAGTCGACGAGCAATTATCTATGCTGCACCCCCCTTTTTTTTTTCTTCAAGAATCACGAGGTGGATCGACGTGTTTGTTTAATTGTATTGAGTGTGGGCATACGCATCGTGGATTTACCAGGAACGTCGATTACACTAGCGGTGAAAATCAGAGACCTGTCAAAAGTCCACTCAATCGGCGCCCCACCGCGTCACCGAACGCATCGCCGACTTACGCTGTGCTGAAGCGCGTAGTCAGCGAGTGCCACACCGGGCCCGTGTTTCCACCCCACCCCCCACCCTGAAATTGTTTTCACGCCTGTGCTTGCGCCGCATATCTGCGCCAGACCAAACCCCTCCATGCGTTTTTCCGCTGGCTGTAGACGCAATGAAGGAACCTTACGCCAGACCATCTCGGATCAAAGCAACCTTTCAGCACAAATAAATCAAATGACCATTCAAGTATTAGGTAATGCCGATAACCCGTGTTGTGGCGCGTAATGAAAGCGAAAATACGTGTTTTCTACAGTGGGTTTTGTAAGCAGCTTACGGAGAGCTTTGCAGAAGAATGCGATCAAGAAACACTTGCCGGTGTGGCGTACACCTCCGAGCAAACCTGTACTCCCGCAGCCTATGTATTGGCTATCCGCACAGCACGCAAGCAATGCGGAAATGACACTACTTCCGGCTGCCTGGTGCACACGCGTGTGCCTCAGTGTGATGCTAAAGTTGAGCCGTTTTTTGTCCAACCTTCCGTTATGTTGTTTCATTGTGCCGTATTTGTGTGCAGCCATCGCACACAAACACCGCGATGCGCGATGCAGCGATAAGCGTAGTGGTTAGAGCATCCGCCTCGCATGCCAAAGGTCCATGGTTCAAATCCCGGTGCCACGCAGTTCCCAACCGGATAAAAAAGACATCCGCGTGGTGATGGAACTGCATTAAGAGGCCTGGGGTGCGGCCTCTCCGGCAACCACCGCCGGGAACGCACTCCCTCACCAGAGAAAGATTGGCCACCCTGGTGCAGTATCTCGCCACTACCTCCCACATGCATACGTCAAATAACTCACGGCCCTCAGTCCCCAGCAGCTGCGAAGCAACTGACCACGGCGGCGGTCAGATCTGCAACGCAGCAGAGGGTGCTAAGAATCTCTGGTTCCGGACAGGCCCCTATTGGAACCTGAACTTGGCAACGTTTAACGCTAGAACCTTATCTAGTGAGGGAAGTCTAGCTGTACTACTCGAGGAGCTAGAGGGTGTTAAATGGGATATAATAGGGCTCAGTGAGGTTAGGAGAACAGATGAGGCCTATACGGTGCTACAGAATGGTCACGTCCTTTGCTATAGGGGCTTGGCTGACAGAAGAGAACTGGGAGTGGGGTTCCTAATTCAAAGAAACATAGCTGGCAACATAGAGGAATACTATAGCATTAATGAAAGGGTGGTAGGAATCGTAATTAAACTGAATAAAAGATACAAGATGAGAGCAGTACTCGGCTTACGCGCCTACATCCAGCCATGATGACGCTTCAGTTGAAAGCTTCTATGAAGCCGTGGAATCGGCAATGAGTAAGGTATACTATACTATGCTGATGGTACTATACTGATGAGAGTCTTTAATGCAAAGGTAGGGAATAAGCAGGCTGGAGACCAGGCAGTAAAAGATTATGGCATCGGTACTAGAAACGCCAGAGGAGAGCTACTAGTAGAATTTGCAGAACGCAATAATTTACGGATTTTGAATACCTTCTACCGAAAACGAGAAAACCGCAAGTGGACATGGAGGAGCCCTAATGGCGAAAATAAGAACGAAATATAATTTATAATGAGTGCACACCCAGGCATCGTGCAGGTTGTGGAAGTGGTTGGCAAGGCACGATGCAGTGAATGGTACGGTCTCGAATTCACCAAGAGTTGAGAAAGGAACGACAGAAACTGATACGCAAGAAGCCAATCAATGAGCTAGCACTGACAGGGAAATTACAGGAATTCAGTCTCGCTTCAGAACAGGTCCTCGGCACTTAATGAGGAAACCAACCTTAGCGTAGGTACAATGAATGATAATCTGACGAGTATCATTACGTAGTGTACAGTAGAAGTTGGAGGCAGGGTAGTTAGACAGGACACATGGCAAGCTTTCCGAGGAAACGAAGAATCTCATTAAGAAGCCTCAAATCATGAAAGTCTCAAATACAACAGACAAAACAGAACTGGCAGAGCTTTCGAAGTTGATTAATAGGCGTAAGGTATCCGATGTAAGGAGGTATAACATGGAGAGAATCGAACACGCTCCGCAAAACGGAGGAAGCGCCAAAGCAGTGAAGAGGAAACTTGGGATAGGCAAAAATCGGATGCATGCACTATGGGAAAAAGAAGGCAAAATAACTACCAATATGGATTGGATAGTTAAAATAGCGGAGGAGTTTTACAGAGATCTGTACAGTAGCCGGGACAACCACGAATTTAATACTATAAGAACCAGCGGTAACCCAGATGATAGAAGAAGTCAGACAAGCTTTGGAGAGCATGCAAAGAGGCAATACTGCTGGTGAGGATCAAGTAACATCAGATCTGCTGAAAGATGGAGGACAGATTGTGTTAAAAAAACTAGCCACCCTGTTTACGAGGTGTCTCTTGACGGGAAGAGTACCAGAGTCTCGGAAGAACGCTAACATCATCTCAATACATAAGAAATGAGATGACAAGGACTAGAAGAATTACAGGCCGATCATCTTGCTCTCTGTAGTATACAAGCAATTTACAAAGGTAATTGCTAACAGAGTAAAGAAAACATTAGAATTCTGTCAACCAAAGGAACAAGCAGGATTTTGAACAGGCTACTCAACAATCGACCACATTCATACTATCAATCAGGTAATGGAGAAATGCTCAAAATATAACGAACCACTATACATAGCCTTCATCGATTACGAGAAGGCGTTTGATTCAGTAGAAATATCAGCCGTCATGCAGACACTGCGGAATCAGGGCGTCGATGAAGTATATATAAACATCCTGGAAGAAATCTACAGGGGATCAACTGCTACCACACTGCTTTATAAAGAAAGCAACAGAATACCAATCAAGAAGGTTGTAAGGCAGGGGGACACAATTTACCCAATGCCCCAGCCGTTACCTGCCATCACAACCGTTGGCTGCCGCCGCCGCCGCAAACTTTGAAATGAGTATAATGATGTCGATAGGCTGCTACTGACGTTGAGTCAGCTGGAGTAAAAACTATTAAAAAAAGTTGATGACGCAGCACATGTTTAAGAAAAACTACTTGCTCAAACAAAAAAATGTTTTTTATGTGTAGCGGTACGCAAACATGTAGTGTTTGTTCATTTTAAAATAAATTTTGGCCTCGACGAAGGCGCTTCTACAAGAAAGTGCAATAGCGCGAGTGGCGGGAGAGGTTAGTAGATGCACTCTGGGTGTTTAAAGCAGAAACACGCCGCGGTTCATTTTTTTGCCCCCTACAGGTGAGCACTTGAACTTGAGAGTTTCCGGGGCCTGCAACGGTTGCGATGGCAGGTAACGGCTGGCGGTACGTTCGGATGTGTCTCGGACTGTTTCGTTTCGCTGTAAATATTTCGAGCCTCTGCCGACCGGCACATTCTTTCGCATTCTGTTTATTTGACTCGTTCAAATGCTTTCGCGAAGGGAATTCAAGTGACTTTCGGGGAACGAAGCGACCGTCGAAGCTTTCATCGGATGAACACCCGTTGCAAGCCCGGGCCGGTGAGTAGAAACCACTTCAGTTTTTTAAGGATGGTTGCTTGCGGGGCTAGTTGGTTCATTTCAACATATGTATTTTTTATCCTATGACTACGTAGGCGTCCCACGGTGGCAGCGCATTGCAATATTAAATTTTAAAAGTTTTAACGTCTCAACCGGAAAAACGTGCGTCACATGCGGCGTGCATGGCTTCGCGGTGGAACGAGTCGCTAACTCAATAGTTCATTCTGAAATTCTATCACCAGGTAACACCAACCAGGCCGTTGCGATAAAAGAAGGCAAATAAATCACTGTCGCCTCGAATGTGTCTTCTTAGCTAGCCCATATATTAGTGCAAAAAAAAAACCTACTAGTTAATAATTTACTGCAGTCGCGTTTGAGAAACATCACATAATTATGGGTCTGGTTTTCCTATAGTGTGACAAAGGAAGCGTCACATAAATGAGAAATACTTCTTTTTCTGCCACAGCCTCCTGGCCCACCTGACATGGAAGCAAATGTGTACAATGGGCAAGGAACCTGCTACGTGACATGCCTTGAGAAGAAGCAGCCCTGAGTGATATACGTGTTATGAGGTACCACCACATATATGCATAAAATGCTGCTGTTTACTAATTAACTGACTTTATTTGTTTACTTTGGAAAATTTCATGCATTGATTATGCATTGATTTCATGCATTGATATCTGGTGATGTTACTTGTTTTTCCAGACTGCCATGCAATGACAGGATGACTACCCCCGAATGTCCGCTCTGCAAGCACGTTGAAACATCTGAATGTCCACTATAACAGGTCATCTCTAACCTCACACATGTAATGCTGTATTTGTGAATGTTTTACCGCGCATATCGTGGAGAGGTGCTTTAGATTGGCTACAAGCATTGCCTACCTACCGTGGTATGGAATCTACACTTCAATAATGTTGAAACTGTAACACTATTAGTTAGATTGTGTGGCGCTGCTGAGCTCAACAACATACTGTTTGATCCCAGCCACTGTAGCCATATTTCGATGGGGGTGAAACGCTAAGACACTTGTGTGCTTAAGGGTTTGTTCGATTCGCCTGCACCACATGATCCATTTTACAAAGTGCTGCACCTCGCCATTCGTTTCAGTGGCGCAGCAATGGCATCTTCGAAATCTTGCCATTCATTTCAAAAAGCGCAGGAGAGGTACAGCACCAAAACTATTTCATGACTTTCCGGTACCTTCTGCTCTGACGGCGCTGGTTTGGTGCAGCCGCTCGGACAGCTAAACAAACAACATAGCATTAGACGTAGGTGCTGTACCCACCCCTATAAATCCGGCGTGTTTTGCCAAGATGTTTGCACCTCATTAAATTAAGCGAACAAAAATAACGATTCCACCTTGTCGGCACCTTGTCATTCACTTGTGATGCCGCACCGCACAACTTCTGCAGCACAAGTTCTGAACTTCTCGTGCACAGCTGTGAACCAGTTCGGATTGGTGCAGGTGAACTAAACTGACCCTTAAAAGATGGAAGCTGGAAAATATGAAAAATGTGTTAACATAAGAGGTCAAAGCAAATGCTTCGACAAGCAGTCTCGTTTCCCGTGAGCCTACATTGCCATTTGTTTGAACCCCTGGAAGTCAGAATCAACCTAATTTGCCTACTACTGTACGACTCACGATCACTTCATAGTTGGCATGTGAATCATCGGAAATTATTAATTGCACTACATAACGAACACACCCACAGTGATGGGCATTAACGGGCTTTCCGACATTTAGTTGTGCCTTGTGACAGTTTACCAACAACACCCAGAACTGTTCTGTTTTAATTAACTGTGTTTAGCTCATACAAGTTTACAAAATGATGCACCAAAGCTCGTAAGACTGCACTCAATTGCTTTAGCTTTGCACATATGTTCAATGGGCTCCTAAAATAATAAATCATAAAGGTGATGAGCAGTTGCAGCACAGCTTCCTCAAAGACGTGAATGCTGTCATGAGGAGCAAGATTGTGTTCATTGCATGTGGTACTGGGATTTTTTTTTTTTTTTTTGCAGAAAAACGTTCCAGACTTCTTTGTGCACATCTGCTTCTGTTTAAATTAAGTTGTCATAACTATAGTGTCTACCACTACGAAGTGTAATTCTGTGCACTACGGTCATGCAAAAAAAAAAAAAAATCTAGGAAATTGCACAGGTAGTTGAAACATACATGATCTTCGCTTGTCTATACAGCCACACTGCAAGATAGTACGTATTTCAAGTCCTAACCTCTAAAAGTAGCAGGGAGAAAACAACTTCATTTTCAACCTCAAGTATACACAAAAATAAATACAATAACAAGTGTGTAATAAATGTGACCTTTATTGATCCAGTATTCGGACAGATACACATCATGTACCACCAATTGATTTGAGGAGTGGTTGCTTGTAAGAGAGTACTGAAGTTCTATGGATATGTCTATGCAAAAAAAAAAAAAAGAGATTGTGCTCAAGGCTGAGCAGATAGTGTGTTGTAAGGGTACCAACAAAGATGTACAGATAACAAAGTTGTACAATGCATACCTGAAGCTTATTTTCTTAGAATTGGGCTTTTTCGATCTGTAAGCACACACCTCATAAATGTCCCTTTAGCATACGTGTTCGCTGCATACTTAGCAGACTGGTCATTACCTGCGACGAGAAATTCTAGCTGTGGTAACTTTGTAACTTAACTCTAACAAGAAATGTAGCAAGCCTGAAATATTTTAGGCCCATCCCCTAAATATATAATACCTATGATATTGGCTCACGACTGAGTATTAAACTAGTGCCTACGCTCTCGACACGACGCGACATTGCAGAATTGTGAAGTACTCAATGTAGCATTGCAGAGCGAGAAAGATTCAGAAATGCACGCATCCGCAATCGCTTATTTAACAAATTTAGCAAAACTACATTGCTCTCAATTTTCGAGCTATTTATCGGCAATGTCCAAGTTTCCTTTCCGGTTCCGCATCATGCATTCACTTCACTTGAAGATCAACACTACAGGGCAAGCGCCGCATCTGACGGCAGAATCCGACCCTTGTCTTGAAGCCACGCTATTAAACTCGAACGCCGCAACACGATGAGACCGACGCTCATTCAGCGATCTCGATGTTCAGTAATATGCATATGCTTGTTAGCTTTCCAAGAGTCTTTACACATGGATTGAAAGCTTTCAATATGTATGAGTGACTTGTTTTGTTCGGACCCGACCGTGTACATTTGGTTGTACCGGCTTGGACACTCGCAATAAACGATGCAAACCTTACTTGATTGACGTTGTTTTTTGCCAGTCGAAGCCAACTAGGTCACCTGGCGATAATTACAGACGCGAAGCGCGATTTAGCAACGAAAAAGAAAATACCAGAGGAAGCGAGCAGCGCGAACCACCCCCCCTGCAAAAAAAAAAAAAAACGCGTCCGTTTATTGATTATGATAGTCCTACCCGTGCCATCTAGCCTCGCGGTATGGCAGTTCAGTACGCCGCCGCTACGTATTTGCATGATATTGAGATACAACAGACCACAGGCACAGCTTCCATTCTCTAAACTGATAGGGTTTCTGCGGTATTAAGTACTCGGAATCTTTCTTTCGATACAATATTAGGGGGATAGCGCGAACGCAGTCCCCCACTACCAAAAATTGCATGCCCCATCTGCCCCAGTTTGGGGTAGTGGCAGGGGTCAGCACGAGCGCAGTGCAATGCCCGCGCCTCTCCCTGGGGGCACCGCCTAGTTGATCACGGTAGCCCCGGCACCAGGTAAGTATGCCTATGGATCGTTTTGAACTCGGTACCCACTGATAGCGACCCGCTAGGAAGCGCATGGGACTTGTGGAAGATGACGTAAGGTTTCTCCTCTTTTTTAATTTGAATATGTGAAGCCATCGCATTGAGAACACCCAGTCCACAAATTCACACAGTCCTGTTATATCAAATTGGTTTTCGCTCACACAAATATTGATAAAGGCTTGAAATTTGAGCGGGTATCACTCCAGCATTCGCAGAACCAGCGAGAACATTCTGTACACCACCAGAGGCGCCACTGCAGTGGTAATTTGTATCTGTCTAATGGTCATGAACAGGACGTACGATTCATCGGACTAGCTGTCCTGAAATCCTAAATATCCAATTGTGATCGCGAAGAAAAAAAATGTTATGGCATTACCTTGGCAAACAAAACAAATCAATAAAATAAAAACAAAATATAAAAGAAAAAACTGCGTCGGCCGGGAATCGAACCCGGGCCACCCGCGTGGCAGGCGAGTATTCTACCACTGAACCACCGACGCAATGCTACACAAACACTTTTATGCAAATGTGGGAGACGTAGTAAAGTCGTGTAGGCGTACATTTGCGCCTCACATGTACAAATGTACAGGGCTGCAGGAACTTCATTATCGCAAAATGGGCTAAGGTATACAAAGATGGTCAATCAGATCAAATATTACGCGCGTATATCGATTACATTGAGCATTTAGATGCGAAACTTTTATGTAACAAGCGAAAATTTTCTAGCGAAGAGTTAACTGCCGGACAACACGGAAGTTACTCAATTTGGCTGTTTTTAGCAGTCAAGTAAGCAGCACAGTTATTTTGAGAAAGCTTACCATGGAAGAAGAAAAATGTACGCACAAGCATCACATAGTCCTTAGAATACATTCTAGAGACCATAGCATGAAGCACAAGGCTCAAGAAAAAAAAAATGCTGGCCGAGAACAGAAAAGTGTCACAACGGGGCCTTATCACAATCAGCAGAAGCTGTACATCTCCGGATACTTAACTAAATGTTATAATCGAAATTAACGTAATGAATGAAATTAATAGAGCTTTTTTGCTGATTTCTCCATTGATCGATAAGTGATAACCCAGAACACGACAACGTTGGCACCAGCACTCGTTCCGGGCATATCAAGCAAGAACTCCCCGCCGGATCACCGCATAAGTTATGCGTGAACCACCTGCTTGAGTATCTGACTTTCGATTTCAACATTAGGCCCTGCCCAAACGGGCAAGGCCTCCCAAAAATTGGCCTATAGGCTCATTGGAGTGCCCCACCCCACGGTAATCTTTAGTAAAAGGCGAAAGATTAATTCGAAACACCTGAGGTGAGGCCTGAGCAATGACTGGCAACGAACGCGGTTAGACACCTCACTTACAAAGGCCTTGCCAGAAGAACCAGTACTCTTTTACATTGAAAGCAATATTTTGTCAAATAAGCCAAAATTTGTACGTAAAACTTAATGTTTTTTTATTTACCAGTTCATTTAAATCACATCTTTTAACTGATATGAATATAATAAACGTGTATGCAAGCAAGGAATTTAATTTTAAGATAGCAATATTGCGCTACCATTGTTTTCAGACGCGATCATACGTTGTGAGTCAATAGATGGCGCAAGCACGCGGTCAAAAAGAAAACCAACGTTCTAGTAACGTTGAAGAAAACTGTAAACGAAAGTGAGCAAACAGAGCCAGTGTGTCGGCGTTAGTGACGAATGTAATGAACCTCGATTAGTATAGTCCCTTTGTCGGGCCTCCGTGGCTTGTACGCCGGGAGGCAGGCCGCGTCTGTTAGGCGCCTGGCGCCGAACGGTGGCCCCCTTTCCAGGGCATGGCCGGCTGCCCCAAACAAAACGCCCCCCCCCCCCCCCAATCCCTGAGGGGGAGGCAGTGCCGGGACAGACGTAGGATGATGATGGGTTGATGAGTTAAGTGTGACTCTGGGACAAAGCGCTTCGGCGCCGCGTCTCCTTCCTATCTTGACAACGGCACCTCGATTAGTGGTTCTCTAGTCACGTACGGTACGGTCTCGTACGGTCAGATTAGTCACAGGACTTTGTCCTACGTAACCTCTCTGTTCTGGATGCAACTTAACGCGACTTGAAATGGACGCCCACACGAAAGACACCGTGATGAGCTCTTTTAGACTATCGAGTGTCATTTCAGCAGCGTGGTTTTCGTCTATACTTTTCTTCTCGTTTGTGTGTGTGTGTGTGTGTGTGTGTGTCATGTGTGGTCGCATAAATTAATTTCTAGCGGTTTTTTGTGTGAATCAAAAAGTTTATTTGCGCAGGTCATGAGCGAAAAATTGCAGCAATAACGAAAATATATGTTAATTACCATCCATTAATACATCTTTGGTTTTCCCTGTGAGAAATAACACCGTGTAACTTATTCGGCCATGTGGAACTGCGTGGATTTCAAAGAGGCATCTAGGGTTTGCATCGCACACTTGGTTAGAAACGTACTGTGACATCACCCCTCGCCCATCATATGTGCTTCTATGCAGTCCACGCGAGAATAGATAGAGAGAAAGCACCTGACTTACTCATGCTGTCAAAACTACAAGGACAGTATTGACATGAGATGAGATTCTTTTACAACACAGAATACTGGCTTACTGAAAATATTGACATCAGGTGACTTAAATTTTGGGACAAGGAGTTCGAAAGTGTAAAAGTATTTGAAGAAGGAAAAGTGTGGTGTGTTTTTGATGCTCCAATGTAATGCCGAAAGTAGTGAGGTCGGTGAGGTATCTATGGAAGACATGGATAAGACGTATGGGATAGCACTGGTACACATTAATGTTGCAATAGTTACCATACAGAGGCTGGTGACATGTCATATTAAAAAAAGAAAAAAGTTCTGCTTACCCTAATGCCTGTACTTAACAAGACCATTTCAATATGCAGGAAAATTTATGCGACTTAAAAAGCAAATTCAGTATGCAAGCAAATTAAACAGGTGTGTCTTTCATGGGAATAAATAGAAGAAACATTTCTGTACAAAGTGGCTTTAGATGTAAGCTCTGGGTGTAAACTGTGTGTGAAACCGCGAGTGTTGTGCAATCTTGTAATTAGATGTGCAGTGTATAATTAAAAGGATTTTGGATTTTATACCTTTATTTAGCCAAAGCTTGCGAGTAGCACAAAGGCCAGTTTATAGTTTGTGACAACTATTAACAGTGTTTGAGAGGCATGCCAATTGACTCACACTGAGAACACCCCCACATAGGTCGCAAGATATCGTGTTGGAAGTATCAGCTTTGTCTAAAAGACAGTGTTTGATATTCAACAAATCATAAAGACTGCACATTACCAACAGTGTAGAATAAACAGCCTTCTGATTATGGTTCTCAAACATTTATGGCTGCAGCAGTGGTGCGAGAGAACATATGTAACACAATTATCACTGCACTTCTACAGTAATGTTGCTGATAGGGATGCTCATTTAATGCATATTATAAAATTACTTATAGTGTGAAAGAGCAAAGCATTTGGGGTTGCCAATCATCCCAACTTAGTTTGCAAACTCTCCCAAACTTTCGATTGTACTGCTGGGTGCAGCCATCTTGATGAGTAGAGTAGCTCCTACAAAAGCGATGGCTGTGGTTTTATGTGCCAAAACCACGACACAGTATTGAAGCACATTAAGTGGGGGGCTCCAGAAATTCTGGCTATCTGGTGGTCTCCAACGTGAACCAAAATATCACAGTGTATGAGCCTCTAGCATCTCGCCTCCATCCAAATACAATCACCGCAGCCAGTATTGAGCCTGCGATTTTTGGGCCAGCAGCTGAGCATCGTAACCACTACAACGGACCAGCACCTACACAAAATAACACTTGTAGTTTATTTGCTGGTACATCTTAACTGCCTCAACAAATGTGCCACTCTTGTCTACAAAATGCTGCAGTGAAAAATGATATGATACCTTGATATGCCCAGTGCAGCAAATAAGTCGACAAGGCCGCAGTTTTATTGAATAAATACACATACAATGCAATGCTTTCAATTACTTTTCCTTAACTATGGCACATCTTGTTAGATACCTTCTTGCTGAAGAAAGTGGGTAGGTCTCGGATAATATGCAATTGCACGATCTTGAGGACTGGACCTCAAATAATAAATGTATAGACGAAAATAGGAGGTGAATTGCTGGTGTCACATCGCACACTCTCAGTCAACTCTCTTAACAGTGATTGGCTGCCTGATGCTGCTTGCGTGAAGAAAAAAATGCTGATTGCGATCAGGCCCAACTGTGATTAAATGTGAAGAATTGTGATTAAAAGCAAGTGTGTGGCACCCGTATAATCCAAAGGTGCCTGGGCTGCATTTTAGTAGTTCGTCTTGACGATTCACCTGGAAGGAATGTAATAACTGTGCAACTAAATGTGTCATAAAAGAAGCTTTTCCATATTTCATAACTGCTTCCCAAAAGCTTGTTTTTACAAACATAGATTTATATGTATATGCATTGAATCTGCCACAATTAACCTTACTCAATTGAGGCTTGAATGTATGAACTCTTATAATTTACGATGCTCAACGGTGTTGAAGCATTATAATTTAGCATTTTTCATCACAACCATTCAGATAAGAATTGCCAGGCATATTGTCACACAGGCCTTCCGAGTCAACGCAAGAGCCATCCCCACCCACCCCTCATTCTTTCCTCTAATTTTTAATTCTCAACTCCTCCTCCAGTTTCACACAACCTACCTTGACAAGTGCATATACCGCATTTAAGGTAGGTCAACACCTGCGAGAAAAAGTATTACAGTTTTAGTCCAAATGCTACAAGTATAGTCTTTGCTTGTAGGACTTCAAAAAATTAAAATTAAGATGTTAAAATAGCTAGAAATGTAAAAAATTAAATTTATAAAAATAAAATAGTGCCAAATACTCATGTTGTGCCAACAGTGATAACTAGAAAACTTTTAGTGCCACTCAGACGCGACTAGGCTGTGAGCACAATACCTGTGCATATAACCGCAACAATCATCACATCTTCAAGCTTGGGCACTTTATCATAAAAAGAATAAAAAAGCTGATATTGGCAAGTTTATTTTGTATGCAATTGGCCATTTTACAAAAAGTTATCATTTGGTATCAATACTGCTTGAATGCACAGCTCAACCTAAAAAGAAACAGCACGCAATTTTTTTGAAAATATTGGTTAGAAGCAGAGTTACCATTGCTTGCGTAACACCAGGATGCAAAAAAATTCATCTTTTGAAAAAAAAAAAGGGCTTTAGAGATTTGATCCGAATGTCCATGCAAAGAAGAAGCATTCAATACGCCTGAAATTGACTAGATTTTTTGAAGTGGTACAAGCTTTTTTTTTTTTTTTTGAGATAGACAAAAAAGGTATTTTCTTCCTAGGTCATTTTTTGTCTTTAGGCGACTTGCATACCCGTGCTCCACAGTGGGTCCACGCTTGGAGTATTGAATTGGTAACTTGTGTTTACGCTTCTTTTTTGTCTCATACTTAACCATGTTTCATGACTATCGGAACTTAGTTGTTTTTCAGCAAGAACTAAGTTCAAGAACTGAAAATGCCATGGAAAACAACACTAACTGCGGAATGCAAACGTGCACAGATATATTAATAGAGTGCTCCCGCGTAGTAGTGAAAATTTTGAAATAAAATGAGAACGTGATTTTCCAAAAGCTTACTTAGATAACTCAACATTACGTAATATGTATACAAAAAATATTTATGACGAGATGGTAGGTGTTGTGGAATTGGAAACATTCAGTTTTGGTTTCGGATGCATTCAGTATGGGTTGAAAAAATGGCGATATTTTTTTAGTGACTCAAGATAGCTACATAACTTTTTCTCTAAGCATTCTTGAATGGATAAAGAGCTCAAAAATAGAAAATCCCCCCAAAGCTTTTTTTTTTTTTTGCAAGAAACGCGTTTTTGAAGGAAGTGACATACCTTAAAATAATCAGATGGTATTTAAACTACAGCATATGAGCACTGCATGCGTATACTATCGTTATCACTAAGTAGTCATCACCAAAGTGCATTGTTGACACTTCAACCAGCATCTGCCCATTTGGAATATAGCTTATGCTATACTGTTCCCTTGACATAGTATGCATATGCTATTCAGCACACAATCCCGAGGTTCTGCACATGTGTTCAGTAGTGTAGCAGAGCAGTAAGAAAGACAATCATTGTGGGTTTCTGATTCAGTCATTTTTAATGTACAGTCTGTACACAGTGAAATATGACAAAGTGCAAGGCGGCAGACTTCTTGCATGGCGTATATTAACATTCGCGTTCACAAAGGAATTGAATACATTTCAGAAGACCACGAACAATGACAATGGCAGAATTCCATAAATGAAACTCGCACATGTACAAAAGTTGATGTCAGCACTTAAAAGTTAAACTGTTACACTAAAACAATGTACACAACAATCTGCAAAAGCGATGACGAAAATCTGTACAAGGAAAACAAAAAGACATGGTCTTTTCGAAAATTCAAGAGAGAAACCCGGGATCGATACAATTCATTCTGATGTAACCTTATCAAGATGGGCAGTAGATAAGCAAAAATATTTTATATAACACAAAGACTAAAATCCCGAAGATAAAGTAAATAATATTTGCTTTCCATACTCCATTTTCTGCGTCTAGCTTCTAGTGCACTGAAGCAACTACATGTGTGCACGTGCATGTAGATATATATATATATATATGAGAGTAATGATACTTTATACAATGCAAGAAAACAATACGAATGGTGTGCATACAGCTGACAGCAACCAAGGCAATGTGTACAAGAGTGTAACCACGCACACGCAAGCGATGAACAGAATAATTTAATGCGCTTTATAAAACACGAGTCACTGAGCGCCCTTGCGTCAGACGTTATTGCCTATGTTACAAGAGCCTAGTTTCACTGGTGTTCAATGAGAAACAGGTTGGCAGGCAATACCTGAACCATTTCCCTTTTGGAAGCTTAAAAGAAGAAAAAAAAAGAATTGTGCATGAGAATGGTCACACACAACCAAGGTCTTTCTCATAAATCCATCATCAACACGAGGGCAGCGTGAAGGCCTGAAAATACTTGTTCATGAGAATGGTCACACACGACCAAGGTCTTTCTCATAAATCCATCATCAACCCGAGGGCAGCGTGAAGGCCTGAAAAGTACCGCTGAAAACAATTTGTTTCAGCATTCGTGAAGCTTGCGTCTAAAAACTTGCCACATGGACCCATTGTGTTGGCAGGTAAGAGAAGATAGCAAAACAACATACTTAAAATCTTGGCACAAGGGCCCTTTGTATAAGGCAGTTTTTCAACCACAACAATTCCAAATATGACCCCTTTTATCACGAAATCTGCACAGTGAAGCAATAATGGCCTGAAAAGATGGCTATGGCATTTTTTGGGACTAGCAGGCAGAAGTGATAACAAGAGATAGGTGTAAAGATAACATCGTAATCTATGTTATACATCCACTGTCCGTACATGCAACGCAAACAGAGCTTTCATCAATCTTTCGACATTTACAGCATTCATCATGATGCTCATTAAAGCAGAACAAGTTTTACAGGGAAAGCCATTAGCAGGCATAGCAACAAGGGTGATAATAAAGCTTTGTTAAATGAAAATTATGGTAGCATTCTGAAAGAAAGTTATACACTTGCTAAAATAATATTCCCATGCATTTCTAAAGAGGCATTATTAAAGTGATAGTGCCCCGTCTTGGCAAGGTGGCATCTAAACAAAATTTGCAACTGATTCACCTGACTTTGCATTTGTTCACTCACACACTTGTAGCCTTCCACAATTCAGACTTTATCTTTAAATCCACACAAGCTATAGTCTGCACCACCTAAACTTGGTTATTCAAGCAGTCAAGTGCCACAGCATTTTAAGTTAAAAAACGTTTCCTCCCTGTGAGGTATAGACTCTCTTGCTTTATGCTCAAACCATTTCAGGCGTACTTACTTCGGTCATTATTCTTTGCAACAGTAAAGATTTTATCATGCATTGTAGCTATGCCAAGTGTCCTTTGCCACAGACATATGCATCCCTCTTGCAACACAACATGACCGTTTATGAGCATCGATAGAGACTATCATTCGCGCAACGGTTGTCAATCTTTGGCTTGTTCAAACAAGCCCACATTTTCACAACTTATACATATTTACATGCACGTTACACAACAAACAAACATGCAGCATACAAGTTGCAAGTAAAATCTGAACATGATGACACTATTAATGCCAGTGCACGAGTGCGCAAGTGTAAGGAAGTACCTTCTGAACACTCCGGAATTATCAAACTGCACAGAAAGAGACAGGACCTTCTATCGAGGCAAGGAATGTTGATTTGTGCTGTCTGCATTGACTTATTGCGGGCAAGTCAGTATCTATACATCAGAATTCACAGCAGGCCTTTTCTGCGAGACTTTTTTCGGATAGTGTGACTGACCGGCGCACAGGAAGAGACAGAATAAGCAACAGTGATTGTTATGAAGGAGTTGTGCAAGAAGAGGAAATTCTGAAAAAAGCAAAGGGGAGCTGACCAGTAAAAACAACCTCTCCATTGGTACACAGCGTAGTACCAATAGTGCATCAGAGTTCCACGCACAAGACGGAGCAATTAAGCCAAATAACTCATAACATATAACGAACATGGGCTACAAACAAAACGAAAGTATATTTTACATCAATAACAAAAAAAAACATGGCTGAATGAAAGCAACATAATTCACAAATTGCCATGGCTGGCCACATCATCTTAGTGAGCAATGCAGGGGGCACATAGTACTGTCCCTCGATTGCTATGCACCGGAGTGTTCCATCTGGGTAACATGGTGTCGAAGTAAGGCCTGTTAAGGTCCTTCCCTTCACCACCGAGACATCGGAACATGGGCCAAACAGGCGAAGGTCGAGACGGCTTTCACCCTTGCCAACCGCCTTTCCGCGGGCAGTGCCATCCATCTGCGTATTAATGACGCGGTTCTTGAAGTGATCTTTGTACAGAGGTATCTATCCGAGATGTAGGCAGCCAGCCAAGTCCCTATTTTACAAACAATGAAGGCATGACCACATAAAAGAAAACAATAATGGCAATGAGGAGTATACAGTGCATTGCGATGACACGGGGAAAGCGATGTGGATGCACACGTGTGTTCGTGCACACTGTGCGCATGCCCCCCAGCCGGTCGGGGTGGGTCACAAACCTGCAGCAGAGGCGTGCGTTATGGGGGTGGCAATGGCTGTGGTGAGGTTTAAAATGAAGCGGCGGGTGCCAGGAGTCACATCTTCTCTCGCTTCTTGAGCGGCCGTTTACTCACATATTTGCCGATGATCTCCACTATTCTAGGCTTGTGATCAAGCACCTTAAGTACCTGCTGCTTCGCTTCTGTCACCTGGTCCTGCACAATCCTGCTGCGCTGAAGGTTGCCCTGTGTGCATAACAAGGGGTCGGGGACGAAGATGGGGTAATAGGAAGCTGTTATTAAGGAGAACCAGCAAATCCTGTTTAAGCAAAACAGTGGAGTACAGAATGCTAAAGGATGTTGTTTCGAGAATAAGCGAAAAATCGGGAATAAACATTTTCGTTACACACAACTACGTGAAGCCAATGGTGGGTGAGAAAGCCACGAAAAGTATAAGGGGTGTTATTCATATGCTTGAATTTATGTATACTATATGTGAAAGAAAAGAGAACTAAAGTGGGCAAAAAACATGGTGTAGAAGGAAGGACTAAGCCTACAAACTCTGCATTGCATGTGGCATTACACTAATGGATGTTGCACAGTGACGGCCATTAGTGCGTCGTCTTTCTTCAGTATTGCTGTATGTGTGAACCAGGGTGAGTTTGCCAATGCAACTCATCACAGCGCACTGCAAAGATAATTTTTGAAGTTCATCTGCCTGGCAAGAAATGTTCCACGTTTGCCACTGTATCTGCGAGTGATGCTGGGTAGTGCCCTACATTCTTCCTGTACAGTTTTGAGTAGTACGTATAATGTCTTGTTTTAGCCCGTACCGTATAAGCCGGAATATAAGTCGAGATATTTTTCAATAAAACAACGAGCTAAAGTCGCCCCTCACCTTACATAGCTGTGTCTAGCTGACAGTGCACCGCTGTCTGGCAACATGTCACTTGCATGTGCATGAGAAGCTGAACATGGCCGTATTTGCATTCAAATCCAATAGCACGTTGTTTTTTTTCCTCTCTTGTCTGTTTTTTAGTGTTCGTGATTTGCCTCCAATCTGTTCTAAGTTCTCGCTCCGCTTGAC
This sequence comes from Rhipicephalus microplus, assembly GCF_043290135.1. Taxonomy (NCBI): domain Eukaryota; kingdom Metazoa; phylum Arthropoda; class Arachnida; order Ixodida; family Ixodidae; genus Rhipicephalus; species Rhipicephalus microplus. Next base: position 207,411,297 of record NC_134700.1, read on the forward strand.
ATCGTGTTTCATTTATACAGTCAAGCCCGACTATATCCAACCCGTTTATATCAAATTATCCCGTATATCAAACAATTCATAAACACGGTAAGTTTACATTGAGTATACAAAGAAAAAATCACTGTTTTAACGAACGAAAATAGCAACGAAAACTAATATATCAAACTCCATGTGCCTTAAAAGTGCCCCAGCAAGTTGGCTTTCCCTCGCGATGGCGGGGAAAACTGCCGGCGCCACCCTAGAAAAAATTGGTTAGACCCGGTTGTGCGTGGGAGAACACCCCCCTCCAAAAAATAATCCTGGCCCACTCAGCAGTGCTTACAGCCAATCAGAGGTCCTCGTGCTTTCTCGGAGGCGCGGAGGTGGTAGAAGCGAGTGCCATTTTTTCTTTCTTTATGCTTGTGTGCCTGCTGCCGCCGATTCAGCGTGGTCTGTGGTGTTGCCTGTTGGTGCTCTGTGACTTGCGCAAAGAGGCAAAATTTGCCGTTCGCCGCGAAACTCGAAATTATCAATCGGGTTGAGCGCGGTGAAATGAAGTCCGACGTCGCCGCCCCGTACAAAATTCCAAGGAGCACCTGAGTACTATCCTGAAGAACAAGGCAGACATCAGGGCCAAGTCGGACAAAAGGCCAGGTGCCCGTGGCGCCCGATGTGTGCGCGCTGGTGTGTACGAAGATGTTGAAGCGGCCATTTACAAGTGGTTTGTGGACATTCGGTCTACCAGGACCTTGCTTTTCTGCTTGGCAGGAATGATTTCCAAGGCGGTTCGGGCTGGCTTCAGCGGTTCAAAGAACGGCATGACATCGTTGGCAAAGCTGTTACAGGTGAAATCAGAGCGGCGGACCTGGAGAGCGTGGAAAAATGGCTCGAGGAAAACTGGCGAGATATTGCAGCAAGATATAGAGCCCAAGATATCTTCAATGCGGATAAAACCGCTCTATTTTGGCAAATGTTGCCAAACAAGACACTTGCGTGTCGTGGCGACAAGACAAGCGGCGGCAAGGCAAACAAAGTTCGTGTGTCCGTGCTGTTGGCAGCTAATTTAGACGGATCGAAAAAGCTTCGACCTCTGGTTATCAGGAAAAGCACGGCACCGGTGTTTTTGAAATGCGCTGTCGCTTCCAGTTACCTGCCGAGCAAACTCAAAAAGGGTGGATGACCAGGGAGCTTTTCAGCAGATGGCTATCGTCGTGGAATGATGATTTAGTAGGCGAAAATCGCAAGCTGTGCCTGCTCGTGGACAATTGTTCATCGCACCACTGCAGTACGACCTTCAGCAACATCGAGCTGCGTTTTTTTGCCCTTGAACACTACGTCTGTACTGTAACCACTGGATCAAGGCGTTATACGCGCAATGAAAGCCGGCTATCGGAAGTGCCTGGTGGAGAGGCTGCTGCAGAACCTTCGTGTCGGCAGGGAGCTTAAGATCGACTTGCTCGAAGCAATTTCTATGTTGAGTAGATCGTGGGCAGATGTCAAGAAGGAGACGATCCAGAACTGCTTTAGGCATGCCGGCTTCCGCATGCCTGGTGATGACATCCCATATTCTGACAGCACTGAAGACACCGCAGGTCTTTCCGCCGAAGTTTGGAACGAGCTGGCAGAGTTCCCGGGTGCTATCGACGGATCGACATTCGGCGAGTTCGTCAGTGCAGACGATGATGTCCTCATCATGGGCCAATTACGGGATGAGGATTACATTGCAGATGCCGTGCCGACCACGAGCCAAAGCGACAGCAATATGGAAATAGACGACGGCCCATTGCCTACATCCTCCGAAGTGATTAGTGCACTTGCGTTGGTCCGGCGCTATTGCTTGAATGTGGAAGGTTGCGACCTCAGCTGCTCCGACTCGTTGGACAACGTGGAGCCGTGCGTGCTGTCGCAGGCAGCGAAGTCGTTGACACAGAAAAAATGCGGGACTATTTTGTTCCACAGTAGGGCATGCAAGTAAGCCACCATATTAATAAAGTACTTTTCTTCTTGTTTGTTATGTGCCTTTGTGTCAAAACCTATACCGAGCCTATATCGAATTATGCCATATATCGAACTAATAAACGTTTTTTGGCGAGTTCGATATACCCGGTTTCGACAGTAGTTGTCTTTTTTCGTTCACTGAATATGAGTAGCTATACGAGAAGGCTGTACTTAGCTGTGTTTAAACTAGAGGTTGTTGAGTTCGCAGAAGCGAATGGGAATATGGCTGCTCAGCGCCACTTTGGTGTATCAGAAAAAAGTGTGCGCTATTGGAGGGTGCAGAAAGGGAAGCTGCAGATGTGCAATCCTCGAAAATGTCATTTCGTGGGTGAAGTGCGGTTCATTCACAGCTGGAGGATACGCTAGAGAACTTTTGTGGGAAGTTCATGCGTGCTCGCTGCCAGTGACCATGGATACCATTCGCAAGAAAGCTGTGGAACTCGCTCGTGAAGCTGGGCTCACAAGAGAAGAGTTTCGTGCACCAAACTCTTGGGTGCGTCGATTCATGACACGCAAAAGATTTTCTTTTCGGTGGCGCACATCCATCCATCAGAAGTTTCGAGACGAGTTCGAGGACAAGCTTATAAACTTTTAGGGCTTTGTTAACCGGCTTCAGGAACAAAACAACTACATGATGGGGCATATTGACAATGCCGATGAGACTCCCGTGTGGTTTGGCATGCCCTCATCAACCATGACCATGCAGCATGGCGCCAAGGATATGAAGCTGTTGTCCACTGGCAACGAGCACTCGCGCTTCACCGTCATGCTGGCATGCATGGAAGATTGTAGAAGGCTTCCGCCCTTCATCATTTTCAAACGCAAGAGAATGCCGAAGGAAGTGTTCCCGCCCGGTGTTGTCGTTCGCGTCAACAAAAAGGGATACATAGATGAGGCCATGAAGCTCGAATAGATACAAGCAGTCTGGAACCGTCAGCCAGGTGCATTGCGGCGTCTTTGCAGTATGCTGGTGTTAGATGCGTTTTGTGGTCACTCAACCGAAGCCGTGAAGCGCGCACTGGGCAATGGAAAAACGAACCTCACCGTGATACCAGGTGGTATGACGTCCACCCTCCAACCAATCGACGTTGTGCTAAATGAGCCGTTCAAGGACCAAGTGCGGCTGGAGTAGCAAAAGTGGATGTCCGGCGGCAACCCAAAGACGCAGACGGGCCGTCTACAGAGGCCTCCGCTTGCGACTGTTTGTGGCTGAGTGCTTTCCGCCAAACGTTCCTTGCCAGATTCCATGGTGGAAAATGCTTTTAAGAAATGTTCCATCGGCAACTCGCTGTATGGCACGGAAGACAACGCACTGTGGGAGGCGGCTAGCGACAAACTCTCATCTTCAAAAGACAGTCGTGCTTCGTCTGACGAATAGGAACAGTTGCGACGGTGGTTGAGGGGAGCTCTGACGATCGGGGTGCGGTGTGCCCAATTTGCAAATAAATGTCGTTCGGAAATTTCGAGTTGTTTTTCTTTTTTTTTCTTTTTCAGTAACCTGAACTTGGTGGGTCGACCTATATTCCCACACGACCTATAGTCCGGTTTATACGGTAATACCGTTTCAATCAATGCGGTCACAGAATAGTACACACATTTATTACACGTTTTTCTTTCTTTTAGCTCTTTATCGAATAGTTAAATGTGTTGGATGACATGACTCACCTTGATGAGGTCGTTAATTTTGTTGAGTATTCGCTCTTCATCCATGTTGAGTGGCTTCACTCGTATTGCTGGCGGCTTGTCTTCAATGAAGTCTAATAACTGTGACAGCTTTCTGTGGACTGTATCCTCCAGGTCAACCTGCAAAAAAATAAGCCACAACTTACAATAAAAAACCAATGGTATTCCAAGAGAATCAAAGGTACACTGCCTTAATAAAATCAGACCATTTCAATCCACAAATAAAGTGAAACCCCATTAGTACGTACCTGCCAGGGACGGCGGCATAACTTAAGCAATAAGTGTACTACGCATTAACAACCAGCTGCAAGTTAGCATCTCCTGACTTGCGCCATTGCTGCCAAACAAAGGAATGAATTCAGTGCCACAGGAAGTACTTGCGAAAGTGCCCACCGCAAAGCCATTCCTTTCTTTCTGCCAAAGTGCAGAAAACATTTTGTTACTCTTGCATAACCGTCCGATAGCCGGCGGTGGTGACGTCAAGAAACACTTTGAAACTATTGCAGGGTTGGGGACACGCAGTGTGGTGCAGCGACAAAATGGACATAATCGGTTGTCCAAGATACACGAGTTCCATGGTCTGTTTGCAAGCGAAAACTGATTGAGTTTGTTTTTTCAAATGCAGTACAGTTGCAGGGAGCCAAATCATTTACTGCTGGGATAGTTGTGAGCAGTCCTTTGCCTATTCAGCGCACAACGCAACTGCCGATGCGCTTGCTGCAGAGCACCCACTCCGCTTCAGGCCATGCATAGATGCGGCGAGTAGTCGATTGGGTTAAAGCGGGAGGTTTCCGCAGGGGATGCTCTTGCAGTCCTGGCAGCAGATGGAGCCTTGTTTGGGCTGTCACTGAATAAACGTGTGCAGAATGGTTACACCAACGCTACGCTTGTGTTACCATAATACAGCAAGGTTTCTCAGTGTCTGCGGCCCGCAACGCTGAATTCCGCGACAGCGAGCTGTTTGCATTTCTGTAAAGCAGTGCACGCTTGAACACAGTTCCGCACAAGAAAGTGGCAGCGATCGGCTGCTCAGCACATTCAGGTATTCGCCTACTCAAAGCATGAAGTAGGCTTAAAGTGGCACTACACAACACGTGCATTTTTTAGGAGATAGTGGGGGATGCTTACCAAGAGAAGGCTTTTCTTCGAGGATAAGCAACACCAGCCCGTTTGTCGGTGGTCGCGACATCGCTTTCGTTTTTCCCCTATGATTACCTCAATGTCATCGCCGCAATAGCGCAGAAGTCAGAATAAATGATCAGCTGTTCTCCGCACTTATCAACATGGCGGAAAAACGCTCGCAGCACATTGTGGCATCTGCAAGTTCTGTGGTACAGTAAAATTTTCTGCCGCAAAAATTCATTGCGGTATGCAGTTAGTACGTAATAACCAGTAGGCCTAGGATGAACACTAAAGCTTGATTGAGAATGCATTAGTCTCCATGAAACTCGGTCAGGGATATGGCACAGCTAGGTTTTAGCCGTTAGTATGCTTAACACGAGTACGTACAAACGAGGTTTGACTGTAGGTCACTGTTTCTCTACAGCACCTGCTGTGCTTGTGGAAATGTAAGTGTAAAACCGATTTTAACAGCAAAGCTGTTCTACCTTGCGGTGAAAAGTCTGCCGGCCCAGAAGATTTCGCCACATCGCAACTGTGACGCGCACAGCTGGCACCCTACCTGTCATAGGCGTGCATGTGCGAAAGCAGCAGCTGTGCCAAACCACGACCACTGTTGGAGACATCGCACGCAATCAGTTTCTGCCATTGTGCCAAGGCCGCTTACTGGAGGACTTAGCTTGCTGCGAGATGGAGGCTACATCACCAGCGCTGAACGAATCCTGCCTACTTGGCTGGCGAGGCAGCAGTGAAGAAACCGCGGCGGCCAGATCCAAAATACACTTGACAAGAGAATGCCAGGGAAGCAGTGAGAAAGAGATTATTACGCGAAGATCCTGACATGATGGAGGCCGACTGAAAGACGACGGACTTATGCTTGAACGAGGGGTGCTGACGCCTGGTTTCAGCACGAACTGCCTTCATTGGAGCTTGACCATTCTTTGGAGCTTGACCATTCATTGGAGCTTGACCATTCCAAAGTTGGCATAGAATTGCTTTGCTGTACCTAAGCCTTTTGCAACTTAGTACAAGCTTTTGCATTTGTTTGTTTTTATTTTAAAACACAGGTAGCTGCGATAGAGTCACGTTCAAGTCAACAGCCCCGCCGCGGTTGTATAGTGGCTAAGGTACTCGGCTGCTGACATGCAGGTCGCGGGATCAAATCCCGGCTGCGGCGGCTGCATTTCCGATGGAGGCGGCAATGTTGTATGCCCGTGTGCTCAGATTTGGGTGCACGTTAAAGAACCCCAGGTGGTCAAAATTTCCGGAGCCCTCCACTACGACGTCTCTCATAATCATATGGTGGTTTTGGGACGTTAAACCCCACAAATCAAATCAATCATCAACGTTTAAGTCAACAGTCTAAAAGACTGAACTCAAGACTTTTTGTTTTCAACACCAAGCCTCCTTCATGCCTGCTATCAGCAAATAGTAGCTATCTGCTGTTTGACAAGGTGCAGTTGGTGCCCCACCTATCTAAGTGAAAAAGAACGGGGCTTTTGCATGAGGAGAGGGCACTTCAGAAAGTGGCAACTTCGCGCTCTGCTTGTAAACTCTAGGTGCCACACTCAACTACAAAATTTGGCTGAAATGTTCACAGCCATCTTTGCTGTTCATAGAATGTTTTTCTTCCCAAAACTCGAGGGATGGTTCAAAACCTCTAACGGTTAGCGCTGTTTCAAGAAGAGTTCGCAAGAATATATCATGTTTATCCTATTTGGTAAACAAGATATATTCAATCAAGCTAAAATGTGCTATAGAAGAGGACTTGGATACGTTGAGTATGGATCACAAGCTCATTGAATTCATACTTAAAAAACATATATTAATACCAATAAAATGCTTCCCAAGATAGTTTCTTCCATAGCCACTATCATAAAGTAGAAAATGCAAATGGTAAGCTTTTCCCCGCACTAGAAAAAGGGGCACTTTAAATGGAAACTAAGAACGCTAAGTAAAGCTAGCGAAGCGTTTTTCAGAACCATGTTGCAAAATAGTTTTATGCAAATGGTTGATTCCTACAAAATAAATTATAGAACAATGTTCCATTTTTTCAGCACTCATATGCATCACAACCCACCCAGCACTCGTGATTCAGGGTGATATACACATTTCTAAGCTTTCTTTTGCATTTTAAAGGAGCACTGACATCAAATTTCAAGATCGAGATGTGCTCATCATTTGATCGCTTGGTATGCATAGGTCTTCTTGGCCAAACTTGAAGGACATCCGTCGCGTGGAAACTATTTTAATACGATTTCAAACAGCGTAGACAGCTAAGAAGAAAAAACGGAAAATAGACTGCCTTGCGACATCGACACTAGTGCTACGTGTTTGGTGTGATACATTCCAGAAATACCATCCTGAGTGACGATGCCCTAGTAGCGATGACGTGTACGATCCGAGTGTTTTTATCGTGGTGCCGACTGGCGCTGAAGCGCAGAAATGCACTCGCTCGTCACGTCTGATCTTCATCACACCGGTTTGAATGATTTCGTGAAATCATCTAGATAAAAAACACTTTTAAAGAATGGCGAAAGAAAAGAGCAAGATTAAACGTGTGCTTGGCGGTCAGCATGTCGGGGAATCATTGTGAGTTGCAGTCGTCTAGTTCGAAGCACGGAAAAAGCGCAATGAGGGTGTCTTTTCATATCATGTATGTGTTACACATCAACACGACCACAAGCTATCAAAAGTGTAGACTTTGCGTCCCCGTAAAAGTGGTAATACCGTGCTAACCGCGAGAGGCTGGATAAGTGGGGCCATCTGGAGGTGCAAGAAAGAACCTGGAAAGCAGGAATTGTATTCTATTTTTCCGCTGATGCTCATTCGCAATAGCTATATTGCGTTGACCCATCTGCGTATACCTGAATGCTTTGCATGCCAAAACACACCAATATAGCTAACCGAGACACACGAGCGAGCATGGCTGAAGCGTGCATCCTCGGGCCCCTCTGCAGTGCTGCTTGGAACGGCCCATTTCGGAATCACTGTTCTGCAAAAGGTCGATCAAAGCAAAAATAATTCGCGACATCCCGAATCGCGGGGATTGCAAGCTGCAGACTATCGTATTAAACCCGAGTCAACATTTATACGGCGACGACAGCAATGCAGGTGACAAGGCATGGCTGAATGTCTCCGCCTAGCAGACGAAATGTTTGCGGAGCAGCTGAGCCTGACGTCACTGTTTTCCGTGGAGAAGTGGTCAGTTGGGCGTGATCTAGAGGAGACCGCGAGGTAGCGCCACTGCTGGTGCTCCCAGCGCTAAAAAAGACGGGACTGCCGGCCGTTTTGAATAATGCTAAATACGAGTGATATAAATCAATAAAAGTGATAGTTATTAAACCCTCAGTTGCGTTTTAGGTTGGGAATCGCTGCTACGGGGTCTATAGCTACTCGCTGACGCAAAAATCTTGGCATGAGTAAATTTGGTGTCAGTGCTCCTTTAAAGATGGCTCAAAGTTGATGAACCTTGCAAAGTTTGGACTTCAGCTGTCAAATAGCAATTTACGTCATTGTGAAAGCTCAAACTATGACTTCTACAACAACATTATTATCAACAACAGTGCCCTACACACCGAGAAATTAAGGTAAATTCACGATAACCAAGCACTACGGTAGGACAAACTAGTAATCGAACTAGCTGCACTAAATAAACAACCTTCCACGCATCAAGAGACGTAATAGAACGCTGCTTGTTCATTTCTGTTTGATTCATAAAAAAAAAAAAAAAAAAACTGCCGGAGATTACTATGGATAATGGCGTGAGTGGTTCAAGTTCAAAAGTTCAATTTTCGCCTGATTAAAGTGGATAGGTCGTGCCATCTAGCAGAGCACAGTTGAAACAAAACATGTCCGCTATCTCAGAGAGAATGGCAGAAAATTGTTGAAAAGCCATTGTTGCTGCTGTAGCTTCCACTGCTTTTGTTTTGCTGCTGCTGTTGTCGGCGGCCACACAGTAAAGCCGGGCAACGTTGTGCATGGCAAAATTGACAGGAAACGTTCCGCTTTGGCACGTAATTTGAAAAGCGCTGACCAGATGTGGACCACTAAAACGCAATTTTATTTCAAAAAAAGCACTTCCTTGGCACAAAAGCAACAGAACAATGTTTCTAGACTGCCATTTCAACAATCAACATCGACTTAATAGTTGCCTTTCGTGCCCCTTTAAAATACTGGGTACTCAGCTTAAATGCAGAAGCCACCTAGTCACTGGAGCAGCTTTTAGTCTCATCCGCACTTTTTTGCAAAGGAAAGTAAAACTGAATGAATGAATCAATAGAATTCCAAAATGTCATGACGAGCTGATTTGGGAAGTTGACGGTATGACACCGATAGCCATATATTTTGTTATTACACATTTAATTGTTTACTGAACCCCTCTTTTTTCAGTGCAAGCATGCTTTCTTTCAGGCACTGTAGATGAGAAATCTACCAATACATCTAGTATACTCCTCGTTAGTGTTCTTTTAAAAGTCATTTTTTAGTAAAGCTTTACAAAGAATGTGAGATGTTCAGCCCCGCATTCAATGGTGTTCATATTCAGCCTCATATTCAATGCTGCTACCTATCAACATAATTTGTCCACTGCTAAGATACTGTAAAGGACACCAGCGGTGCATGGCAGGCTATAAATACGTTCTCACTCACCACATCTTCCATCTGCGACGTCAAGTGAAAAACTTTCCAGCCGTTGGCCTTCTGTAGTACACCTTTTTGGTTGGCCAAGTCGTTAACGGTCTGCTTTTTGTCATCTGCATAATGAAATTTTTAAAAATGATCAATACACAACAGCAAATGCTCATTAAAATCTTTCCTAAGCTCTAAATGTAAGTACCAGAAACAATACTTTATAGACTACTAATTGGGAAAGTGCACTTCAGTCATTTAAAGGGACCATGACACTGTCACCCAATAATTTGCAATTTTAGGCAATGAATCGAAGTAGACGGTCTCTTGAGCCTATACATATATAAAAATGTGACAGTAATCCTTAGGAACATTTCAGTGTAAAGGAAGTCCAAAAAGTTGCTTGCTATAAATCCCACCCCTGACCGGTAACCATCATTTTGCCAGAGCATGTTTAATGTCATATGCTGCACAGAGCAGCCAATGACATTAAATATGCTCTGGCAAAATGGTGGTTACCGGTTGTGGGTGGGATTTATAGCCAGCAACTTCTTGGACTTACTTTGCACTGAAATGTTCCTAATCTCTACTACAGTACTACTGGCCATTCTAAATCGTTCAATTTCAATACCCAGCTGCAGAAAGCTAAAATAGTGCGATGGCTCGCGAGTGTGCCACTATTGCTTAACCCTCAGGCCAGTCATATGGTTTATAAAAAGATTCAATTATAAATGAAGTTCACCACCGAATGCGCAAAAATTTTGACAGCTTGTTTGCGAATGCACAAGAATTGAACAACCACAGATTATGATCAAAACTTTGGTGTCATGGCCGCTTACCAGAGGTAACAAAGCAACAGTTCTCAGTAGTGCCATTTGGTGCCCATAAAACTACATGCTAAGCAAAGTTCCTAAGACACCACACAAAAACTGCCTTAAATAGCTCTACGGTAAGCAAGTTTCCCATAAAGGCATGATTATACCATAAGGATTTATGTCTCAATAAATGACCAAAACATCTCACCTTTCGGTTTGACGTCGCTGTGCCTGATGAAATGGTTCTGACGTGTTTTCCAGTTATGGGAGTAGCTGGTAAGCAATGACATGCTTGGCCTTTTGCAGAAAGCCACACACTTCATGTCATCTGTAATGCAAACGGCACCATCAGGCCTGCTCCAATGCTCCAAGGATGCTCCAAACCAGCTAGTTTGGAGCATGAATTTCAAGCTATGTGCTACTCTGAGCTTACGATACAGTCGAGCCTGCTTATTAAGAACTTGAGCATGACACAGCATCGGTTTGCTGTATCCCGAAGTGAAACACAGCTTTAAAAAAAAGTAGTGAGTGAAAACATTTTTTTTCCACAAAAAAGTTTGTGATACACGTGCTTCAAAGACGACAAGCGATAAGGATGGTCTCGAGTTTATTCAAAGCGGCAGCGTGCACTTCGCCGAGGCTTGTGGCATATACAAGCTGCCTGGAGTTATTAATGTAGCCAAGTGCTACAAGCACACTAGTGGACATTGGCTCCAAAGTTTCGTTGTCCTCGTCATCCAATTGCTCCAAATCGCTCTTGCTGTGCACTTCATTCACAATGCCCTTATCTGTGCACGGTTCCGCAGTGTCAACATCATCATCGGTCGCAATGAAATCATTCCATGATACGCTGCCACGAATTGCTGCCGGAGCAGTCCTGTTCAGAAGCTTCGGGCTTGTCATCGGGTCTGACGTCGACAAAGTCGACCTCACAAAAAGTTTCACATACGTGTAGCCATCACCTCCACCCATGAAGCCTTCACCATCTACACAGCTGAATACACGGACACGCGAAGCGGCAAGTTGGCTGCCGGGCGGTTTAACAATATGAGCAAGCGCACCACAATGTGGCACCTATAATAAGTCTTAAACGGGTGGATTATGCCGAAGCAAGGAATCACACTTTCGACGTTCTGTTGAGCGGCAAGAAAATGCACAGAAGGCCTCCTGTCCGTCATTTTGATCACACGCGCGCACCAACAGCGAGCAAGACGTGCATGCGCGACATACAAGCCAGGATGCGTGGAACTGCACTGGGCACATTTCTAGTCAGAAAAAGAAACTTCTGAATTCGAGCCAGCATGGCTGGTGTCGCGAAACAGTGGAGATGGGCGGAAGAGGCACGATGAAAGGAGGAGAGCAGACTTGCGAGACACGGTCGAAGGAGTTGTGATAGAGTGTAGAGAGGAGAGCATATGGTCTAAAGGCGGTCTTGAAAACCAAAAAATGTGGGAAGAACGCAGGTCAGGTAGCTTGCGTGAAAGATCCACGAAACGTGCAACTCACATGGAGGAAAACTTGCGAAAGTAGTCTGAGCTACGATAGGTCAAAGAATTGCATCATAGCGCCGGCGGAGGACTTCCGTGGCCCCGCCGACTTCAATCATTTGCGATTCGTTTCGTGTAACAGCCGTTTTTACACTTCCGCACGCGTGCAAAGGACCTCTTAAGCCGAGCGCGAAGTGAGCGAGACCAGGTATCAAACACAAATCGAATCGCAAATTATCAAAGTCGGTGGGGTAGTGCAAGCACGTGCATTGGAACGATACAACACCGATCCAGACGCAGATGGTCAGATATAGTTGGTGGCCGACGATGTTGGCAAATGGTCTGGTCACTCCAGGCCGGCGATGCCAATGATAACATAACAAAACCAGCGATCAAAAAAAGAGGAGAGACTAGTTGGCCGAGCAGACTTCGAAAGATTGGTGGCAGTGCGAAAACAAGGGCCTCGTCTGGCGATGTCGAGTGCTCAGAGTAGAGGGGGACAAAAGACTGAGGGGTGCGTAGCAAAAAACGGTCGAGGAGAGCGACAACTAGACAGCTGCAGAGGCAGGGTCGGCGCTTAACAATAACAATCTATGGGCACCACGTCGATGGCTTATTGGTGGTGGAAAGTGGTTTCTAAGGAAGTCACTGGAGCGCTAACTCTGTTAACTGTAACTGACGTTTCTTGCAAGTGCAATTTTGTGCCAATGAAATAACGTATGTTTTCACGGTCACACGGGCAGCGTTCACTTTAAGCAAAAATTGTTTTTAAGCGGGGCAGTTATATGTGAGCTTGACTGTATAGATAATTAATTTTTTCATTGATTTAATGACGCACTCTACCATTTCCTGCAATAGCCATTCAGTAAAACTAATAGTACCAAGGTATCACAAAAAGTACTCCTTAAAAAAGATTTCTACAGTACAACCTCATTACAACAGACCTTCAGTGTGAAGAGGATTTTGCTCTGTTGTAGAAGGAGTGTGTAAAATTCAAGTACTGTTATAGCAGATGTTTATGCAAACATTGAGTGGGTCTGTTATAACCAGAGAGAATTACAAGTCATAAACAGATTTACTCTCAACGAGGGCGTAATAAATAATTTTTTGCAAATCACACTTAGTTTCTGTGCCCCCACACCTCCCAATTTTTTACAATCTTATCCCAAATTAGCTTCACTGAAAACTATGCAGAAGTGCTGTAAAAACGTTTCGCTCCTGCCAAGGTGGGGAAAATTATTGCAGTAGTAAAAAAAATTATAGTTCCTAAACGGCACAACCATTTAAAATAACGCTACTTAGTAATGTTTTCGCACTCGTTTTGTGTTCCAGGTCGCAATGTAGTTAAAGCAGCTGCAAGCGGGAGTTCGGTTATCAGATGGCGATAGCACGCCGAACTCGTTACGTATATCGCAGACGCCTGTCTCAGGCACCGAGGGACAACTCTTTACACTCGTAATCGATCATGATGTACTTTGAAACATCGGGCCACGCGGCCACGCACTTCAGAACCGATATTTCTGCTTGAAGTCGTGGCTAGGCCTAACTTCGTTCTGAACTTTGCAGGCACAACCATTGCACTAGCGGACATGCAAAAGCGAAAAATCCGTAATGTGCTTTGTCGAGGGACATGAACTACATCGCCCGCTGGCTCCTAAGAACCGCAGAAGGGCATTTTGCGCATCGGCGGTGGAACCCACAGCCAAACGCGGTACGCAGCAATCGCTCGGAGCAGCGGCTAGCAATATCGTGCGACAGCGCCCCAAAATGCAAGACCGAACAAGGTGCGCGACGATATTTTTATCGCCTTATTTAGGCATAACTGATCCTTAACAAACCGCAGATCGGCGGTCTTCATTCTAAAACAGGTACATCGACATTCACAGGACATTGTTATTGTCTGTCCCGTAAGTATACTGGTGTTTGAGTCTAAAGTTATTTGAATTTGGGACACCCGCAGAAGAAAAGTCCGCTGTAGAGGAGTCCTGACCACCTTGCTGGCTTCAGATTTTAGTCAATTATATCTGAATGTTCGTTGTCGTAGATTGCATAGTAAACAAAGTTCAATCAATGAAACAAATAGGATGGTCGGCATAACAACGCCAATCGGTATGTAGTATCCGAAAGTCTGTTGTAAGCAGATCCATTTATATAGTAACAGACTGCTTTTGCAGACAAGCATACACAACTTGCAGACAAGAAAACAGCAAGTAAAGACCCTTTGTGTCAATGTAACAAGTCACGCCTCCACATAAAAGGCTGAGCCATGAATTTCGTGGCATCGAAATTTGCCTCAGCTACTCAAGAAGCCTCTAGCTTTTGAAGTGCATTTAGAAAAGCATTTTATCGCGCAAGAAAGTCCAAGCTTTTTCTACAATCATTTATATATAAAAAAAGATTTTCACGATGCTCCAAAATTACATACGGTACACCCCTGCTAGTACATTAATGAAGTGACCGTAAAAGAAGGACGTAAGAGCCGGGAAATGCTCAAGCCAAGAAACACGAAGAATGAAAAAAATTGAGCAGTGCAACACTGCAGACAACTTTGTTTCAATGCTTTTGCTTGAAAAAGACTGTGCAGCGTTGCCTGGTGCAATGTTGCATGGATCTTTTTCAAGCATAGGCATTGAAATAAAATTCACAGTAAACTCATTAATGCTCACCTCCCCTTGAGAATTCCTTCTTCAGATTTTCCAGGCTCTCCTTTTCCATGTCGTCATCCCCATCAGTGGAATGGATGTCCAAAAGCTCAGTTGCACAGCTGAAATGCATGAAGTAAACAAACAATATTTTTGCACGGTCATGTTGTTCACCCACGTGAAACACACACTCCACAAAGTTATAACTCCATACTACTTACAGTAACTGCTTTCTCGGTTTCTTTCGTGGGGAAGCCTCCACCGTAGAATTTTGAAGAGTAGGTAGGACCGAGGCATTTCCATTTGCTGGAAGAGTGCAAGCACAATTTTACTTTTTCGCGCGAAACTTCAATACGAAGTAGTGGAAACAATGAGCACAGCAGTGTGCCAACAACCAATGCAGCAAGAGTAAGATCACGAGTAAACACTAGACAACAAAATCTGATTTTTTTTCTATCTCCACCTTAATCAAGGCTGCTGATCCTTCAATATACAGTGAAAGCTCGTTAATTCACACCTCATTAATTCGAAATTTTGGATAATTCGAAATGGTCGCCGCAATCCGGTCCGCAGTGCATGGGAGATCATGTGTAAAACAATTCGTTAATTCGAACAGAAATTGCTGCCTCTACGGATAATTCGAAGCATGCCCCGCCGAGCGTCATCATCGTCAAACACTAGTGGAAGCTTTTACGGTCGAACAATAGGTGGCACGACCAGTTTTTTTGAGCTTCAAGTGGCCTCCGAGCAAAGGGCGAGCAAAGTATGGCCTCCAAAATCCAGGGAGCAATTTTTTTTTTTCCGTAGCCCTCCCGCTATCTCAGCGCCTGGCGCCACTTGTACACGGGACCCACGGGACGCTG